>NC_092243.1:26875853-26923353 GCF_036320965.1 Panulirus ornatus | reverse complement strand
TGGTGTATTGCTACTGTTGGTGTGTCTGTAGAGGTGGGGCTCTGCGCTGTGTTCTTGGCATTATGATGCGGCATTACAACATTCAGTGCAGTGCTGGAACCCTGGTGCATTTTTAGTGCAGAAAAAAAGAGAAAAAAAGGCTATTGGGCTGCTGATGCAGCTCTGGGCTGTTGCTGCTGAGTTGTAGGACTAGTGTCGGGACGTTTGTGGTGTACTGCTATTGCAATGATGAAGTGCTAGTTTTATTCTGTTGGTGCAGTGCTACTATATACGTTGTTGGCATAATATAGATTCCTCAGCGGCACTGGTGGCTATGTTGCTAGAGTAGTGGAACACTGCTGCTGTGTTAGTAGAGTGGTGGGGCACCACTACTGCGTTGGTAGAGTAGTGGGGGCACTGTTGCTGCATTGCCGAAATAGTGGGGCACTGCCGCTGTGTTGGTAGAATAGTGTGTCGCCACAGCTATGATGGTAGAGTAATGGAGCACTGCTGCTGTGTTGGTAGATTAGTGGGGCTAGTCCTGTGCTGGTAGAGTAGTGGGGGACTTTTGCTCTGTTGGTAAAGTAGTTGGGCCCACTCCTGCGTCGGTAGAGCAGTGGGGCTCTCTTGCTGTGTTGGTAAAATAATGTGCCAGTGCTGCTGTGTTGGTAGAATAGTGAGGCACCAAAGCTGTGATGGTAAAGTAATGAAGCACTGCTGCTGTATTGGTAGAGTAGTTTGGACCCACTTCTAAGTTGGTAGAGTAGTGGGGCTCTGTTGCTGCGTTGGTAAAGTAGTGCTGCGCTGGTGCTGTGTTGGTAGACTTGTGGGGCGCCACAGCTGTTATGGTAGAGCAATGGAAAACTGTTGCTGTGTTGGTAGAGTATTGGAGCACTGATGCTTTGTTGGTATAATGAGGCACCAATGCTGTGTTGTGGAGGACTGGGGCAAAGCTGCTGTGACAAACTAGGCACGATTTCTTTCCATGCAGATAATTGTAATTCATATCCCCCTACGTTATAATCAAAGAGAGGCCTTTCATCGCTTTGCCCCCTCCTCATCACCTTGCACATGCTTGGATTAATTCGCAGCACCCTTATATCTAACCAACTTTGGAGTTTGTCTATAACCCCCTCTGGACTGGTGTAGCCATCATCATTCTTTTCTGATTTCATGACCTTATTATCCATAAATCTGTATATACATTTTCGGTCACCAGGCAAGTTACTAACATCCATCGAGAATAGCAGCGGGGCCAAGACCGAGCAGCGGTGCACGCCATTTGTAACCCTAACCCGCTTTCAGGATGCACCTCTTACCTGTGTTCTTTGCTCCCTTCCAGCAAAAGAAGTGGTCTTTCATCCACAAAAGTAGCCCAACCCTTAATAATGCCTGTATATCTAGCATTATAATCAACCATGTCAAAGGCTTTCTGGCCAATCCAAGGACACATCGTCTACTCAACCATCTCTTTCATCAAAATGAAACTCACCCTGTGATAGAAGTAAACAAGATTGAATACACATGAGCACCTTTCCCTAAAACCATTTTGCCTCCCATTTAGAAAGTTTTTCTCCTGAAATGGTCACCATTTGCTTTTTGATTGTCTTTTCTTCCGTCTTAAAAACAAAACTTGTTAGTGAAACTAGCCTATAGTTCAGTGTACTTTTCCAGTCCTCTTTCTGAAACTTAGGCACAACATCTGCAAACATCCACATCTTTGAAACTACTTCCTCCACCAATAACCAACTGAAAAATATTCCAAGTGATGCAGCAAGTACCTCCGCACATTTGTTTGATATATGGGGACCTTCAGCAGGACCATTGGTTGCTATATGTGTTAATTTGTATCAACAGCCTAATTATGTCACTCTCGATTAATACACATGCCAAAATTTCAAACACCGCTCATCTTGTTAATGCTGGTGTATTACTTATCATGTGAATGTGTAATTATCTACTATTAATCAATTATCTCTAACGCATAGGTAAGAGATTTTACAGTCACGTATATGTGTGTATGTGTGTCTTTGTGAGTATCATAAATGTAAGATCGCTATTAGTGTGTTACAGGGAGAGAGTTTTACTTTCTTACTATCCGTGTCGTAACCTTCATTACATATACGTGTATGTGGGTGGTTTGGGCCATTCTTTCGTCTGTTTCCTTGCACTACCTCGCTAACGCGGGAGACAGCGACAAGATAAGATAGATAAATAGTAAAATATATATATATATATATATATATATATATATATATATATATATATATATATATATATATATATATATATATATATATATATATATATATATATATATATATATATATATATATATATATATATATATGAGAAGAGTGGGAGGTGGGCTGTTTAGAAAGGGTAGTGAGTGGTGGGATGAAGAAGTAAGAGTATTAGTGAAAGAGAAGAGAGAGGCAATTGGACGATTTTTGCAGGGAAAAAATGCAATTGAGTGGGAGAAGTATAAAAGAAAGAGACAGGAGGTCAAGAGAAAGGTGCAAGAGGTGAAAAAAAGGGCAAATGAGAGTTGGGGTGAGAGACTATCAGTAAATTTTAGGGAGAATAAAAAGATGTTCTGGAAGGAGGTAAATAGGGTGCGTAAGACAAAGGAGCAAATGGGAACTTCAGTGAAGGGCGTAAATGGGGAGGTGATAACAAGTAGTGGTGATGTGAGAAGGAGATGGAATGAGTATTTTGAAGGTTTGTTGAATGTGTCTGATGACAGAGTGGCAGATATAGGGTGTTTGGGTCGAGGTGGTGTACAAAGTGAGAGGGTTAGGGAAAATGATTTGGTAAACAGAGAAGAGGTAGTAAAAGCTTTGCGGAAGATGAAAGCCGGCAACGCAGCAGGTTTGGATAGTATTGCAGTGGAATTTATTAAAAAAGGGGGTGACTATATTGTTGACTGGTTGGTAAGGTTATTTAATGTATGTATGACTCATGGTGAGGTGCCTGAGGATTGGCGGAATGCGTGCATAGTGCCATTGTACAAAGGCAAAGGGGATAAGAGTGAGTGCTCAAATTACAGAGGTATAAGTCTGTTGAGTATTCCTGGTAAATTATAAGGGAGGGTATTGATTGAGAGGGTGAAGGCATGTACAGAGCATCAGATTGGGGAAGAGCAGTGTGGTTTCAGAAGTGGTAGAGGATGTGTGGATCAGGTGTTTGCTTTGAAGAATGTATGTGAGAAATACTTAGAAAAGCAAATGGATTTGTATGTAGCATTTATGGATCTGGAGAAGGCATATGATAGAGTTGATAGAGATGCTCTGTGGAAGGTATTAAGAATATATGGTGTGGGAGGAAAGTTGTTAGAAGCAGTGAAAAGTTTTTATCGAGGATGTAAGGCATGTGTACGTGTAGAAGGAGAGGAAAGTGATTGGTTCTCAGTGAATGTAGGTTTGCGGCAGGAGTGGGTGATGTCTCCATGGTTGTTTAATTTGTTTATGGATGGGGTTGTTAGGGAGGTAAATGCAAGAGTTTTGGAAAGAGGGGCAAGTATGAAGTCTGTTGGGGATGAGAGAGCTTGGGAAGTGAGTCAGTTGTTGTTCGCTGATGATACAGCACTGGTGGCTGATTCATGTGAGAAACTGCAGAAGCTGGTGACGGAGTTTGGTAAAGTGTGTGGAAGAAGAAAGTTAAGAGTAAATGTGAATAAGAGCAAGGTTATTAGGTACAGTAGGGTTGAGGGTCAAGTCAATTGGGAGGTGAGTTTGAATGGAGAAAACCTGGAGGAAGTGAAGTGTTTTAGATATCTGGGAGTGGATCTGGCAGCGGATTGAACCATGGAAGCGGAAGTGGATCATAGGGTGGGGGAGATAGCGAAAATTCTGGGGGCCTTGAAGAATGTGTGGAAGTCGAGAACATTATCTCGGAAAGGAAAATGGGTATGTTTGAAGGAATAGTGGTTCCAACAATGTTGTATGGTTGCGAGGCGTGGGCTATGGATAGAGTTGTGCGCAGGAGGATGGATATGCTGGAAATGAGATGTTTGAGGACAATGTGTGGTGTGAGGTGGTTTGATCGAGTGAGTAACGTAAGGGTAAGAGAGATGTGTGGAAATAAAAAGAGCGTGGTTGAGAGAGCAGAAGAGGGTGTTTTGAAGTGGTTTGGGCACATGGAGAGGATGAGTGAGGAAAGATTGAACAAGAGGATATATGTGTCGGAGGTGGAGGGAGCAAGGAGAAGAGGGAGACCAAATTGGAGGTGGAAAGATGGAGTGAAAAAGATTTTGTGTGATCGGGGCTTGAACATGCAGGAGGGTGAAAGGAGGGCAAGGAATAGAGTGAATTGGAGCGATGTGGTATACCGGCGTTGACGTGCTGTCAGTGGATCGAATCAAGGCATGTGAAGCGTCTGGGGTAAACCATGGAAAGCTGTGTAAGTATGTATATTTGCGTGTGTGGACGTATGTATATACATGTGTATGGGGGGGGGGGGTTGGGCCATTTCTTTCGTCTGTTTCCTTGCGCTACCTCGCAAACGCGGGAAACAGCGACAAAGTATAAAAAAAAAATATATATATATATATATATATATATATATATATGTATATATATATATACACACATATACATAAGTATACGTATGTAACTAGAAGAGATGGCCAGAGAGCGTTATTGGATTACTTGTTAATTGACAGGCGCGCGAAAGAGAGACTTTTCGATGTTAATGTGCTGAGAGGTGAAACTGGAGGGATGTCTGATCATTATCTTGTGGAGGCTAAGGTGAAGATTTGTATGGGTTTTCAGAAAAGAAGAGTGAATGTTGGGGTGAAGAGGGTGGTGAGAGTAAGTGAGGTTGGGAAGAAAACTTGCGTGAGGAAGTACCAGGAGAGACTGAGTACAGAATGGAAAAAGGTGAGAACAATGGAAGTAAGGGGAGTGGGGGAGGAATGGGATGTATTTAGATAATCAGTGATGGATTGCGCAAAAAATGCTTGCGGCATGAGAAGCGTGGGAGGTGGGTTGATTAGAAAGGATAGTGAGTGGTGGGATGAAGAAGTAAGATTATTAGTGAAAGAGAAGAGAGAGGCATTTGGACGATTATTGTAGGGAAAAAATGCAATTGAGTGGGAGATGTATAAAAGAAAGAGACAGGAGGTCAAGAGAAAGGTGCAAGAGGTGAAAAAGAGGGCAAATGAGAGTTGGGGTGAGAAAGTATCATTAAATTTTAGGGAGAATAAAAAGATGTTCTGGAAGGAGGTAAATAAAGCGCGTAAGACAAGGGAGCAAATGGGAACTTCAGTGAAGGGTGCCAATGGGGAGGTGATAACAAGTAGTGGTGATGTGAGAAGGAGATGGAGTGAGTATTTTGAAGGTTTGTTGAATGTGTTTGATGATAGAGTGGCGAATATAGGGTGTTTTGGTAGAGGTGGTGTGCAAAGTGAGAGGGTTAGGGAAAATGATTTGGTGAACAGCTGAAGATGAAAGCCGGCAAAACAGCAGGTTTGGATGGTATTGCAGTGGAATCTATTAAAAAAGGGGGTGACTGTATTGTTGACTGGTTGGTAAGGTTATTTAATGTATATATGAATCATGGGGAGGGGCCTGATGATTGGCGGAATGCGTGCACAGTGCCGTTGTACAAAGGCAAAGGGGATAAGAGTGAGTGCTCAAATTACAGAGCTATAAGTTTGTTGAGTATTCCTTGGAAATTATATGGGAGGGTATTGATTGAGAGGGTGAAGGCATGTACAGAGAATCTGATTCGGGAAGAGCAGTGTGGTTTCAGAAGTGGAAGAGATGTGTGGCTCAGGTGTTTGCTTTGAAGAATGTATGTGAGAAATACTTAGAAAAGCAAATGGATTTGTATGTAGCATTTATGGATCTGGAGAAGGCATATGACAGAGTTGATACAGATGCTCTGTGGAAGGTATTAAGAATATATGGTATAGGAGGCAAGTTGTTAAAAGCAGTGATAAGTTTTTATCGAGGATGTAAGGCATGTGTACGTGTAGGAAGAGAGGAAAGTGATTGGTTCTCAGTGAATGTAGGTTTGCGGCAGGGGTGTGTGATGTCTCCATGGTTGTTTAATTTGTTTATGGATGGGATTGTTGGGGAGGTGAATGCAAGAGTTTTGGAAAGAGTGGCAAGTATGAAGTCTGTTGTGGATGAGAGAGCTTGGGAAGTGAGTCAGTTGTTGTTCGCTGATGATAAAGCGCTGTTGGCTGATTCATGTGAGAAACTGCAGAAGCTGGTGACTGAGTTTGGTAAAGTGTGTGAAAGAAGAAAGTTAAGAGTAAATGTGAATAAGAGCAACGTTATTAGGTACAGTAGGGTTGAGGGTCAAGTCAATTGGGCGGTAAGTTTGAATGGAGAAAAATTGGAGGAAGTAAAGTGTTTTAGATATCTGGGAGTGGATCTGGCAACGGATGGACCATGGAAGCGGAAGTGAATCATAGGGTTGGGGAGGGGGCGAAAATCCTGGGAGCCTTGAAGAATGTGTGGAAGTCGAGAACATTATATCGGAAAGCAAAAATGGGTATGTTTGAAGGAATAGTGGTTCCAACAATACTGTATGGTTGCAAGGCGATGGCTATGGATAGAGTTGTGCGCAGGAGGGTGGATGTGCTGGAAATGAGATGTTTGAGGACAATGTGTGGTGTGAGGTGGTTTGATCGAGTAAGTAATGTAAGGGTAAGAGGGATGTGTGGAATTATAAAGAGCGTGGTTGAGAGAGCAGAAGAGGGTGTTTTTAAATGGTTTGTGCACATGGAGAGAATGAGTGAGGAAAGATTGACCAAGAGGATAGTTGTGTCGGAGGTGGAGGGAACGAGGAGAAGTGGGAAACCAAATTGGAGGTGGAAAGATGGAGTGAACATGATTTTGTGTGATCGGGGCCTGAACATGCAGGAGGGTGAAAAGAGGGCAAGGAATAGAGTGAATTGGAGCGATGTGGTATACCGGGGTTGACATGCTGTCTGTGGATTGAATCAGGGCATGTGAAGCGTCTGGGGTAAACCATGGAAAGTTGTGTGGGGCCTGGATGTGGAAAGGTAGCTGTGGTTTCGGGCATTATTGAATGACAGCTGGAGACTGACTGTGAATGAATGGGGCCTTTGTTGTCTTTTCCTAGTGCTACCTCGCACACATGAGGGAAGAGGGGGATGGTATTCAATGTGTGGCGAGGTGGCGGTGTGAATGAACAAAGGCAGACAGTGTGAATTGTGTGCATGGGTATATATGTATGTCTTTGTGTGTATATGTATGTGTACATTGAGATGTATAGGTATGTATATTTGCGTGTGTGGACCTGTATGTATATACATTGTGTATATACACACACACACAGACATATACATATATACACATGTATATATTACATAGTATCTGCCTTTACTCATTCCTATCAATACTTCGCCACACATGAAATAACAACCCCCTCCCCCTTCATGTGTGCGAGGTAGCGCTAGGAAAAGACAACAAAGGCCACATTCGTTCACACTTCGTCTCTAGCTGTCATGTAAGAATGCACCGAAACCACAGCTCTCTTTCCACACCCACAGACACACACACACACATATATATATATATATATATATATATATATATATATATATATATATATATATATATATATATATATATATATATATATATATATATATATATATATATATATATATATATATATATATATATATATATGTGTCGGAGGTGGAGGGAACGAGGAGAAGAGGGAGACCAAATTGGAGGTGGAAAGATGGAGTGAAAAGGATTTTGTGTGATCGGGGCCTGAACATGCAGGAGGGTGAAAGGAGGGCAAGGAATAGAGTGAAGTGGAGCGATGTGGTATACAGGGGTTGACGTGCTGTCAGTGGATTGAATCAAGGCATGTGAAGCGTCCGGGGTAAACCATGGAAAGCTGTGTAGGTATGTATATTTGCGTGTGTGGACGTGTGTATGTGCATGTGTATGGGGGGGGTTGGGCCATTTCTTTCGTCTGTTTCCTTGCGCTACCTCGCAAACGCGGGAGACAGCGACAAAGTATAAAAAAAAAAAAAAATAAAAAAAAAAAATTTATATATGTGTGTATATAGATATATATATATATATATGTATTATCCCTGGGGATAGGGGAGCAAGAATACTTCCTACGTATTCCCAGCGTGTCGTAGAAGGCGACTAAAAGGGGAGGGAGCGGGGGGCTGGAAATCCTCCCCTCTCGTTTTTTTTTTAATTTTCCAAAAGAAGGAACAGAGAATTGGGCCAGGTGAGGGTAGTCCCTCAAAGGCCCAGTCATCTGTTCTTAACGCTACCTCGCTAATGCGGGAAATGGCGAATAGTTTAAAAGAAAGAAAGAAGAATATATATATATATATATATATATATATATATATATATATATATATATATATATATATATATATATATATATATATATATTCAAGTTAGAAGTTTCAGTTTTCTAAATTGTTTCTTACATTTATCATATGTATATATATATGTATGTGTGTGTGTGTGTATATGTGCGTATGTATGTGTATGTGTGTGTATGTGTATATATATATATATATATATAGAGGTAGTAAAAGCTTTGCGGAAGATGAAAGCCGGCAAGGCAGCAGGTTTGGATGGTATTGCAGTGGAATTTATTAAAAAAGGGGGTGACTGTATTGTTGACTGGTTTGTAAGGTTATTTAATGTATGTATGACTCATGGTGAGGTGCCTGAGGATTGGCGGAATGCTTGCATAGTGCCATTGTACAAAGGCAAAGGGGATAAGAGTGAGTGCTCAAATTACAGAGGTATAAGTTTGTTGAGTATTCCTGGTAAATTATATGGGAGGGTATTGATTGAGAGGGTGAAGGCATGTACACAGCATCAGATTGGGGAAGAGCAGTGTGGTTTCAGAAGTGGTAGAGGATGTGTGGATCAGGTGTTTGCTTTGAAGAATGTATGTGAGAAATACTTAGAAAAGCAAATGGATTTGTATGTAGCATTTATGGATCTGGAGAAGGCATATGATAGAGTTGATAGAGATGCTCTGTGGAAGGTATTAAGAATATATGGTGTGGGAGGCAAGTTGTTAGAAGCAGTGAAAAGTTTTTATCGAGGATGTAAGGCATGTGTACGTGTAGGAAGAGAGGAAAGTGATTGGTTCTCAGTGAATGTAGGTTTGCGGCAGGGGTGTGTGATGTCTCCATGGTTGTTTAATTTGTTTATGGATGGGGTTGTTAGGGAGGTAAATGCAAGAGTCTTGGAAAGAGGGGCAAGTATGAAGTCTGTTGGGGATGAGAGAGCTTGGGAAGTGAGTCAGTTGTTGTTCGCTGATGATACAGCGCTGGTGGCGGATTCATGTGAGAAACTGCAGAAGCTGGTGACGGAGTTTGGTAAAGTGTGTGGAAGAAGAAAGTTAAGAGTAAATGTGAATAAGAGCAAGGTTATTAGGTACAGTAGGGTTGAGGGTCAAGTCAATTGGGAGGTGAGTTTGAATGGTGAAAAGCTGGAGGAAGTGAAGTGTTTTAGATATCTGGGAGTGGATCTGTCAGCGGATGGAACCATGGAAGCGGAAGTGGATCATAGGGTGGGGGAGGGGGCGAAAATTTTGGGAGCCTTGAAAAATGTGTGGAAGTCGAGAACATTATCCCGGAAAGCAAAAATGGGTATGTTTGAAGGAATAGTAGTTCCAACAATGTTGTATGGTTGCGAGGCGTGGGCTATGGATAGAGTTGTGCGCAGGAGGATGGATGTGCTGGAAATGAGATGTTTGAGGACAATGTGTGGTGTGAGGTGGTTTGATCGAGTAAGTAACGTAAGGGTAAGAGAGATGTGTGGAAATAAAAAGAGCGTGGTTGAGAGAGCAGAAGAGGGTGTTTTGAAATGGTTTGGGCACATGGAGAGAATGAGTGAGGAAAGATTGACCAAGAGGATATATGTGTCGGAGGTGGAGGGAACGAGGAGAAGAGGGAGACCAAATTGGAGGTGGAAAGATGGAGTGAAAAGATTTTGTGTGATCGGGGCCTGAACATGCAGGAGGGTGAAAGGAGGGCAAGGAATAGAGTGAATTGGAGCGATGTGGTATACAGGGGTTGACGTGCTGTCAGTGGATTGAATCAAGGCATGTGAAGCGTCTGGGGTAAACCATGGAAAGCTGTGTAGGTATGTATATTTGCGTGTGTGGACGTGTGTAAGTACATGTGTATGGGGGGGGGTTGGGCCATTTCTTTCGTCTGTTTCCTTGCGCTACCTCGCAAACGCGGGAGACAGCGACAAAGTATAAAAAAAAAAAAAAAAAAAATATATATATATATATATATATATATATATATATATATATATATATATATATATATATATATATATATATATATATATATATATATATATATATATATATATATATATATATATATATATTTTTATATATATATATATATATATATATATATATATATATATATATATATATATATAGATATATATATATATATATATATATATATATATATATATATATATATATATATATATATATATATATATATATATATATATATATATATATATATATATATATGTTATCCCTGGGGATAGGGGTGAAAGAATACTTCCCACGCATACCTCGCGTGTCGTAGAAAGCGACTAGAGGGGACGGGGGCTGGGGGCCAGATATCCTACCCTCCATGTATTTTCTAACTTTCTAAAATGGGAAACAGAAGAAGGAGTCACGCGGGGAGTGCTTATCCTCCTCGAAGGCTCAGATTGGGGTGCCTAAATGTGTGTGGATGTAACCAAGATGTGAAAAAAGGAGAGATAGGTATTATGTTTGAGGAAAGGAACCTGGATGTTTTGGCTCTGAGTGAAACGAAGCTCAAGGGTAAAGGGGAAGAGTGGTTTGGGAATGTCTTGGGAGTAAAGTCAGGGGTTAGTGAGAGGACAAGAGCAAGGAAGGAGTAGCAGTACTCCTGAAACAGGAGTTGTGGGAGTATGTGATAGAATGTAAGAAAGTAAATTCTCGATTAATATGGGTAAAACTGAAAGTTGATGGAGAGAGATGGGTGATTATTGGTGCATATGCACCTGGGCATGAGAAGAAAGATCATGAGAGGCAAGTGTTTTGGGAGCAGCTGAATGAGTGTGTTAGTGGTTTTGATGCACGAGACCGGGTTATAGTGATGGGTGATTTGAATGCAAAGGTGAGTAATGTGGCAGTTGAGGGAATAATTGGTATACATGGGGTGTTCAGTGTTGTAAATGGAAATGGTGAAGAGCTTGTAGATTTATGTGCTGAAAAAGGACTGATGATTGGGAATACCTGGTTTAAAAAGCGAGATATACATAAGTATACTTATGTAAGTAGGAGAGATGGCCAGAGAGCGTTATTGGATTACGTGTTAATTGACAGGCGCGCGAAAGAGAGACTTTTGGATGTTAATGTGCTGAGAGGTGCAACTGGAGGGATGTCTGATCATTATCTTGTGGAGGCTAAGGTGAAGATTTGTATGGGTTTTCAGAAAAGAAGAGTGAATGTTGGGGTGAAGAGGGTGGTGAGAGTAAGTGAGCTTGGGAAGGAGACTTGTGTGAGGAAGTACCAGGAGAGACTGAGTACAGAATGGAAAAAGGTGAGAACAATGGAAGTAAGGGGAGTGGGGGAGGAATGGGATGTATTTAGGGAATCAGTGAAGGATTGCGCAAAAGATGCTTGTGGCATGAGAAGAGTGGGAGGTGGGTTGATTAGAAAGGGTAGTGAGTGGTGGGATGAAGAAGTAAGAGTATTAGTGAAAGAGAAGAGAGAGGCATTTGGACGATTTTTGCAGGGAAAAAATGCAATTGAGTGGGAGATGTATAAAAGAAAGAGACAGGAGGTCAAGAGAAAGGTGCAAGAGGTGAAAAAAAGGGCAAATGAGAGTTGGGGTGAGAGAGTATCATTAAATTTTAGGGAGAATAAAAAGATGTTCTGGAAGGAGGTAAATAAAGTGCGTAAGACAAGGGAGCAAATGGGAACTTCAGTGAAGGGCGCAAATGGGGAGGTGATAACAAGTAGTGGTGATGTGAGAAGGAGATGGAGTGAGTATTTTGAAGGTTTGTTGAATGTGTTTGATGATAGAGTGGCAGATATAGGGTGTTTTGGTCGAGGTGGTGTGCAAAGTGAGAGGGTTAGGGAAAATGATTTGGTAAACAGAGAAGAGGTAGTAAAAGCTTTGCGGAAGATGAAAGCCGGCAAGGCAGCAGGTTTGGATGGTATTGCAGTGGAATTTATTAAAAAAGGGGGTGACTGTATTGTTGACTGGTTGGTAAGGTTATTTAATGTATGTATGACTCATGGTGAGGTGCCTGAGGATTGGCGGAATGCGTGCATAGTGCCATTGAACAAAGGCAAAGGGGATAAGAGTGAGTGCTCAAATTACAGAGGTATAAGTTTGTTGAGTATTCCTGGTAAATTATATGGGAGGGTATTGATTGAGAGGGTGAAGGCATGTACAGAGCATCAGATTGGGGAAGAGCAGTGTGGTTTCAGAAGTGGTAGAGGATGTGTGGATCAGGTGTTTGCTTTGAAGAATGTATGTGAGAAATACTTAGAAAAGCAAATGGATTTGTATGTAGCATTTATGGATCTGGAGAAGGCATATGATAGAGTTGATAGAGATGCTCTGTGGAAGGTATTAAGAATATATGGTGTGGGAGGAAAGTTGTTAGAAGCAGTGAAAAGTTTTTATCGAGGATGTAAGGCATGTGTACGTGTAGGAAGAGAGGAAAGTGATTGGTTCTCAGTGAATGTAGGTTTGCGGCAGGGGTGTGTGATGTCTCCATGGTTGTTTAATTTGTTTATGGATGGGGTTGTTAGGGAGGTGAATGCAAGAGTTTTGGAAAGAGGGGCAAGTATGAAGTCTGTTGGGGATGAGAGAGCTTGGGAAGTGAGTCAGTTGTTGTTCGCTGATGATACAGCGCTGGTGGCTGATTCATGTGAGAAACTGCAGAAGCTGGTGACTGAGTTTGGTAAAGTGTGTGAAAGAAGAAAGTTAAGAGTAAATGTGAATAAGAGCAAGGTTATTAGGTACAGTAGGGTTGAGGGTCAAGTCAATTGGGAGGTGAGTTTGAATGGAGAAAAACTGGAGGAAGTGAAGTGTTTTAGATATCTGGGAGTGGATCTGGCAGCGGATGGAACCATGGAAGCGGAAGTGGATCATAGGGTGGGGGAGGGGGCGAAAATTCTGGGAGCCTTGAAGAATGTGTGGAAGTCGAGAACATTATCTCGGAAAGCAAAAATGGGTATGTTTGAAGGAATAGTGGTTCCAACAATGTTGTATGGTTGCGAGGCGTGAGCTATGGATAGAGTTGTGCGCAGGAGGATGGATGTGCTGGAAATGAGATGTTTGAGGACAATGTGTGGTGTGAGGTGGTTTGATCGAGTAAGTAACGTAAGGGTAAGAGAGATGTGTGGAAATAAAAAGAGCGTGGTTGAGAGAGCAGAAGAGGGTGTTTTGAAATGGTTTGGGCACATGGAGAGAATGAGTGAGGAAAGATTGACCAAGAGGATATATGTGTCGGAGGTGGAGGGAACGAGGAGAAGAGGGAGACCAAATTGGAGGTGGAAAGATGGAGTGAAAAAGATTTTGTGTGATCGGGGCCTGAACATGCAGGAGGGTGAAAGGAGGGCAAGGAATAGAGTGAATTGGAGCGATGTGGTATACCGGGGTTGACGTGCTGTCAGTGGATTGAATCAAGGCATGTGAAGCGTCTGGGGTAAACCATGGAAAGCTGTGTAGGTATGTATATTTGCGTGTGTGGACGTATGTATATACATGTGTATGGGGGTGGGTTGGGCCATTTCTTTCGTCTGTTTCCTTGCGCTACCTCGCAAACGCGGGAGACAGCGACAAAGTATAATAAAAAAAAAATAATATATATATATATATATATATATATATATATATATATATATATATATATATATATATATATATTCATATTTATTTATCTTTTTCGCTGTCTCCCGCGTTAGCGAGGTAGCGCAAGGAAACAGACGAAAGAATGGCTCAACCCGCCCATATACACATGTATATACATACACGTCCACACACGCAAATATCCATACCTATACATCTCAATGTACACATATATATACACACACAGACATATACATATATACACATGTACATAATTCATACTGTCTTCCTTTATTTTTTCCTATCGCCACCTCGCCACACATGGAATAACAGCCCCCTCCCCCCTCATGTGTGAGAGGTAGCGCTAGGAAAAGACACCAAATGCCTCATTCGTTCAAACTCAGTCTCTAGCTGTCATGTATTATTGCACCGAAACCACAGATTCCTTTTCACATCCAGGCCCCACACAAGTTTCCATGGTTTACCCCAGACGCTCCACTTGCCCCGGTTCAAACCATTGACAGCACGTCGACTCCGGTATACAACACCGTTCCAATTCACTCTATTCCTTGCACGCCTTTCACCCTCCTGCATGTTTAGGCCCCGATCACTCAAAACCTATTTTACTCCATCTTTCCACCTCCAATTTTGTCTCCCACTTCTCCTCGATCCCTCCACCTCTGACACATGTATCCTCTTGGTCAATCTTTCCTCACTCATTCTCTGCATGTGACCAAACCACTTCAAAACACCCTCTTCTGCTCTCTCAACCACACTCTTTGTATTTCCACACATCTCTCTTACCCTTACACTTACTTACTCGATCAAACCACCTCACACCACATATTGTCCTCAAACATCTCATTTCCAGCACATCTACCCTCCTGCGCACAACTCTATCCATACCCCAAGCCTCGCAACTATAAAACATTGTTGGAACCACCATTCCTTCAAACATACCCATTTTTGCTTTCCGAGATAATGTTCTCGACTTCCAAACATTCCTCAAGGCTCACAGAATCTTCGCACCCTCCCCCACCCTGAGATTCACTTTCGCTTCTATGTTTCCATCCTCTTCCAGATCCACTACCAGATATCTAAAACCCTTTACTTCCTCCAGGTCTTCTCCATTCAAACATACCTCCTAATTGACTTGACCCTCAACCCTACTGTACCTAATAACCATGCTCTTATTCACATTTACTCTTAACTTTCTTCTTTCTCACACTTTACCAAACTCAGTCACCAGCTTTTGCAGTTTCTTACATGAATCAGCTACCAGCGCTGTATCATCAGCGAACAACAACTGACTCACTTAACAAGCTCTCTCATCCACAACAGACTGCATACTTGCCCCTCTTTCCAAAACTCTTGCATTCACCTCCCTAACAACCCCATCCATAAACAGATTAACAACCATGGAGACATCACACACCTCTGCCGCAAACCTACATTCACTAAGAACCAATCACTTTCCTTTCTTCCTACACGTACACATGCCTTACATCCTCGATAGAAACTTTTCACTGCTTCTAACAACTTTCCTCCCACACCATATATTCTTAAAACCTTCCACAGAGCATCTCTATCAACTCTATCATATGCCTTCTCCAGATCCATAAATGCTACATACAAATCCATTTTTTTTCTAAATATTTCTCATATACTTTCTTCAAAGCTAACCACTTCTGAAACTCCACTGCTCTCCCCCAATCTGACGCTCTGTACATGCCTTCACCCTATCAATCAATATCCTCCCATATAATTTACCAAGAATACTCAACAAACTTATACCTCTGTAATTTGAGCACTCACTCTTATCCCCTTTGCCTTTGTACAATTGCACTATGCAAGCATTCCGCCAATCCTCAGGCACCTCACCATGAATCACACATACATTTAATAACCTTACCAACCAGTCAACAATATAGTCACCCCATTTTTTAATAAATTCCACTGCAATACTATCCAAACCTGGTGCCTTGCCGGCTTTCATCTTCCAGAAAGCTTTTGCTACCTCTTGTCTATTTACCAAATCATTTTCCCTAACACTCTCACTTTCCACACCACCTCGACCAAAACACCTATATATGCTACTCTATCATCAAACTCATTCAACAAACCTTCAAAATGCTCACTCCATCTCCTTCTCACATCACCACTACTTGTTATCACCTCCCCATTAGCCCCTTCGCTGAAGTTCCCATTTCCTCCCTTGTCTTACGCACTTTATTTACCTCCTTCCAAAACATCTTTTTATTCTCCCTGAAATTTAATGATACTCTCTCACCCCAATCCTCATTTGCCCTCTTTTTCACCTCTTTCACCTTTCTCATGACCTCCTGCCTCTTTCTTTTATATCTCTCCCACTCATTTGCATTTTTTCCCTGCAAAAATCGTCCAAATGCCTCTCTCTTCTCTTTCACTAATAATCTTACCTCTTCATCCCACCACTCACTACCTTTTCTAATCAACCCACCTCCTACGCTTCTCATGCCACAAGCATCTTTTGCGCAAGCCATCACTGCTTCCCTAAATACTTCCCATTTCTCCCCCAATCCCCATACTTCTTTTGTTCTCACCTTTTTCCATTCTGTACTCAGTCTTTCCTGGTGCTTCCTCACACAAGTGTCCTTCCCAAGCTCACTTACTCTCACTACTCTCTTCACCCCATCATTCTCTCTTCTTTTCTGAAAACTCCCACAGATCTTCACCTTTGCTTCCACAAGATAATGATCAGACATCCCTCCAGTTGCACCTCTCAGCACATTAACATCCAAAAGTCTCTCTTTCGTGCGTCTATCAATTAACAAGTAATCCAATAACGCTCTCTGGCCATCTCTCCTACTTACATACGTATACTTAAGTATTCCCAATTCTTAGGTATTCCCAATCACCAGGCCTTTTTCAGCACATAAATCTACAAGCTCTTCACCATTTCCATTTACAACACTGAACACTCCATGTATATCAATTATTCCCTCAACTACCACATTACTCACCTTTGCATTCAAATCACCCATCACTATAACCCGGTCTTGTGCATGAAAACCACTAACACACTCATTCAGCTGCTCCCAAAACACTTGCCTCTCATGATCTTTCTTCTCATGCCCAGGTGCATATGCACCAATATTCACCCATCTCTCTCCATCAACTTTCAGTTTTACCCATATCAATCTAGAATTTACTTTCTTACACTCTATCACATACTCCCACAACTCCTGATTCAGGAGTAGTGTTACTCCTTCCCTTGCTCTTGTCCTCTCACTAACCCCTGACTTTACTCCCAAGATATTCCCAAACCACTCTTCCCCTTTACCCTTGGGCTTCGTTTCACTCAGAGCCAAAACATCCAGTTTCCTTTCCTCAAACGTACTATCTATCTCTTCTTTTTTCTCATCTTGGTTACATCCACACACATTTAGACACCCCAATCTGAGCCTTCGAGGAGGATGAGCACTCCTCGCGTGACTCCTTCTTCTGTTTCCCCTTTTAGAAAGTTAAAATACAGTGAGGGGAGGGTTTCTGGCCCCCCGCTGCCGTCCCCTTTAGTCGCCTTCTACGACTCGTGAGGAATGCGTGTAAGTATTCTTTTTTTTTTTCTTTTTTTTTTTTTCTAATTTTCCAAAAGAGGGAACAGAGAAGGGGCCCAGGTGAGGATATTCCCTCAAGGGCCCAGTCCTCTGTTCTCAACGCTACCTCGCTAATGCTGGAAATGGCGAATAGTATGAAAGAAGAAAAGATATATATATATATATATATATATATATATATATATATATATATATATATATATATATATATATATATATATATATATATATGCATATATTTTCTTTTTTTTTTTTTTTTTTGCTTTGTCGCTGTCTCCCGCGTTTGCGAGGTAGCGCACGGAAACAGACGAAAGAAATGGCCCAACCCACCCCCATACACATGTATATACATACGTCCACACACGCAAATATACATACCTACACAGCTTTCCATGGTTTACCCCAGACGCTTCACATGCCTTGATTCAATCCACTGACAGCACGTCAACCCCGGTATACCACATCGCTCCAATTCACTCTATTCCTTGCCCTCCTTTCACCCTCCTGCATGTTCAGGCCCCTATCACACAAAATCTTTTTCACTGCATCTTTCCACCTCCAATTTGGTCTCCCTCTTCTCCTCGTTCCCTCCACCTCCGACACATATATCCTCTTGGTCAATCTTTCCTCACTCATTCTCTCCATGTGCCCAAACCATTTCAAAACACCCTCTTCTGCTCTCTCAACCACGCTCTTTTTATTTCCACACATCTCTCTTACCCTTACGTTACTTACTCGATCAAACCACCTCACACCACACATTGTCCTCAAACATCTCATTTCCAGCACATCCATCCCCCTGCGCACAACTCTATCCATAGCTCACGCCTCGCAACCATACAACATTGTTGGAACCACTATTCCTTCAAACATACCCATTTTTGCTCTCCGAGATAATGTTCTCGACTTCCACACATTCTTCAAGGCTCCCAGAATTTTCGCCCCCTCCCCCACCCTATGATCCACTTCCGCTTCCATGGTTCCATCCGCTGCCAGATCCACTCCCAGATATCTAAAACACTTCACTTCCTCCAGTTTTTCTCCATTCATACTCACCTCCCAATTGACTTGACCCTCAAGCCTACTGTACCTAATAACCTTGCTCTTATTTACATTTACTCTTAACTTTCTTTTTATATATATAAATATATATATATATATATATATATATATATATATATATATATATATATATATATATATATATATATATATATATATATATATATATATATGTATATATATATATATATATATATATATATATATATATATATATATATATATATATATATATATATATATATATATATATATATATATATATTCCTATGAGTTCACGAGGAAAATGAAACACTATAAGTTCCAAAATGCGTTTTTGTGTAATAATTACATCATCAGGGGAGACACAAGAGAGATATATAACAGTCAATTGATATACATCAAAGAGACGACGGTCCCACGCCATTTGATAAACATGTGATGTGCAAGCCAGAAAACGAGCTTTCAAAAACTTATCATTTTACAAATTTTATCAACAATAAAGTTATCTAATTTGTATAGACTATCACTAATATTACGATTATAACTCTTTGTGTATGTAATGATAGAACATTCAATGATATTTTTCGTGGTAATAGAGCTAGAGTTAATAACTGAGATGGCATTATTCCAGTCAAAGCAATGATCATAGTTTTTGACGTGAATAAACAAGGCATTTGATTTTTGTCCCGTTCTTATACAGCGAATGGACTAAGAACACAAATCCTTCTTTTGTTATAAACCTATCTGATAAACAACTAGACAAGGAATCCTTGTGTGCATTAGGCTATGGGTTAGGTTTTGTGTGCTCTAACAGGGAAGCCAGCAGTGTTGATGTCACAAATCATTTTGTAATTTAGAGAAATACAGTAATTTAGCTAATGATGAAATTAATATCTGTAAGGGTTCAGTGTATGCTGGAGTGTCAAACCCAGTGGAACCTAATTGCCCCAAAAGATTTAAAAGAGCTATTAACACCTTAAAAAAGACAAGGATATACATATAGACAAGATTAACTATATATCGAAAACGAATGAGCTTTTAAATGATGACACAACATATTCTAACCTCAGTAAAAATCCCTAGAATCATTTAATTCCCATTTCAATAAAGAAATGAAGTTGTTGTTTGAAGGTAATGGTTCCTTTATCAAAAGTTTGTCATCTCTCTTTCCCTTCATTGCCATATATGTATGGACTTATCAAAACTCATAAACAGAATTTTTCCAGCAGGACCTATTGTGAGTTCAGTAGGCTCCATCACATATAACTTGTCAAAATGGTTAGTTTCTTTATTAAGCCCTTTAGTGGGTAAGGTATCAAATTCTAATATCATGAACAATGTAGATTTAATCAACAAGCTAAACAATATCAATATTAATTCTGATTTTAAACCAGTTATCTTTGATGTTTCCTCACTTTTCACAAAAGCTCCAGTTGATGACGTTTTAGAATATTTATTTGATGTCTTGGATGATTTTCATTTAACTATTTCAAAATCTGTTTTCATTGAACTGATAAACTTGTGCATAAAAGAATGTGTATTTAAGTTCAATGGAGATTATTATGCTCAAAAATTTGGTATGGCAATGAGTAACCCTGTTTCACCTGTACTTAGTAATCTTTATATGGAATTTTTGAAATGAAATTACTAAAGAATATCTTAGCTTTAAATGCAATTTGGTTTCGGTATGTAGATGATGTTCTTTGGGTTTGGCCAGCAAATGAAAATTTACAAATATTTATCCCCTTACTTAACAATAACTTAAAAACCGTTGAGCGAAATTACATTTTCTCGTTTTAGATCATTTTTTTCTTTCTTCTATTGTTTACCAGGCAACCCAGTCGTGGACCAATCAAGCCTCTTGTCTGTCTTTCTCATGTTCTCTCTTTCTTCGGAAGCTCATGTAAACAGTAACTAAACAATAGCTACTATCAATTTTTTCATCACACCGACCCAGTGAAGTGCATGGCAAGACCCTTTTTCTTGAACTTGCATCGTTCTGTGTATCCTTTGATGCAGATCTTTCCATGAGATGTTGACTTCAGGTAGGGTGGTCCTATAGGTTTCCAGTTGTGCGGTTCATCTTGAGTCCCCATTAATGGCGTGTCATGGGTGACTTTTAACACATTATCCACGCACTGTTTACTCGGATGTACAGACCTCTTGATACGCTGGACCAGCGCTGCTGCGGTAGGAGGATCATGTCATCACAAACAGTTCTCTTTGGTCTCGTCCATACCCACCATATCACTGATGCGGTCACACGGCAGGATAGTGAACAGTTCCAGTAAAGTTACGTCTTCATCGGTTATTTGTTTGGTCAAGTAGACATATGTCTACCAAATATCATGTGTCACGTGGACATGTGATTTCCAAGTGTCATGTCTCACGTGGACATATGCTTTCCTGGTGCCATGTGTCACGTCAATATACGCCCATGCCTGCCAAATGTCATGTGTCACGTGGACATATTCCTTCCAGATGTCCCAGGTTGTCTTCTCTCCCCATGTGCCGAACGACGACACTGTCACGCCCAATGTACTCATGGAATGATGGCAGAGCCTGGGACTTCCCAGGATCAGGGGATGCAGCAGCTTCGTGACCAGGTGTCTATCTAAAGTCCTGATTTTTCCTACCTGCAACCCAGAGATCCTGGTTGTTGCTGATACAGCCAAGACGACCAAAAGTATACCCACTATACTTAGAAAAACATTTACAAAACCCTTAATGACTATCTACCAGGTGCAGAACCATCCCCGCCTCCAATGGCCACAAGGGGCTCGGCGACTAATGTCATGCGGAGGTATCTAATGTGTGAATCGGGGTTACTTGCTTGTTGATTTTCAAACACATTATGGGCTTTCCCAGGAGGGAAACTTGTTTGCATCGTTCAGCAGGGTTTTTTTTCTTTTCAGTTTATTAGCAGATTGGTGGATGCATTAACTATCCTCCAGATACTCTTCCCAGGCTTACTGCAGGTCTGACAGCGTTAACTGTTCTCAAGATAATTACCCCAGATTATGTCCACCAGACCGGCATGTTGCAGCTGGCCTTGTATGCCTGGTAAGAAGACCTTTACCGCACGATCATCAAAAAACTTGGCAGTGAAGGGTTTGAGGAAATTGACCACTACAGCCTCATCCAGTGTCTGGCTGTGTGTACCTCTCCAGACATCCCAGGTCAGATTTTTTTATTCCAAGACTCATTTTGCCTAAGTGAGATGCTGAAGAGGGGAGTGCTTGCTTTTCTTGAGGAAATTGTCAAGGTCGCCATCTCTTTACTACCAAGCACTCTGGAGCTTTGAGAACAAGGATATGTCATCTCTGGAATCCTGTTCTCCTTGGGAGGTCAACGAAACAATGACAGCCTGTACTTCTTGATCATCTCTGATATAGTATTTGCTCGTTAAACTAGTTGTTTAGTCATGAAAGTCTCATACTACAGTTGTCCTGTCTACTCAGGGTGGTAAACAGATGATACAACTCCGGGTCTATGATGTCGCTTGTGTCCAGTCTTAGTAGATTGTGTCTCTCTTCAAGGACTGAGTTACCCATTTCTTCCATCACATTAACCAGATATCTGACATGAGCAAAGATCTCCTAGCAACTCAGTGTGTGATCGTGGTGCCACATTAACGTCTTCCTTCTGTGCATTCCCTCGATGAATGTTTCAGATTCTGCATATGCTCTCACCCGTTACGGTCCAGCCACCACCCAGCGTCTTAGAGTCTCGAGGGGTTGGGTGGAGATATCGACTTAAATGTCACTAAACAACAGTGTTAATGTTGCTCATGAACCTGGTCACTATCTATGGCTGAGAACACTTATCTTGTCTTGTGTATCGTGTAACTATCGTTATTGATTTTAGCAGCGATTTTCGGGTGGACCTTGCACAGGCTAGCCATATCTCGTATGCTGACTGGCAGCCATCTCACATAACTTGTATGGTCTAAGCTGAAGATTCATAATTCAAGCTTTGTCAGGTAGCCCAAGTTCAGGGGAATGTTTGATGACTACAGCAAGTTTGACTTATGTTACGACCACGAGTCCCTGCCATGTGCCAGAACTGTAACGGGAATCTCTCTCCGTCGGGTACACCAGTCGTCATATTCTTGTGATTGATCACCTGGCTCCAGTAACTCCACGTAGTGGGCACTGGATCTTTTTTTTTTCCATCAAAGTGTGCAAACTGCTAACGGTAACTTTGACGGCATGTCTGGTTTGCTTAAAATGTGACGCCTACAAAAGACAATCAACTGTCCCTACAGATACATCCAACTATATAGTGTCGCCCAGTCTACTATCACTTTCAGTTCAGCCAACTCAGTGTGCAGTTCTCCCCAAATGCTGACATTTACAAAAATGAATAACATTGGCACAACATCACTGAGATCTCTTAATCAAATGTTCACAACATTAGGGATTGAAAATGGCTGCCAAGACTAAAATGAAAATTGTTCTCTGTGGGCCATGGTCTACATCTGAGCCAGAGTTCATTCCCATGCATCAAAGCCCACAGTTTTATGACACATCTAATGCACCATTTTGAGAATAGCAAAGAAATACCAGAAAAATACTTTCATACAGGAATAACTTGAGGATATATATAAAAAAAAAACGATGATACATGAGTTCCGCATGGCAACACCAAACAAACATTTGTGTATAAAAAATAAATCTACATTCACTAGATAAGACTGTGGCTCGTAGAATCTAGAACAAACTAGGAAACTAACTTCTGCCGAGGGACACACTGGTGGCACTGGCACTGGAAGTATCAACACTTGGGAACAGCAAAGCTTCTGTCCTGCACCCGAGTTTAACCTGAGGACTCCTACCGCTACTAAAGGACAGTGCGATAACGCTGGAAGAGCGACCACACATGAATGGATCAAGGAAATTAAACTTTCATTTATTTAGCATTTTGTTTCCACAGACTTTCTAGTATCTTGGGGACTAGCATGACTATGACCTCCCGGGTGTTATTAGGACAACGATGACTGTGGCTCTCACTTACACCAGGATTATGACTGGTTTTGCTGTTGATAACAATTATTCTTCCATTCATTCCCAATATTTTCATAAGACTGTGAACGTATTCCTGGATTTATAGTGGACATACGAACTCCTCCAGCAAGAAAAGATGAGCGCACAAAGGCTGCATCACTCATGGCTAAAGAGGAAGTAATGGATGACCAACCCACACAGGATGATAACGCTGGGAACAGGATATATGCATAGATGTTGTTTCGCTTCAACAAAGGCTTTAGACTTGAGGTAGAACAGTGCCTATCTCCAGCAGAAGTTAGCCCCTTAATCAACGATGGTCGTACGAAAGAGTTACGTTTTAACAAGAGAAAAAAAAATAATTAATTTCAACTGATAAACCACTAAAGAATTAACTTGAAGGAGAACAGGAAAAGACTCCTTCTAGGAACACGTACAAGAAAAATCTGTTTCTATGAGACAAGAGGAAGGGAAACTGGAGCAAAGGAGTGGAAGGGAAAAAATTGTCCAAGAGTCAGACACATTCACCTTATGAATAAGTGTGAACATCCTGCTGAGTTACTTGTGCCTCCTGTTCTTCCAGTTAGTCAAAGGTCTCGCGTCAGCGCACCACTTGAGGAGAAGGATTATATATGAAGCCTGAGATCATGTACTACACGTTCTATAATTGTGATGTTTTTTGGATGATCTGTAAGTTGGCCGCCTGAGGTAGGCTCTGTACATATTTTGGGACTAATATCTTTAAATCAGTAAGAAAATGAGGTGAAATTAGCTGATGAAGTAAAAAGGTGATTTAAATTCTAATCAGCCAGTCTTTTTTGTCCTTTGTAAGAGTATGGTAATTTTCTTATCCTCTTTAGGCTAGCTTAATGGCCTATGTTGGCTAGTTTTCAGCACTTTAGTCTCCAATTCATTTTGTTATTCTTTTCATATTGTCGTCCGTTATTCTTCAAATGATCATAATTATCAGTCATATTGAAGGTTAACATAGTTACTTCAGTAAAATAATTCAAACCATCAGACTTTCAAGCTCTCCCGTAAGGTGTGTTAACTTGCCACTGTTACGGTGTCACTTGATACATTGAAAATATATAATCTGAAAACCTAAAACATCATTTATGAAACCCGAAATAAAATTTGATAGTTTGTAGCTGAATGTGCAAATACAGTCCAATAATGATCATACTACACAAAGTCAGGAAATATTGGAAAATAGATCCTGTGTCAGCATTCAAGGATGCATGAAAATATCGTGGAAATGATATATGAATAATGATACATATGTTTAATTACAGAATAACGCATCAAATTCTAGAATTAGATGTAATCGGAGAAATGGCAGAATAAACAACATGATAGAAGACACCACTGAATCATGATGCAAACATTCAGGAAAACAGAACGTTAAATCATAAAAGAGACTATTAAATTTGATATACGTAGGTGAATACATGGCAAACATTGACTGTGACCAGGTTGATTAAGACCGATGAATAATGAAGTAAATAGTAAATTCTCTGACTGACATGATCGTATGACCAGTTATTTCATGAGGGTTAACATTTTAGTTTTGTGCGCGCTTCATTCCAGTATCCTTACGTTTCGTTCTTCCCTGGTTTCGTGCAACGGCTCATTTCATCCAGGCGTTTTATTTTCCTTTTCTTATTTTGTTTAATGTGCTTAACTAAGAGCACGTGTTTCCCGTTAGACATTGTCTTGAATTTAAGAACAAACAATGGTTAGTTACTGGTCAGGATGGCAATTTGTCCCTTGACTTCTTCTGCGGCATCATCAACACCTGAGGTTGGAATCTTCTACTTATGAAGAGACTGAGAGTACTCAAGGCGCTCACCCAGACGTCAGCTGCTCTTCAGATGTATCGCTGTTCTAGGTTTCCTGGAGGGCGACTCCTCAGACTCAGTACGGTAACTTGTACCACAGTCTAACTTATCAGAAGTAGCCATCTTGGAAAGTGCCACAGCTCAAATGGGAGCTTAAGGATCTTTCGGATCCGCCAATTACATTATCATCCTTCATCCAGGGGACTGGATACTGCTCTGATGCCCTTCTGCCCTTATTATGCAATTGATATGGCAGCAGACGAGACAGAGGAGAAGCCCACGTATGACACAGAGGTCAATAGGAGTGTCACTTGACATCTCGAACGTGCAAAACGTGTGTAAAGACAAGCAAAATATTTACCAGTGTAATGAAATCCCAGTTGGAAATATCACGAACGAAATATTGATGGAATGATCCCCTGGATTTTATGTAATTTCTTAATTGACATTTTACAAAAATAATGGATTACATCGCTTGGCGTCAGCTTTCTTGCTGGTAATATTGGACATTAGTATTTCAAACCCTCTACATCCTTCGTAAGTCTCACATATGCTTATATATATTTCTATTTCTCCTGCTGGTATCCTGCTGCCTCTACATCTCTGTTGTTTTTCGTTTATAAACAAGCGAAACTGATTACCTTTTCACTGACCTAACTAAAAAAAAAGCATCCTCGATTCTTCCCTCGCCGATGTTGGAGATCTTCATAACATAAATACAAAGGGCTGAGAGGAATGCAAATAGCAACAGACCACTAGGTCCTCTGGAGGCGTTCGTGACGGCAGAAAAGATAAAACGTACAATGGGGAGAGACTAGAAAATTAATAGATAAGGCATTAAAATTTACCTGTGTAAATACTTAACCATGGAGTGGCAATAATGTCATTGGTGGACTTGAAACAGAGCAGTCGTCTAGTCTAGTTTCTCACGTATCTATTCTGTTGCTTATAACTATTCTTGCTGTAAAAATAATTGACTTCTTTTGAAGTAGAGCTCTTTCCAACTAGTTAATGTCTATCTTTCTTGACGAGATCAGACCGAATTACACTCAGATAGCTGCCTTGGTCAAAGTTGTCGAAGCCTTTGATGACTTCAAACAACTTTATCAAAATACCTTTTAAAATTTTCTTTGGTTGCGTTAAATAAGTTAAGATTGGCTGACGGCCTGCAAGTACTTTGATTCTCAAAGTGCTTTTATCAATAATCGGAATAAAAATATATACATAAAACGGTAGGCATTGATGAGTTTTATCAAAAAACTATGAAAGAGGCGAAAAATGAGATGGTCACGCTCTTTACTGCCCTTTTCAATAAGTTTCTTGCTACAGGAAAAGTTCCAGATATATGGAAATTTGTCAATGTAACAATGATATCAAGAAAAAAGGTAATAATTCACTGCCGGAAAATTGTCATGTTAACGTCAGTAGATGGAAAACTTATAGAAACCATCATTCGAGATAGAATTATGAACTATTTAGAGATTCACCGATTAATAAACGATTCTCAGAATACTTTTCGACGATATCGGTCGTGTCTGACATATCTGCCTCATTTCTTATACGATATAATCAACATGTTTGACGCAAGTAAAATAGATACTATCTATCCAGACTGTCAGAAAGCTTTCAGTATGGTTCTTCATCAAAGATCATCAGCAAAAATTTGATAACATGGCGTTGATGGGATTGTGCATTGATTGGAGAGGTTATTGGTTAACTAGCAGTAAACAAAAAGTTGTGTAATGATCAAGTCTCAGAATGGTTAGACCTACTAAGTGGTGTGCCGCAATGATCAGTCTTGGGAACGGTTCTCTTTCTCATCAATATTAATGACATTGATAATGGGCTGCATTACAAGGTATCAAAATTCGCTGATGATACAAAGCTGGGGAATAAATCTACAAATAAATCTAAACGTCTACAGCATCAAACTCGCAGAGACAAACTGATGAACTAGGCTCATAAGTGGCAAATGATTTCTAATATGGTTAAGTGCAAAGGTTTACATAGTGGTAGCAGAAACGAAAAGGCAAGATGCAGTATGAATTCTGTTGAACTGCGAAAAGTTAATAAGGAGACAGACTTGGGTGTAATAATCTCTAGTAACCCAAAGCCAAGTAAGTAGTGCGCAGAAGCAGTGAAAAGAGCGAACAAAAATTCTTGGTTTCATGGGTAAAGCCTTCGAATTCAATTCCCGTGAAATCATCCTTACTATTTATAGTTCATTGGTTCGCCCACATCTTGAATATTTTATTCAGTTTTGGCTACCTTGCCTCAAAAAAGATGTAAGCAGAATGGAAAGAGTTCAGTGTCCAGCTACCAAGATGATTTCTGGGCGGAAAAACAACTCGTACGAAATGAGATTAAACAACTTTAATCCATCTAGCTTAAAAAACAGAATGTTAAGAGTTGATCAAAGTTGGTCAAAGGCTTTGATATCTTCTTGATCTATCACTTTACCATAGACATGATTCATCTGATTTTACTCGTAGTGATGGATATAGACACGTCGGCAAACGATTTACCACGAATGAGAAGTACTTTTATTCAAAAGGATTGCTATCATGTGGAACAATATACCAATTGGAGTTGTTGAAAGAAGTACTATAGATACGTCTGGGAATATGCTTGATAAACACTTCGCTTCAAGTTCACGACTTTCATGATTGTGCCTCCATCTTAAAAATTACAATTTGCTGGTTATTAACTATGAATTACCTGTATGCCTTCTAAGTTTTCCCACACTGTTCATTGAGGTTCTGATCTCTTCCACTATCAGAATCAGCCTCGAAAGGATCCAGTTGTCTGTTGCTGTTTGACCTCCTTGTATTCTTTTGTATTTCTTTGTGTAAACCTGGAATCATCTTGTTAATTCGACCAAGTAATCTATATCATATCTGTCCTTTTCTAACTAGCACAACCGAACTGAGCTCAATCAGGAGGGGACCCACCAGCGGATTGTAAGGACAAAAAATAAATTTCTCAGACTTGATTTCAAGCGTTCTACCTTTAAAACCTAAAATCACGTCTGCCTTCTATACTGTTCCCGGGACACTGCCTTCTTAACTTTAAAAAGTCGAACATCATTATACTAATTTTTTGTCAGACAAAAAAAGAGTGCTGTAAGCGTGCCAATCTCGGATGATAAAAAGAGTTTAGGAAGAAGAAAGAAGCAAATTAACTAGAGACACTAAGGTGATTGTAGACATGACTCCTGAGGGTGGAGAGGTTATAGGAAGAGGGAAAGACAGAAGAGGGAATAGATTCTCATTGTTTTCTCTGTTCGAAGAAAGAGGGATGTATCATAACAGTCAGTGACCTTATGGCTGGTCTTCACACAGAAACTTTAGAAAGAAGCAGCCAGTCATGTGCCAAATGGCTGGGACACACGAAGATGGATCATGAAAGCTGTGACCGACTCATAGAACAGAGGGAGGACAACAACACAACGGCCGTAGAGAGGTGTTAGCAGAATATGTAATGAGGAGAAAGGCTTTTGATTCCGCTCCGGCTAAGAGAGAGGTGAAGACAGATCCAGCCCAGGTATGTATGAGGTAGTCAATAATGGGGCAAATAAGACCTCTGAAGTTGTGTAACAGCTGCTCATTAGAAGAACAGTTACAACACCTGCATAACACCATATATTTCATTGAACAGATTATTTTATGTACATTATATAGAATTGATAAGTTAGAATGAAGAATATATTCATGCCCAATGTATTTAGGTTATTTTTTGATTCACATGTAGTGTTTTGAAATATGATAGGGGGAAGTGAATGAAATTTAGAAAGGCTTACATAGAAATTGTAATTTCACTCTATTGATTTTACACCAGGTTTCAGCTCTCAATTCCGAACTGCTGCACAGGACCAAATTAAGAGAGGAAGTATGCTGGTTGTTAGGAAAAGAGTGAACATTGGAAGGAGGGGGAAAGGAAAGTGAACTTCAGTTTGTAGTGTGGAATCATCAGTGTAAAGATGAAAAGGGTTAGACTTTGAAGAATGATCATTAGTTGAGAGAAGAGAGTGAGAAAGGGTAGGACAGTACCCTGAGGGTCGCCAATGTTGACAGGGTAAGATTGATATCGTCCCTGCAACAAGTACCACAATGAAGGGATTACAGATGAAGCTACGTATGTATTAGAGAAGAGGAAAAAGCGATAATGCTAGAGAAAGCAAGTTAGAAATGGAATGCCAGCCATACCCTGTCAACCCACGAAAAAGGATTATCCAAATTCCGTAAGATGTGATGACCACAGGTGAGTCACGAGAGAAAACGCGAAAATCGTATTGGTAATCTGAGAAATGAAGATGAGATTCCAAGTGACTGAGAAAGTTAGTGCAATGGGGAAGTCTAAAAACTTTGAAGAGGCAAATGTAAATTTTGAATTTTCAGACGGAGACAAAATAAGCAAGCAAGGACTTAAGCTGTCTCAGAGGCACAATCCTATAGAACACGAAGAGCTATGGCTTTTGAACCATATGCTTCACCCAATTTCAGTCAGGAGAATACTCGATAGATATTTCAAATGAAAAATAAAGAAAGTATAAGTTCAGTAGGAGGAGATAGAGGAGGAAGAAGAGATTTGGAAAACGGAGCAATTGACAGTGCGGCTTGTTATCAGTAGAGAGATCAGATCAGGAAAGCAAAGGAATTGATAAATCATATAAGTTATTGCAGAAGCTTCCAGTTAAATACAGGAGAGATTCATCACTGGGAGTCAACTTGATAGTCATTCGGGACGGTATGTCTGACTCCACGAATAATACCCGTAAAACACTTTCGAACAAAAAGGAAGATAGTCTAAGATTTATGAGGGAGAGAGAAATGGAGATAGACTAAGATTTATGAGAGAGGGAGAATTTCCTGGCCTGATACACTTTGTTCCTGATGAGAAAGGGATCAGAGCAAGAGCAATCGAATCATATATCGGCTTTGGAGGATTTGGTATAAGAAGGAAAATAAGACTCCATCCCAGCCAAGATAACCTCCTCTATACGGTCAGTCTAAAGGCATCCTGGCCTACTTTGCAGTAGTGGTCCCAGGGAAAGTCGATATAACAGTTTCATAAGGATAACCATTTGGCTCTGCCAAACTGCCGTCGTCAGCGTATTGAGGTGATGTATAATGTGCCTTTACGATTTTTCTGTCGATAGGTAAACTTTACATTTATCGACAATGAAATTCAATTACTACTAATGAGCCTTATCTATAGTTGGCTGAAGTCAATGTGAAGTTGCAGAATCTGTTTCTTTTGTGGCTGTACTTCTTGATTTAGTTACGTTCGGAAAATTTGATGACTTGTAGCATGGTCAATTACCGATGCCATTGATGTACATCCAAAGAAAATTTTTCCCAAGTCTGATCCCTCCCTGATTCCAGTCGTTATATCTAGCCACTCTGAGGCTTGACCCGTACTCACCACATTTTGTGTGTCATTAGTAATCACTTCTGTGTGCAGCTTAACTTCTGATGGTAAGAATTGATGAGGAACTTTATATGATGCATCCGAAAATCAAATGAGAATATATCAGTCACCTTACTTTTGATATACATTTTGATAATATCAATGAAACAGATTGGTCAGGCATGAGCGAGGGCGCCAAATATTATGCCACAAATCGATAATCAAATGACGATATTTTATATGATTTGCAATATTGTCTCAAATGATGGTTTCCACGCGTTTGCCAACTGCTGACGTCGAGTTAATCGGGTGATGAATTCCTGCAAGGAATTTCTTGAGCTGCTAGCGTTGGCAATCTTCCAATCCGTATCTTTCATTTTACTTGATCTTATCGATTCAGTGCTGACTGCATATCATGACTCTGTATGTTATAATGTGTAATCTATCAGCAACAGGACTCGTGCTGGAACACGAATTTTCACTTGAATGAGAAATAAAGATGAGTGGTGATGTACTCAAGATCTTTTCTCATATCTTCATCATTATAAAGTACCTGCCGTTTTCCACACGTAATAAACCAGTTGAATGGCTATTGGCTGTCTTGATTCTGACTTAACCATATGTCTCTTCATTACTTCTTGTGCTGATGTGAGGTATCTAATTGCTACGTTTTCTTTGACGCTTAAGATTTTGGATCAATTCAAAATGATTGAATTCATTCGATTATGCTCCTCATTGCCCTCTTTGATTCTTTTATCCTTCAGGAAAAAGAAATTTTCTATTAGAACCTATCCAACAATTTTGGGTGGTTTGAATGCAAAGGTGAGTAATGTGGCAGTTGAGGGAATAATTGTTATACATGGGGTGTTCAGTGTTGTAAATGGAAATGGTGAAGAGCTTGTAGATTTATGTGCTGAAAAAGGACTGGTGATTGGGAATACCTAGTTTAAAAAGCGAGATATGCATAAGTATACGTATGTAAGTAGGAGAGATGGCCAGAGAGCGTTATTGGATTACGTGTTAATTGACAGGCGCTCGAAAGAGAGACTTTTGGATGCTAATGTGCTGAGAGGTGCAACTGGAGGGATGTCTGATCATTATCTTGTGAAGGCTTGCTGAGAGGTGCAACTGGAGGGATGTCTGATCATTATCTTGTGGAGGCTAAGGTGAAGATTTGTATGGGTTTTCAGAAAAGAAGAGAAAATGTTGGGGTGAAGAGGGTGGGGAGAGTAAGTGAACTTGGGAAGGAGACTTGTGTGAGGAAGTACCAGGAGAGACTGAGTACAGAACGGAAAAAGGTGAGAACAATGGAAGTAAGGGGAGTGGGGGAGGAATGGAATGTATTTAGGGAATCAGTGATGGATTGCGCAAAAGATGCTTGTGGCATGAGAAACATGGGAGGTGGGTTGATTAGACAGGGTAGTGAGTGGTGGGATGAAGAAGTAAGATTATTAGTGAAAAAGAAGAGAGAGGCATTTGGACGATTTTTGCAGAGAAAAAATACAATTGAGTGAAAGGTGTATAAAAGAAAGAGACAGGAGGTCAAGAGAAAGGTGCAAGAGGTGAAAAAGAAGGCAAGTGAGAGTTGAGGTGAGAGAGCATCATTAAATTTTAGGGAGAATAAAAAGATGTTTTGGAAGGAGGTAAATAAAGTGCGTAAGACAAGGGAGCAAATGGGAACTTCAATGAAGGGCGCTAATGGGGAGGTGATAACAAGTAGTGGTGATGTGAGAAGGAGATGGAGTGAGTATTTTGAAGGTTTGTTGAATGTGTTTGATGATAGAGTGGCAGATATAGGGTTTATGGTAGAGGTGGTGTGCAAAGTGAGAGGTTAAGGGAAAATGATTTGGTAAAAAGAGAAGAGGTAGTAAAAGCTTTGCGGAAGATGAAAGCCGCCAAGGCAGCAGGTTTGGATGGTATTGCAGTGGAATCTATTTTAAAAGGGGGTGACTGTATTGTTGACTAGTTGGTCAGGTTATTTAATGTATGTATGACTCATGGTGAATTGCCTGAGGATTGGCGGAATGCGTGCATAGTGCCATTGTACAAAGGCAAATGGGATAAGAGTGAGTGCTCAAATTAAAGAGGTGTAAGTTTGTTGAGTATTCCAGGTAAATTATATGGGAGGGTATTGATTGGGAGAGTGAAGGCATGTACAGAGCATCAGATTGGGGAAGAGCAGTGTGGTTTCAGAAGTGGTAGAGGATGTGTGGATCAGGTGTTTGCTTTGAAGAATGTATGTGAGAAATACTTAGAAAAGGAAATATATTTGTATGTAGCATTTATGGATCTGGAGAAGGCATATGATAGAGTTGATAGAGATGCTCTGTCGAAGGTAATAAAAATATATGGTGTGGGAGGCAAGTTGTTAGAACAGTGAAAAGTTTTTATCGAGAATGTAAGGCATGTGTACGTGGGCAAACCCACCCCTATACACATGTATATACATACACGTCCACACACGAAAATATACATACCTATACATGTCAATGTACACATACATATACATATGTTTCCTTCTCCTACTTCGCAAACGCGGGAGACAGCGACAAAGCAAAATAAATATTATATGAATATATAGATATATGTAAATATATATATATATATATATATATATATATATATATATATATATATATATATATATATATATATATATATATATATATATATATATATATATATATATATACAAATCTTCACCTTAGCCTCCACAAGATAATGATCAGACATCCCTCCAGTTGCACCTCTCAGCACATTAACATCCAAAAGTCTCTCTTTCGCACGCCTGTCAATTAACACGTAATCCAATAACGCTCTCTGGCCATCTCTCCTACTTACATAAGTATACTTATGTATATCTCGCTTTTTAAACCAGGTATTACCAATCATCAGTCCTTTTTCAGCACATAAATCTACAAGCTCTTCACCATTTCCATTTACAACACTGAACACCCCATGTATACCAATTATTCCCTCAACTGCCACATTACTCACTTTTGCATTCAAATCACCCATCACTATAACCCGGTCTCGTGCATCAAAACCACTAACACACTCATTCAGCTGCTCCCAAAACACTTGCCTCTCATGATCTTTCTTCTCATGCCCAGGTGCATATGCACCAATAATCACCCACCTCTCTCCATCAACTTTCAGTTTTACCTATATTAATCGAGAATTTACTTTCTTACACTCTATCACATACTCCCACAACTCCTGTTTCAGGAGTATTGCTACTCCTTCCCTTGCTCTTGTCCTCTCACTAACCCCTGACTTTACTCCCAAGACATTCCCAAACCACTCTTCCCCTTTACCCTTGAGCTTCGTTTCACTCAGAGCCAAAACATCCAGGTTCCTTTCCTCAAACATACTACCTATCTCTCCTTTTTTCACATCTTGGTTACATCCACACACATTTAGGCACCCCACTCTGAGCCTTCGAGGAGGATGAGCACTCCCCGCGTGACTCCTTCTTCTGTTTCCCATTTTAGAAAGTTAATACAAGGAGGGGAGGATTTCTGGCCCCCCGCTCCCGTCCCCTCTAGTCGCTTTCTACGATACGCGAGGAATACGTGTGAAGTATTCTTTCACCCCTATCCCCAGGGATAATATACATATATATATACATATACACATACACACACATACACATACATACGCACATATACACACACACACACATACATATATATACATATGAAAAATGTAAGAAACAATTTAGAAAAGAAGAGTGAATGTTGGGGTGAAGAGGGTGGTGAGAGTAAGTGAGCTTGAGAAGGAGACCTGTGTGAGGAAGTACCAGGAGAGACTGAGTACAGAATAGAAAAAGGTGAGAACAATGGAAGCAAGGGGAGTGGGGGAGGAATGGGATGTATTTAGGGAATCAGTGATGGATTGCGCAAAAGATGCTTGTGGCATGAGAAGAGTGGGAGGTGGGTTGATTAGAAAGGGTAGTGAGTGGTGGGATGAAGAAGTAAGAGTATTAGTGAAAGAGAAGAGATAGGCATTTGGACAATTTTTGCAGGGAAAAAATGCAATTGAGTGGGAGATGTATAAAAGAAAGAGACAGGAGGTCAAGAGAAAGGTGCAAGAGGTGAAAAAAAGGGCAAATGAGAGTTGGGGTGAGAGAGTATCATTAAATTTTAGGGAGAATAAAAAGATGTTCTGGAAGGAGTTAAATAGAGTGCGTAAGAAAAGGGAGCAAATGGGAACTTCAGTGAAGGGCGCAAATGGGGAGGTGATAACAAGTAGTGGTGATGTGAGAAGGAGATGGAGTGAGTATTTTGAAGGTTTGTTGAATGTGTTTGATGATAGAGTGACAGATATAGGGTGTTTTGGTCGAGGTGGTGTGCAAAGTGAGAGGGTTAGGGAAAATGATTTGGTAAACAGAGAAGAGGTAGTGAAAGCTTTGCGGAAGATGAAAGCCGGCAAGGCAGCAGGTTTGGATGGTATTGCAGTGGAATTTATTAAAAAAGGGGGTAACTATATTGTTGACTGGTTGGTAAGGTTATTTAATGTATGTATGACTCATGGTGAGGTGCCTGAGGATTGGCGGAATGCGTGCATAGTGCCATTGTACAAAGGCAAAGGGGATAAGAGTGAGTGCTCAAATTACAGAGGTATAAGTTTGTTAAGTATTCCTGGTAAATTATATGGTAGGGTATTGATTGAGAGGGTGAAGGCATGTACAGAGCATCAGATTGGGGAAGAGCAGTGTGATTTCAGAAGTGGTAGAGGATGTGTGGATCAGGTGTTTGCTTTGAAGAATGTATGTGAGAAATACGTAGAAAAGCAAATGGATTTGTATGTAGCATTTATGGATCTGGAGAAGGCATATGATAGACTTGATAGAGATGCTCTGTGGAAGGTATTAAGAATATATGGTGTGGGAGGAAAGTTGTTAGAAGCAGTGAAAAGTTTTTATCGAGGATGTAAGGCATGTGTGCGTGTAGGAAGAGAGGAAAGTGATTGGTTCTCAGTGAATGTAGGTTTGCGGCAGGGGTGTGTGATGTCTCCATGGTTGTTTAATTTGTTTATGGATGGGGTTGTTAGGGAGGTGAATGGAAGAGTTTTGGAAAGAGGGGCAAGTATTTAGTCTGTTGTGGATGAGTGAGCTTGGGAAGTGAGTCAGTTGTTGTTCGCTGATGATACAGCGCTGGTGGCTGATTCATGTGAGAAACTGCAGAAGCTGGTGTCTGAGTTTGGTAAAGTGTGTGAAAGAAGAAAGTTAAGAGCAAATGTGAATAAGAGCATGGTTATTAGGTACAGTAGGGTTGAGGGTCAAGTCAATTGGGAGGTGAGTTTGAATGGAGAAAAACTGGAGGAAGTGAAGTGTTTTAGATATCTGGGAGTGGATCTGGCAGCGGATGGAACCATGGAAGCGGAAGTGGATCATAGGGTGGGGGAGGGGGCGAAAATCCTGGGAGCCTTGAAGAATGTGTGGAAGTCGAGAACATTATCTCGGAAAGCAAAAATGGGTATGTTTGAAGGAATAGTCGTTCCAACAATGTTGTATGGTTGCGAGGCGTGGGCTATGGATAGAGTTGTGCGCAGGAGGATGGATGTGCTGGAAATGAGATGTTTGAGGACAATGTGTGGTGTGAGGTGGTTTGATCGAGTGAGTAACGTAAGGGTAAGAGAGATGTGTGGAAATAAAAAGAGCGTGGTTGAGAGAGCAGAAGAGGGTGTTTTGAAGTGGTTTGTGCACATGGAGAGAATAAGTGAGGAAAGATTGAAGGAAACAGACGAAAGAAATGGCCCAACCCACCCCCATACACATGTATATACATACGTCCACAAACGCAAATATACGTACCTACACAGCTTTCCATGGTTTACCCCAGATGCTTCACATGCCCTGATTCAATCCACTGACAGCACGTCAACCCCGGTATACCACATCGTTCCAATTCACTCTATTCCTTGCCCTCCTTTCACCCTCCTGCATGTTCAGGCAACGATAACACAGAATCTTTTTCACTCCATCTTTCCACCTCAATTTGGTCTCCCTCTCCTCCTCGTTCCCTCCACCTCCGACACATATATCCGCTTGGTCAATCTTTCCTCACTCATTCTCTCCATGTGACCAAACCATTTCAAAATACCCTCTTCTGCTCTCTCAACCACGCTCTTTTTATTTCCACACATCTCTCTTACCCTTACGTTACTTACTCGATCAAACCACCTCACACCACACATTGTCCTCAAACATCTCATTTCCAGCACATCCATCCTCCTGCGCACAACTCTATCCATAGCCCATGCCTCGCAACCATACAACATTGTTGGAACCACTATTCCTTCAAATATACCCATTTTTGCTTTCCGAGATAATGTTCCCGACTTCCACACATTCTTCAAGGCTCCCAGGATTTTCGCCCCCTCCCTCACCCTATCATCCACTTCCGCTTCCATGGTTCCATCCGCTGCCAGATCCACTCCCAGATATCTAAAACACTTCACTTCCTCCAGTTTTTCTCCATTCAAACTCACCTCCCAATTGACTTGACCCTCAACCCTACGGTACCTAATTACCTTGCTCTTATTCACATTTACTTTTAACTTTCTTCTTTCACACACTTTACCAAACTCAGTCACCAGCTTCTGCAGTTTCTCACATGAATCAGCCACCAGCGCTGTATCATCAGCGAACAACAACTGACTCACTTCCCAAGCTCTCTCATCCCCAACAGACTTTATACTTGCCCCTCTTTCTAAAACTCTTCCATTCACCTCCCTAACAACCCATTCCATAAACAAATTAAACAACCATGGAGACATCACACACCCCTGCCGCAAACCTACATTCACTGAGAACCAATCACTTTCCTCTCTTCCTACACGTACATATGCCTTACATCCTTGATAAAAACTTTTCGCTGCTTCTAACAACTTGCCTCCCACACCATATATTCTTAATACCTTCCACAGAGCATCTCTATCAACTCTATCATATGCCTTCTCCAGATACATAAATGCTACATACAAATCCATTTGCTTTTCTAAGTATTTCTCACATACATTCTTCAAAGCCAACACCTGATCCACACATCCTCTACCACTTCTGAAACCACACTGCTCTTCCCCAATCTGATGCTCTGTACATGCCTTCACACTCTCAATCAATACCCTCCCATATAATTTGCCAGGAATACTCAACAAACTTATACCTCATGTAATTTGAGCACTCACTCTTATCCCCTTTGCCTTTGTACAATAGCACTATGCACGCATTCCGCCAATCCTCAGGCACCTCACCATGAGTCATACATACATTAAATAACCTTACCAACCAGTCAACAATACAGTCACGCCCTTTTTTAATAAATTCCACTGCAATACCATCCAAACCTGCTGCCTTGCCGGCTTTCATCTTCCGCAAAGCTTTTGCTACCTCTTCTCTGTTTACCAAATCATTTTCCCTAACGCTCGCACTTTGCACACCACCTCGACCAAAACACCCTATATCTGCCACTCTATCATCAAACACATTCAACAAACCTTCAAAATACTCACTCCATCTCCTTCTCACATCACCACTACTTGTTATCACCTCCCCATTTGCGCCCTTCACTGAAGTTCCCATTTGCTCCCTTGTCATACGCACTTTATTTACCTCCTTCCAGAACATCTTTTTATTCTCCCTAAAATTTAATGATACTCTCTCACCCCAACTCTCATTTGCCCTTTTTTTCACCTCTTGCACCTTTCTCTTGACCTCCTGTCTCTTTCTTTTATACGTCTCTCACACAATTGCATTTTTTCCCTGCAAAAATTGTCCAAATGCCTGTCTCTTCTCTTTCACTAATACTCTTACTTCTTCATCCCACCACTCACTACCCTTCCTAATCAACCCACCTCCCACTCTTCTCATGCCAAAAGCATCTTTTGCGCAATCCATCACTGATTCCCTAAATACATCCCATTCCTCCCCCAATCCCCTTACTTCCATTGTTCTCACTTTTTTCCATTCTGTACTCAGTCTCTACTGGTACTTCCTCACACAAGTCTCCTTCCCAAGCTCACTTACTCTCACCACCCTCTTCACCCCAACATTCACTCTCCTTTTCTGAAAACCCATACAAATCTTCACCTTAGCCTCCAGAAAATAATGATCAGACATCCCTCCAGTTGCACCTCTCAGCACATTAACATCCAAAAGTCTCTCTTTCGCGCGCCTGTCAATTAACACGTAATCCAATAACGCTCTCTGGCCATCTCTCCTACTTACATAAGTATACTTATATATATCTCGCTTTTTAAACCAGGTATTCCCAATCATCAGTCCTTTTTCAGCACATAAATCTACAAGCTCTTCACCATTTCCATTTACAACACTGAACACCTCATGTATACCAATTATTCCCTGAACTGCCACATTACTCACCTTTGCATTCAAATCACCCAACACTATAACCCGGTCTCGTGCATCAAAACCACTAACACACTCATTCAGCTGCTCCCAAAACACTTGCCTCTCATGATCTTTCTTCTCATGCCGAGGTGCATATGCACCAATAATCAACCATGTCTCTCCATCAACTTTCAGTTTTACCCATATATATATATATATATATATATATATATATATATATATATATATATATATATATATATATATATATATATATATATATATATATATATATATATATATATATATATATATATATATATATATACATATATATATATATATATATATATATATATATATATATATATATATATATATATATATATGTATATATATATATATATATACATATATATATATATATATATATATATATATATATATATATATATATATATATATATATATATATATCTTTCTTTTTTTCTTTCATAATATTCGCCATTTCCCGCGTCAGCGAGGTAGCGTTAAGAACAGAGGACTGGGCCTCTGAGGAAATATCCTCATCCAGCCCCCTTCTCTGTTCCTTCCTTTGGAAAAAAGAAAATATATATATATATATATATATATATATATATATATATATATATATATATATATATATATATATATATATATATATATATATATATATATATATGTATATATATATATATATATATATATATATATATATATATATATATATATATATATATATATATATATATATATATATATATATATATATATATATATATATATATATTTATATTTTGCTTTGTCACGGTGTCCCGCGTTTGCGAGCTAGCGCAAGGAAACAGACGAAAGAAATGGCCCAAACCACCACCATACACATGTATATACATACGTCCACACACGCAAATATACATACCTACACAGCTTTCCATGGTTTACCCCAAACACTTCACATGCCCTGATTCAATCCACTGACAGCCCGTCAACCCCGGTATACCACATCTATCCAATTCACTCTATTCCTTGCCCTCCTTTCACCCTCCTGCATGTTTAGGCCCCGATCACAAATAATCTTTTTCACTTCATCTCTCCAAGTCCAATTTGGTCTCCCACTTCTCTTCGTTCCCTCCACCTCCGAAATATATATCCTCTTGGTCAATCTTTCCTCACTCATTCTCTCCATGTGACCAAACCATTTCAAAACACTCTCTTCTGCTCTCTCAGCCACGCTCTTTCTATTTCCACACATCTCTCTTACCCTTACGTTACTTACTCGATTAAACCACCTCACACCACACATTGTCCTCAAACATCTCATTTCCAGCACATCCATCCTCCTGCGCACAACTCTATCCACAGCCCACGCCTTGCAACCATACAACATTGTTGGAACCACTATTCTTTCAAACATATCCATTTTTGCTTTCCGAGATAATGTTCTCACCAAGAGGATATATGTGTCGGAGGTGGAGGGAATGAGGAGAAGTGGGAGACCAAATTGGAGGTGGAAAGATGGAGTGAAAAAGATTTTGAGTGATAGGGGCCTGAACATGCAGGAGGGTGAAAGGCGGGCAAGGAATAGAGTGAATGGGATCGATGTGTTATACCTGGGTTGAAGTGCTGTCAGTGGATTGAATCAGGGCATGTGAAGCGTTGGGGTAAACCATGAAAAGTTGTGTGGGGCATGGGTGTGGAACGGGAGCTGTGGTTTCGGGCATTATTGCATGACAGCTGGAGACTGAGTGTGAACGAATGGGGCCTTTGTTATCTTTTCCTAGAGCTACCTCGCACACATGAGGGGGGAGGGGGATGGTATTCCATGTATGGCAAGGTGGCTATGGGAATGAATAAAGGCAGGCAGTGTGAATTGTGTGCATGGGTATATATGTGTGTGTCTGTGTGTGTATATATATGTGTACATTAAGATGTATAGGTATGTATATTTGCGTGTGTGGACCTGTGTATATAATAGTATGGACATATATACATGTGTATGGGGGTGGGTTGCGCCATTTCTTTCTTCTGTTTCCGTGCGCTACCTTGGAAATGCGGGAGACAGCGAAATAGCAAAATAAAAAAAAATATATATATATATATATATATATATATATATATATATATATATATATATATATATATATATATATATTATTATTATTATTATTATTATACTTTGTCGCTGTCTCCCGCGTTTGCGAGGTAGCGCAAGGAAACAGACGAAAGAAATGGCCCAACCCCCCCCCCCATACACATGTATATACATACGTCCACACACGCAAATATACATACCTACACAGCTTTCCATGGTTTACCCCAGACGTTTCACATGCCTTGATTCAATCCACTGACAGCACGTCAACCCCGGTATACCACATCGCTCCAATTCACTCTATTCCTTACCTTCCTTTCACCCTCCTGCATGTTCATGCCCCGATCACACAAAATCTTTTTCACTACATCTTTCCACCTCCAATTTGGTCTCCCTCTTCTCCACGTTCCCTCCACCTCCGACACATATTTCCTCTTGGTCAATCTTTCCTCACTCATTCTCTCCATGTGCCCAAACCACTTCAAAACACCCTCTTCTGCTCTCTCAACCACGCTCTTTTTATTTCCACACATCTCTCTTACCCTTACGTTACTCACTCGATCAAACCACCTCACACCACACATTGTCCTCAAACATCTCATTTCCAGCACATCCATCCTCCTGCGCACAACTCTCTCCATAGTCCTCGCAACCATACAACATTGTTGGAACCACTATTCCTTCAAACATACCCATTTTTGCTTTCCGATATAATGTTCTCGACTTCCACACATTCTTCAAGGCTCCCAGAATTTTCGCCCCCTCCCCCATCCTATGATCCACTTCCGCTTCCATGGTTCCATCCGCTGCCAGATCCACTCCCAGATATCTAAAACACTTCACTTCCTCCAGTTTTTCTCCATTCAAACTCACCTCCCAATTGACTTGACCCTCAACCCTACTGTACCTAATAACCTTGCTCTTATTCACATTTAATCTTAACTTTCTTCTTCCACACACTTTACCAAACTCAGTCACCAGCTTCTGCAGATTCTCACATGAATCAGCCACCAGCGCTGTATCATCAGCGAACAACAACTGACTCACTTCTCAAGCTCTCTCATCCCCAACAGACTTCATACTTGCCCCTCTTTCCAAAACTCTTGCATTTATCTCCCTAACAACCCATTCCATAAACAAATTAAACAACCATGGAGACATCACACACCCCTGCCGCAAACCTACATTCACTGAGAACCAATCACTTTCCTCTCTTCCTACACGTACACATGCCTTACATCCTCGATAAAAACTTTTCACTGCTTCTCAGAACTTTCCTCCCACACCATATATTCTTAATACCTTCCACAGAGCATCTCTATCAACTCTATCATATGCCTTCTCCAGATCCATAAATGCTACATACAAATCCATTTGCTTTTCTAAGTATTTCTCACATACATTCTTCAAAGCAAACACCTGATCCACACATCCTCTACCACTTCTGAAACCACACTGCTCTTCCCTAATCCGATGCTCTGTACATGCCTTCACCCTCTCAATCAATACCCTCCCATATAATTTACCAGGAATACTCAACAAACTTATACCTCTGTAATTTGAGCACTCACTCTTATCCCCTTTGCCTTTGTACAATGGCACTATGCACGCATTCCGACAATCCTAAGTCACCTCACCATGAGTCATACATACATTAAATAACCTTACCAACCAGTCAATAATACAGTCACCCCCTTTTTTAATAAATTCCACTGCAATACCATCCAAACCTGCTGCCTTGCCGGCTTTCATCTTCCGCAAAGCTTTCACTACCTCTTCTCTCTTTACGAAATCATTTTCCCTAACCCTCTCACTTTGCACACCACCTCGACCAAAACACCCTATATCTGCCACTCTATCATCAAACACATTCAACAAACCTTCAAAATACTCACTCCATCTCCTTCTCACATCACCACTACTTGATATCACCTCCCCATTTGCGCCCTTCACTGAAGTTCCCATTTGCTCCCTTGTTTTACGCACTTTATTTACCTCCTTCCATAACATCTTTTTATTCTCCCTAAAATTTAATGATACTCTCTCACCCCAACTCTCATTTGCCCTCTTTTTCACCTCTTGCACCTTTCTCTTGACCTCCTGTCTCTTTCTTTTATACATCTCCCACTCAATTGCATTTTTTCCCTGCAAAAATCGTCCAGATGCCTCTCTCTTCTCTTTCACTAATACTCTTACTTCTTCATCCCACCACTCACTACCCTTTCTAATCAACCCACGTCCGACTCTTTTCATGCCACAAGCATCTTTTGCGCAATCCATCACTGATTCCCTAAATACATCCCATTCCTCCCCCACTCCCCTTACTTCCATTGTTCTCACCTTTTTCCATTCTGTACTCAGTCTCTCCTGGTACTTCCTCACACAGGTCTCCTTCCGAAGCTCACTTACTCTCACCACCCTCTTCACCCCAACATTCACTCTTCTGAAAACCCATACAAATCTTCACCTTAGCCTCCAGAAGAAAATGATCAGACATCCCTCCAGTTGCACCTCTCAGCACATTAACATCCAAAAGTCTCTCTTTCGCACGCCTGTCAATTAACACGTAATCCAATAACGCTCTCTGGCCATCTCTCCTACTTACATAAGTATACTTAAGTATATCTCGTTTTTTAAACCAGGTATTCCCAATCATCAGTCCTTTTTCAGCACATAAATCTACAAGCTCTTCACCATTTCCATTTACAACACTGAACACCCCATGTATACCAATTATTCCCTCAACTGCCACATTACTCACCTTTGTATTCAAATCACCCATCACTATAACCCGGTCTCGTGCATCAAAACCACTACCACACTCATTCAGCTGCTCCCATATATATATATATATATATATATATATATATATATATATATATATATATATATATATATATATATATATATATATATATATATATATATATATATATATATATATGTATATATATATATATATATATATATATATTTTTTTTTTTTTTTTTCTTCTTTTTTTGCTTTGTCTCTGTCTCCCGCGTTTGCGAGGTAGCGCAAGGAAACAGACGAAAGAAATGGCCCAGCCCACCCCCATACACATATATATACATATGTCCACACACGCAAATATACATACCTACACAGCCTTCCATGGTTTACCCTAGACGCTTCACATGCCCTGATTCAATCCACTGAGAGCACTTCAACCCGGTATACCACATCGATCCAATTCACTCTATTCCTTGCCCTCCTTTCACCCTCCTGCATGTTCAGGTCCCGATCACACAAAATCTTTTTCTCTCCATCTTTCCACCTCAAATTTGGTCTCCCACTTCTAGTTCCCTCCACCTCCGACACATATATCCTCTTGGTCAATCTTTCCTCACTCATTCTCCCCATGTGCCCAAAACATTTCAAAACACCCTCTTCTGCTCTCTCAAACACGCTCTTTTTATTCCCACTCATCTCTCTTACCCTTGCGTTACTTACTCGATCAAACAACCTCACACCACACATTGTCCTCAAATATCTCATTTCCAGCACATCCACCCTCATGCGCACAACTCTATCCATAGCCCACGCCTCGCAACCATACAACATTGCTGGAACCACTATTCCTTCAAGCATACCCATTTTTGCTTTCCGAGATAATGTTCTCGACTTCCAAACATTCTTCAAGGCCCCCAGGATTTTCGCCCCCTCCCCCACGCTATGATCCACTTCCGCTTCTATTGTTCCATCCACTGCCAGATCCACTCCCAGATATCTAAAACACTTTACTTCCTGAAGATTTTCTCCATTCAAACTTACCTCCCAATTGACTTGACCCTCAACCCTACTGTACCTAATGACCTTGCTCTTATTCATATTTACTCTTAACTTTCTTCTTTCACACACTTTACCAAACTCAGTCACCAGCTTCTGCAGTTTCTCACATGAATCAGCCACCAGTGCTGTATCATCAGCGAACAACAACTGACTCACTTCCCAAGCTCTCTCATCCCCAACAGACTTCATACTTGCCCATCTTTCCAAAACACTTGCATTTACCTCCCTAACAACCCTATCCATAAAGAAATTAAACAACCTTGGAGACATCACACACCCCTGCCGCAAACCTACATTCACTGAGAACCAATCACTTTCCTCTCTTCCTACACGTACACATCCCTAACATCCTCGATAAAAACTTTTCACTGCTTCTAACAACTTGCCTTCTACACAATATATTCCCAATACCGGTCACAGAGCATCTCTATCAACTCTATCATAAGCCTTCTCCAGATCCATAAATGCTATATACAAATCCATTTGCTTTTCTAAGTATTTCTCACATACATTCTTTAAAGCAAACCCCTGGTCCACACATCCTCTATCACTTCTGAAACCACACTGCTCTTCCCCAATCTGATGCTCTGTACATTCCTTCACCCTCTCAATCAATACCCTTCCATATAATTTACCAGGAATACTCAACAAACTTATACCTCTGTAATTTGAGCACTCACTCTTATCCCCTTTGCCTTTGTACAATGGCACTATGCACGCATTCCGCCAATCCTCAGGCACCTCGCCATGAGTCATACATACCTTAAATAACCTTACCAACCAGTCATCTTCCGGAAAGCTTTTACTACCTCTTCTCTGTTTACAAAATCATTTTCCCTAACCCTCTCACTTTGCACACCACCTCGACCAAAACACCCTATATCTGCCAATCTATCATCAAACACATTCAACAAACCTTCAAAATACTCACTCCATCTCCTCACATCCCCACTACTTGTTATCACCTCCCCATTTGCGCCCTTCACTGAAGTTCCCATTTGCTCCCTTGTCTTACGCACTTTATTTACCTACTTCCAGAACATTTTTTTATTCTTCCTCAAATTTAATGATGCTCGCTCACGCCAACTCTCATTTCCCCTTTTTATCACCTCTTGCACCTTTTTCTTGAACTCCTGTCTCTTTCTTTTATACATCTCCCACTCAATTGCATTTTTTCCCCTATAAAAATCGTCCAAATGCCTCTCTCTTCTCTTTCACTAATAATCTTACTTCTTCATCCCACCACTCACTACCCTTTCTAATCAACCCACCTCCCACTCTTCTCATGCAACAAGCATCTTTTGCGCAATCCATCACTGATTCCCTAAATACATCCCATTCCTCCCCCACTCCCCTTACTTCCATTTTTCTCACCTTTTTCCATTCTGTACTCCGTCTCTCCTGGTACTTCCTCACATAAGTCTCCTTCCCAAGCTCACTTACTCTCACCACCCTCTTCACCCCAACATTCACTCTTCTTTTCTGAAAAGCCATACAAATCTTCACCTTAGCCTCCACAAGATAATGATCAGACATCACTCCAGTTGCACCACTCAGCACATTAACATCGAAAAGTCTCTCTTTCGCGCGCCTGTCAATTAACACGTAATCCAATAACGCTCTCTGGCCATCTCTCCTACTTACATACGTATACTTATGTATATCTCGCTTCTTAAACCAGGTATTCCCAATCACCAGTCCTTTTTCAGCACATAAATCTACAAGCTCTTCACCATTTCCATTTACAGCACTGAACACCCCATGTTTACCAATTATTCCCTCTACTGCCACATTACTCACCTTTGCATTCAAATCACCCATCACTATAACCCGGTCCCGTGCATCAAAACCACTAACAAACTCATTCAGCTACTCCCAAAACACTTGCCTCTCATGATCTTTCTTCTCATGCCCATGTGCATATGCACCAATAATCACCCATCTCTCTCCATCTACTTTCAGTTTTACCCATATTAATCGAGAATTTACTTTCTTACATTCTATCACATACTCCCACAACTCCTGTTTTAGGAGTACTGCTACTCCTTCCCTTGCTCTTGTCCTCTCACTAACCCCTGACTTTACTCCCAAGACATTCCCAAACCACTCTTCCCCTTTACCCTTGAGCTTCGTTTCACTCAGAGTCAAAACATCCAGGTTCCTTTCCTCAAACATACTACCTATCTCTCCTTTTTTCACATCTTGGTTTGTGTAAATAAATTATACATTTCCCTTTTCCATAGCCAGAGGTTGAACCATTATGTGACATTCATTTTTCATTTCATTTCAAGCTAGAAGTTTCAGTTTTCTAAATTATTTCTTATGTTTTTCATATGTATATATATGTATATGTGTGTGTGTGTGTATATGTGCGTATGTATGTGTATGTATCTATATATGTATATATATATATATATATATATATATATATATATATATATATATATATATATATATATATATATATATATATATATATATATGTATATATATATAT
>NC_092243.1:26858353-26870853 GCF_036320965.1 Panulirus ornatus | reverse complement strand
AATGGCACTATGCACACATTCCGCCAATCCTCAGGCACCTCACCGTGAGTCATACATACATTAAATAACCTTACCAACCAGTCAACAATACAGTCACCCCTTTTTAAATAAATTCCACTGCAATACCATCCAAACCTGCTGCCTTGCCGGCTTTTATCTTCCGCAAAGCTTTTGCTACCTCTTCTCTGTTTACCAAATCATTTTCCCTAACTCTCGCACTTTGCACACCACCTCGACCAAAACACCCTATATCTTCCACTCTATCATCAAACACATTCAACAAACCTTCAAAATACTCACTCCATCTTCTTCTCACATTACCACTACTTGTTATCACCTCCCCATTTGCGCCCTTTTGCGTCTTACGCACTTTATTTACCTCCTTCCAGAACATCTTTTTATTCTCCCTCAAATTTAATGATACTCTCTCACCCCAACTCTCATTTGCCCTCTTTTTCACCTCTTGCACCTTTCTCTTGACCTCCTGTCTCTTTCTTTTATACGTCTCCCACTCAATTGCATTTTTTCCCTGCAAAAATCGTCCAAATGCCTCTCTCTTCTCTTTCACTAATACTCTTACTTCTTCATCCCACCACTCACTACACTTTCTAATCAACCCACCTCCCACTCTTCTCAACCACAAGCATCTTTTGCGCAATGCATCACTGATTCCCTAAATACATCCCATTCCTCCCCCACTCCCCTTACTTCCATTGTTCTCACCTTTTTCCATTCTGTACTCAGTCTCTCCTGGTACTTCCTCACACAAGTCTCCTTCCCAAGCTCACTTACTCTCACCACCCTCTTCACCCCAACATTCACTCTTTTTTTCTGAAAACCCATACAAATCTTCACCTTAGCCTCCACAAGATAATGATCAGACATCCCTCCAGTTGCACCTCTCAGCACATTAACATCCAAAAGTCTCTCTTTCGCACGTCTGTCAATTAACACGTAATCCAATAACGCTCTCTGGCCATCTCTCCTACTTACATAAGTATACTTATGTAAATCTCGCTTTTTAAACCAGGTATTTCCAATCATCAGTCCTTTTTCAGCACATAAATCTACAAGGTCTTCACCATTTCCATTTACAACACTGAACACCCCATGTATACCAATTATTCCCTCAACTGCCACATTACTCACCTTTGCATTCAAATAATCCATCACTATAACCCGGTCACGTGCATCAAAACCACTAACACACTCATTCAGCTGCTCCCAAAACACTTGACTCTCATGATCTTTCTTCTCATGCCCAGGTGCATATGCACCAATAATCACCCATCTCTCTACATCAACTTTCAGTTTTACCCATATTAATCGAGAATTTACTTTCTTACATTCTATCACATACTCCCACAACTCCTGTTTCAGGAGTACTGCTACTCCTTCCCTTGCTCTTGTCCTCTCACTAACCCCTGACTTTACTCCCAAGACATTCCCAAACCACTCTTCCCCTTCACCCTTGAGCTTCGTTTCACTCAGAGCCAAAACATCCAGGTTCCTTTCCTCAAACATACTACCTATCTCTCCTTTTTTCACATCTTGGTTACATCCACACACATTTAGGCACCCCAATCTGAGCCTTCGAGGAGGATGAGCACTCCCCGCGTGACACCTTCTTCTGTTTCCCATTTTAGAAAGTTAAAAAAATACAAGGAGGGGAGGATTTCTGGCTCCCCGCTCCCGTCCCCTCTAGTCGCTTTCTACGACACGCGAGGAATGCATGGGAAGTATTCTTTCACCCCTATCCCCAGGGATAATATACGTATATATATATATACACATACACACACATACACACACACACGCACATATACACACACACACACATACATATATATACAAATGAAAAATGTAAGAAACAATTTAGAAAACTGAAACTTCTAGCTTGAAATGAAAAGAAAAAAATGAACGTCACATAATGGTTCAACCTCTGGCTATGGAAAAAGGAAATGTTTAATTTATTTACACAAAAGTCAATAGTAGTTCTCATCAATTTAACCACTGTATCAATAAGCTTCAGTGTCTAAGCTACATTTTTTCCAATTTCACTATTTTCTTGTCAAAGCACCATGTATGAAAACTATCACTCCAGTAACACAACTATAAACATTTACTTCCCCTTTAAAAAAGTTCTGGGGAAGTCTGTCTCGATACACTGCGGGACACTACCACCTGGCGAGGTTTGTGTTGCAATGGTTTTTGATTTACAAACGTAGTAGCATCACTGGTGGCCAAGGTGGTTCCGTTGGCGAAGAGAAGCTCATGAAACATGTCGGAAAGCATGCTACTGCAGGCAGGAGTGAAGGCTGATGCAACTTCAGATGGCAAAGAAACTGGAGGCACCACATCAGGCAAGAGGACGAGGCATATATATATATATATATATATATATATATATATATATATATATATATATATATATATATATATATATATATATATATATATATATATATATATGTATATATATATAGTGATGGGTGATGTCAATGCAAAGGTGAGAAACGTTGCAGCTGAGGGCATAATTGGTGTACTTGTGGTGTTCAGTGTTGTAAGTGGAAATGGTGAAGAGCTTGTATATTTATGGGCTGAAAAAGGACTGGTGATTGGGAATGCCTGGTTAAAAAGAGAATTATACGTAATTATACGTATGTAAGTAGGAGAGATGGCCAGAGAGCGTTATTGGATTACGTGGTAATTGATGGGCACTCGAAAGAGAGACATTTGGATGTTAATGTTCTGAGAGGTGCAACTGGAAAGATGTCTGATCATTATGTTGTGGAGGCGAAGGTGAAGATTTGTTGAGGTTTTCAGAAAAGAAGAAGGAATGTTGGGGTTAAAAGAGTGGTGAGAGTAAGTGAGCTTACGAATCAGACTTGTATGAGGAAGTACCAGGATAGAATGAGTACAGAGTGGAAAAAACTGAGAACAAAGATCGTGTGGGGAGTGAGGGAGGAATGGGATGTATTCAGGGAAGCATTGATGGTTTGCGCAAAAGATGCTTGTGTCATGAGAATCGTGGGAGGTGGGCAGATTAGAAAGGGTAGTGAGTGGTGGGATGAAGAAGTAAGATTATTAGCGAAAGAGAAGAGAGAGACATTTCGACGATTCTTGCAGGGAAATAATGAATATGACTGAGGGATGTATAAAGGAAAGATTCAGAAGGTCAAGAGAAAGATACAAGAGGTGAAAATGATTGCAAATGATAGTTGGGGTGAGAGAGTATCATTAAATTTTAGGGAGAATAAAAAGATATTTTGGAAGGAGGTATATAAAGTGCGTAATACAAGGGAACAAATGGGAACTTCAGTGAAGGGGGCAAATAGGGAGGTGATAACAAGTAGTGGTGATGTGTGAAGGAGATGGAGTGAGTGTTTTGATGGTTTGTTGAATATGTTTGATGATAGAGTGGCAGATATAGGGTGTTTTGGTCGAGGTGCTGTGCAAAGTGAGAGGGTTACGAAAAATGATTTGGTAAACAGAGAAGAAGTAGTAAAAACTTTGCGGAAGATGAAAGCCGGCAAGGGAGCAGGTTTGGATGGTATTGCTGTGGAATTCATTAAAAAAGGGGTGACTGTATTGTCGACTGGTTGGTAAGGTTAATGTATGTATGACTCATGGTGAGATGCCTGTAGATTGGCGGAATACTTCCATAGTGCCATTGTACAAAGGCAAAGGGGATAAAAGTGATTGCTTAAATTACTGAGGTATAAATGTGTTGAGTATTCCTCTGAAATTATATAGGAGGGTATTGATTGATAGGGTGAAGGCATGTACACAGCATCAGATTGGGGAAAAGCAGTGTGATTTCAAAATTGGTATAGGATGTGTGGATCAGGTGTTTGCTTTGAAGAATGTATGTGAGAAGTACTCAGAAAAGCAAATGGATTTGTATCTAGTATTTATGGATCTGGAGAAGGCATATGATAGTGTTGATAGAATGCTCTGTGGAAGGTATTAAGACTATATGGTGTGGGAGGCAAGTTGTTAGAAGCAGTGAAAAGTTTTTATCGAGGCTATAAGGCATGTGTACGTGTAGGAAGAGAGGAAAATGATTGGTTCTCAGTGAATGTAAGTTTGCGGGAGGAGTGTGTGATGTCTCCATGGTTGTTTAATTTGTTTATGGATGTGGTTGTTAGGGCGGTGAATGCAAGAGTTTTGGAAAGAGGGGCAAGTATGCAGTCTATTGTCGATGAGAGAGCTTGGAAAGTGAGTCAGTTGTTCCCTGATGATATAGCGCTGGTGGCTGATTCGTGGAAGACACTGCAGAAGCTGGTGACTGAGTTTGATAAAGTGTGTGAAAGAAGAAAGCTAAGAGTAAATTTGAATAAAAGCAAGGTTATTAGGTAAAGTTGGGTTGACGGACAAATCAATTCGGAGGTCAATTTGAATAGAGAAAAACTGGAGTAATTGAAGTGTTATAGATATCTGGGAGTGGATTTCGCAGCGGATGGATCCATGGAAGCGGAAGTGAATTATAGGGTGGAGAAGGGGGCGAAAGTTCTGGGAGCTTTGAAGAATGTTTGGAAGTCGAAAGCATTATCCCGGAAAGCAAAAATGGGTATGCTTGATGGAACAAGGGTTCCAACAATGTTATATGGTTACGATGCGTGGGCTATAGATAGAATTGTGCGGGGGCGTGTGGATTTACTGGAAATGAGATGTTTAAGGACAATATGTTTGATGAGGTGGTTTGATCGAATAAGTAATAATCGGGTACGAGAGATGTGTGGTAGCAAAAAGAGTGTGGTTGAGAGAGCAGAAGAGGGTGTTTTGAAATGGTTTGGTCTCATGGAGAGAATGACTGAGGAAAGATTTACAAAGAGGATATATGTGTCGGAGGTGGAGGAAACGAGGAGAAGTGGGAGACCAAATTGGAGGTTGAAAGATGGAGTATAAAAGATTTTGTGTGATCGGGGCCTGAACATGCAGGAGGGTGAAAGGTGTACAAGGAATAGAGTGAATTGGAACGATGTGGTATACCGGGGTCGCCGTGCTGTCAATGGATTGAATCAGGGCATGTGAAGCGTCTGGGGTAAAACATGGAAAGTTATGTGGGGCCTGGATCTGGAAAGGGGTCTTTGGTTTCGTTGCATTGTTACATGACAGCTAGAGACTGACTGTGAACGAATGTGGTCTTCGTTGTCTTTTCCTAGCGCTACCTTGCGCACCTAAAGGGGGAAGGGGTTGTTATTTTATATGTGGCGGGTTGGCGATGGGAATGAATAAAGGCAGGCAGTATGAATTATGTACATGTGTAAATATGAATATGTCTGAGTGTGTATTCATATGTATCCGTTGAGATGTATAGGTATGTATATTTGCGTGTGTGCACGTGTATGTATCTACATGTGTATGTGGATGGGTTGGGCCATTCTTTCGTCTGTTTCCTTGCGCTACCTCAGGAACGTGGGAGACGCAGCCTCTATTCATCATGCCTCATTTTCAATAATGTTAGTTGAGACGGCAAGGCCGGCTAAGGCACAAATCTAGGCCATTCCATAAACGAATATATATATATATATATATATATATATATATATATATATATATATATATATATATATATATATATTTCTTTTTCCAAAAAAAGAAGGAACAGAGAAGGGGGCCAGGTGAGGATATTCCCTCTAAGGCCCAGTCCTCTGTTCTTAACGCTACCTCGCTAACGCGGGAAATGGAGAATAGTTTGAAAAAAAAAAAAAAAAAAGATATATATATATATATATATATATATATATATATATATATATATATATATATATATATATATATATATATATATATATATATATATATGAATAAGAGCAAGGTTATTAGGTACAGTAGGGTTGAGGGTCAAGTCAATTGGGAGGTAAGTTTGAATGGAGAAAAACTGGAGGAAGTAAAGTTTTTTAGATATCTGGGAGTGGATCTGGCAGCGGATGGAACCATGGAAGCGGAAGTGGATCATTGGGTGGGGGAGGGAGTGAAAATCCTGGGAACCTTGAAGAATGTGTGGAGGTCGAGAACATTATTTTGGAAAGCAAAAATAGGTATGTTTGAAGGAATAGTGGTTCCAACAATGTTGTATGGTTGCGAGGCGTGGGCTATGGATAGAGTTGTGCGCAGGAGGATGGATGTGCTGGAAATGAGATGTTTGAGGACAATGTGTGGTGTGAGGTGGTTTGATCGAGTAAGTAACGTAAGGGTAAGAGAGATGTGTGGAAATAAAAAGATCGTGGTTGAGAGAGCAGAAGAGTGTGTTTTGAAATGGTTTGGGCACATGGAGAGAATGAGTGAGGAAAGATTGACCAAGAGGATATATGTGTCGGAGGTGGAGGGAACGAGGAGAAGTGGGAGACCAGATTGGAGGTGGAAAGATGGAGTGAAAAAGATTTTGTGTGATCGGGGCCTGAACATGCAGGAGGGTGAAAGGAGGGCAAGGAATAGAGTGAATTGGATCGATGTGGTATACCGAGGTTGACGTGCTGTCAGTGGATTGAATCAGGGCATGTGAAGTGTCTGGGGTAAACCATGGAAAGCTGTGTAGGTATGTATATTTGCGTGTGTGGACGTATGTATATACATGTGTATGGGGGTGGGTTGGGCCATTTCTTTCGTCTGTTTCCTTGCGCTACCTCGCAAACGCGGGAAACAGCGACAAAGCAAAAAAAAAATATATATATATATATATATATATATATATATATATATATATATATATATATATATATATATATATATATATATATATATATATATATATATATAGGGAGCGGGGGGCTGGAAATCCTCCCCTCTCGTTTTTTTTATTTTTCCAAAAGAAGGGACAGAGAAGGGGGCCATTTGAGGATATTCCCTCAAAGGTCCAGTCCTTTGTTCTTAACGCAACCTCGCTAATGCGGGAAATGGCGAATAGTATGAAAGAAAAGAAATATATATATATATATATATCTATATATATATGTATATATATATATATATATATATATATATATATATATATATATATATATATATATATATATATATATATATATATATATATATATATATATATTCGTTTATGGAATGGCCTAGGTTTGTGCCTTAGCTGGCCTTGCCGTCTCAGCTGACATTATAGAAAATGAGGCATGATGAATAGAGGCCGCTGATAATGAAATATTCTTTATTTTGTTGCGATCACAGAACACTCATCACCTGAGTAAGCAATTCGCGAATAATAGGAAACAAAGTACGTAGACTGAGAGACGTCTTGTGGTGGATATTATATGAGAGGGGGAGAGCCAGGATGGGAAAGAAAATAAAAAACGAGTACTGATGACACAGATGTGGAAGTTGTGGTCTTAGAGTCGTCTTGTTTCAGGAGGACTGCGGATTTTCACCCCTACAGCGAGGTTTGCCCTGAGGCAGAAGCTTGTTAGTGTGTAGACGTTGGTAGGTGTACTCCAGGAGTATACCCCAACCCTTCCAAAGGTGCGCTGATGACATGTTATACAAACAATGATGCCCTGTGTACGGCGAGTATATTTCCATAGAACTATACACATACTTTTTTAACAGACCTTGACTTCCACGTATATAGCCGCCTACGTCGAAAATATGCGATAAGCAAATACACTGTTCACATAACCATCTGTGGCACTATGTACAAGAAGGAGGTGAATCAAAGTGTGACAAGAAACAGCAGAATATTTATGAAACTGTTGAAACATAATGGAAACTGGTATGACTTTAGCTCCTGAACAGCATTATAAGTTTATTTGTTAAGGTATGTGTACTCTGAAGGTCATAAAAGGTTTGATATACACTGCGAAGTCAATACAGAATGAGGATAATATGAGTAGAATGGTGCACCATCATTAAAGAGGCAAGTGGTGGGAGCTCTGGGGGAAGCACGTAATGCGTGGTGTGGGTGAAAGACAAGTCTAGGTAGAATGAATTATGTAAGGTGTGGTGAGGGAGGAGGCCTGGGCTAGGGAGAGTTAGATATGTAAGTTGTTGTGAGGAGGAAGCCAGAGCTGGGAAGAGTGAAACATGCAAGGTGTGGTGAAGTAGGAGGCAAGAACTGGGGAGATTAAAACATTCTTATCGTTGTGATGTTAAAAGCATGGCATGGACAAGCAAGAAAACATTTAGACTTTCTGTCATCTGAGAGAGAGAGAGAGAGAGAGAGAGAGAGAGAGAGAGAGAGAGAGAGAGAGAGAGAGAGAGAGAGAGAGAGAGAGAGAGAGAGAGAGAGAGAGACTGCATTGTTTCAAATACTTGAACTCAGAATGGATAGCAGTAAAGTTAGAAGAAAGTTCTTAAGCTCTGGTGACTGAAATTATAATTACATATCTCTTAAAGGCGTCCTGGAAGAGATGATCAAAACTTGGTAGACAGGCCTGTAAATTTAGGTGTTCTATACATCGAGGGAGTTAATGAAGCACAAGCGATATCAAACCAGTTATGAAGGTGGGGTAGTTGTAATATTATTTATCTAACGCTCAGACGTGAATTCTATGTGAATCCCTATTAGAGAAATCTTAATACTTTAGTCACCAGAACTAATGAAATTTGTTCTAACTTTATTACAGTCTATTTTGGACTACAATTTCTGAAAACACATCATTAAATGGATTGATTACAAACTACATTGACACGTACCTTAGTCAACAGCTTACTGGATTGCGGCAACCTAAACAACAAATATCTTTGTTAAGAAACCACAGTGAATTTTCTTAAACTTTTTCCTGTCATCATCTTCTTACTATGAGAAATCATCTCCAAATCTATCTGTGATTTTTTCTACCTACAGTAATAAAGCGATCAGTTACATCTCGGTCTAATTAGACCATTAGTCGCCTATTCAAATTCAAATATGTTATACCTGTGGACTAGAAGGCATGTGTAGCCTACAAATACAAGCGCCCTTTCTGTAATGCAGTTTAGCTAGCATACCGACACGCCAGATACAGGTAAACATCTTTGAGCATGATGGAATGTTGAAAAGGATTAACTGCACGTAAATTATCCGACCGAAGGCGCCATCAATGCGCCTACGCAGAATGCCGTCAATCCGATACAACTGAACCATTTTCAGTTATCACCAATCGCCCTAATAGCATGGAGCTCTCAATGATGAATTCTCTGCTGACTATGATGGAGAGCCCTTCTTTACTGAGCAGCAAAACATCATTTGACTTCGTGCTTTGTAGATAAGTTGTTTCAATTCTTTTAGACCAAGTGCAATGCAGCTTTTTATGTCATGTAAGGATATTGTTCTATCATGATGTTTATGTTCAGTGATCTCACCCACTACTGGGATTTCAAATTAGGTTCATGTATGAGCTTGTGTGTTCTACATTACATTTCATTATTTTTAAAGAATACTAATACCTTCCAGTGTTTTACATAGTAATGGCCTAACAGCATCCATGATAATTCATTTTCTATCGTAATCTGAAATTTCTCTAAACTTATTCCTCATGGTCGGATGTTTTTTCAGTCTTTTTTTGCTGATTTTGATTTCTTGCTGCATTCTCTTTGCAATCTTTTGTACATTTCTTTATCTTTCTTGTCACCTAACTTAGGTACCCTGTAAGCTTGTCTCTCACTATCGATCAAAACATTAACTTTTTTAAAATCCAACCTGAGTCCTCGTGTGTACAACCCCTATTAGCCTTTGTTTAAGGTTTCCACATATTTCATTTGTGTCTGTGACTAAGAGAATAGAAGAGTTTATGTAACCGGTGTCATGTATCTTATCCAAGTCTACTGACATCATACTGGGCATCATCATGTTTTCTTTGAAATCAAAACAATAATTTACACTGAATCGGTTTATATCATAAACGCTGTTTCTTAGCTTTTCACTAATCTCACAGATGCTCTTTAGGCCTCCCTCTATGGATATTACTAGATATAAGATGTCACTGCCCTTTATTGGGTTTGGGATCATTTGATTTCAAAGAATGTGTTCACTTAGATAAAGTGGTCCATCATTCTCGTGGTCACCTGTTAAGAGGTGCCACTTTATGTTAAGTCTGTCAAAATCTTCTGTTATTGCTTCTTTATCGTCTATTAAAGACCAATTTCCACGTAGAAATATCTCTGAAAAGAGACAACGGCCCAGCCTTGATGTAAACTTTTTTTCGTGACTGGATCCTTCAACATAAAACGAAAATCATGGTATGGAGGTACTTATTCTGCTCCAAAATGGTTTGGAACGTCATATTGAACAATTTCACATATATTGAATTGTATGGTTCGATGTATAATCTTTTGGTGATGTTATGCTCAGTCTGCGTCATAGGCATAACATACTATTACCACCCGATTTGTGTACCGTATCTTTAAAGGAAACGTTATATCCAAGTATCGCAAACTCTGCTCATAGATATTTTTGCAGAATTCATCTCGATATCAGTTGTTTCTTCGACATCTAGCTTTTGTGTTAAAGTATTAGAAGCAAGTTAATCACTGCTATACTACTACTTCTCTTACTGGTGTAAAGAAAGTTAATGTTTGGCTGAGAAAGGCACGGTGAGTGTGTCCTATACTCTCATTTCAGGTTAGCAATTTCAAATCCCTCAAGAGGCTGTCTGACCTGATCTAACCCTGCTCCTGGCAAACACCTACTAAATCCGTTCATATGAAATCTTATCCTCCATTACATTACCAATCCTATATAGATGTAAGCATCTATCTCTTTTGAAACTGTTCCAAACTATCACACAGATATGCTCTACCCTGTTTCAACTACCAAGCATTCTACTCAGAAATACAGTTTCTACTTTATTCCAAAGACAATCTACCAACACAGAGTTCCTATGGCTTCCTTTAGATATTTTGATAAATGTGCTATACTTCCAAATGAGCACTTCTGATCTATCTACAGCTACGTTGTTTGTCCTGACCTGACAAGCAGTACATCGTCCTCAGATGTTTCCTAAGTCGTCTACCTTGTGTGTTATATCTTCCAGCCTATCGCAAGGATAACACGGCTTTCCTTCTATTTTTTTTCTTACCATGAAGATATCCATATCTAAGTGTCTAACCAGGGGATCACCGACTAGGGTGAGGTTAGCGTCTTTTTTCACTTTCTTGCCTGACTGTTTAAACTTATTGATAGTTTGTGGTTTTGTTATTATTCAACCTGATTTGTGCATCTTCCCATTCCCAGCCACTTGAGGGTGATCAAATTTTATCTATGGCCATATCCGCCGTAACCATTCCAGTTTACAGATAACCGCTTTTAAAGGTAACGTCCATTCTCTTTTAGTGCGGGAGAGGACAAATCACTTGCACAGGAGAGACTAGGGTGAGGTAGATAATGCTAGAGAGGGGAAATCTGTTGTATAGGGGCAAAAGAGAGTGGGTTGAGGAAGGTGGTGAGTATGAGGGTGAGGATAGATGAGCAATACGGGAGAGACTAAGGTGAGGAACGTGGTGCGGAAGAAAGTAAGAGAATAATAGTTGTACAAGGAGGGGTGATGGATAGTAGTGTGGGAGAGGGTAATGTTGGGATCTTGATAACTTTGTGAAATACCTGATGAGGTGGATTGCCTCCACGAAGCATTTCGTACCAAATGTACAGAAACATAAAATGTTAGATAAAATTGTATGATATCTCACTGAATTCCGATTTCACATTTCATACATATCATCAAGGACTGACGGTATCATGATATATTTTTTTTTCCTTTGTCGCTGTCTCCCGCGTTTGCGAGGTAGCGCAAGGAAACAGACGAAAGAAATGGCCCAACCCACCCCCATACACATGTATATACATACGTCCACACACGCAAATATGCATACCTATACAGCTTTCCAGGTTTTACCCCAGACTCTTCACACACCCTGATTCAATCCACTGACAGCACGTCAACCCCGGTACACCATATCAATCCAATCCACTCTATTCCTTGCCCTCTTTTCACCCTCCTGCATGTTCAGGCCCCAATCACACAAAATCTTTTCCACTCCATCTTTCCACCTCCAATTTGGTCTCCCTCTTCTCCTCGTTCCCTCCACCTCCGACACATATATCCTCTTGGTCAATCTTTCCTCACTCATTCTCTCCATGTGGCCAAACCATTTCAAAACACCCTCTTCTGCTCTCCCAACCACGCTCTTTTTATTTCCACGCATCTCTCTTACCCTTACGTTACTTACTCGATCAAACCACCTCACACCACACATTGTCCTCAAACATCTCATTTCCAGCACATCCATCCTCCTGCGCACAACTCTATCCATAACCCACGCCTCGCAACCATACAACATTGTTGGAACCACTATTCCTTCAAACATACCCATTTTTGCTTTCCGAGATAATGTTCTCGACTTCCACACATTCTTCAAGGCTCCCAGGATTTTCGCCCCCTCCCCAACCCTATGATCCACTTCCACTTCCATGGTTCCATCCGCTGCCAGATCCACTCCCAGATATCTAAAACACTTTACTTCCTCCAGTTTTGCTCCATTCAAACTTACCTCCCAATTGACTTGACCCTCAACCC
>NC_092243.1:26844846-26858253 GCF_036320965.1 Panulirus ornatus | reverse complement strand
AGGGTGGGGGAGGAGGCGAAAATCCTGGGAGCATTGAAGAATGTTTGGAAGTCGAGAACATTATCTCGGAAAGCAAAAATCGGTATGTTTGAAGGAATAGTGGTTCCAACAATGTTTTATGGTTGCGAGGCATGGGCTATGGATTGAGTTGTGCACAGGAGGGTGGATGTGCTAGAAATGAGATGTTTGAGGACAATATGTGGTGTGAGGTGGTTTGATCGAGGAAGTAATGTAAGGGTAATAGAGATGTGTGGAAATAAAAAGAGTGTGGTTGAGGAGCAGAAGAGGGTGTTGTGAAATAGTTTGGTCAAATGGAGAGAATGAGCGAGGAAAGATTGACCAAGAGGATATATGTGTCAGAGGTGGAGGGAACGAGGAAAAGTAGGAGACCAAATTGGAGGTTGAAAGATGGAGTGAAAAAGATTTTGAGTGATCCGGGCCTGAATATGCAGGAGGGTGAAGGGTGTGCAAGGAATAGAGTGAATTGGAACGATGTTTTATACCGTGGTCGACGTGCTGTCAATGGATTGAACCAGGGCATGTGAAGCGTCTGGGGTAATCCATGGAAAGTTGTGTGGGGCCTGGATGTGGAAAGGGAGCAGTGGTTTCGGTGCATTATTACATGACAGCTAGAGGCTGCGTGTGAACGAATGTGGCTTTTGGTGCCTTTTCCGAGCGCTACCTCGCACACATGAGGGGAGAGGCGGTTGTTATTCCATGTGTGGCGAGGTGGCGATGGGAACAAATAAAGGCAGACAGTATGAATTTTGTACATGTGTATATATGTATATGTCTGTATGTGTATATACATATGTACATTGAGATGTATAGGTATGTATATTTGCGTGTGTGGACGTGTATGTATATACATGTGTGTGTGGGCAGGTTGGGCCATTCTTTCGTCTGTTTCCTTGCGCTATATATATATATATATATATATATATATATATATATATATATATATATATATATATATATATATATATATATATATATATATATATATATATATATATATATATATATATATATATATATATATATATATATATATTTTTGTTTATTCTTTTTTTCCTTTTTTCGCTTTGTCGCTGTCTCCCGCATTTGCGAGGTAGCGCAAGGAAACAGACGAAAGAAATGGCCCAACCAACCCCCATACACATGTATATACATACGTCCACACACGCAAATATACATACCTACTCAGCTTTCCATGGTTTACCCCAGACGCTTCACATGCCTTGAATCAATCCACTGACCGCACGTCAACCCCGGTATACCACATCGATCCAATTCACTCTATTCCTTGCCCTCCTTTCACCCTCCTGCATGTTCAGGCCCCGATCACACAAAATATTTTTCACTCCATCTTTCCACCTCCAATTTGGTCTCCCTCTTCTTCTCGTTCCCTCCACCTCCGACACATATCCTCTTGGTCAATCTTTCCTCACTCATTCTCTCCATGTGCCCAAACCATTTCAAAACACCCTCTTCTGCTCTCTCAACCACGCTCTTTTTATTTCCACACATCTCTCTTACCCTTACGTTACTTACTCGATCAAGGAACCTCACACCACATGTTGTCCTCAAACATCTCATTTCCAGAACATCCATCCACCTGCGCACAACTCTATCCATAGCCCACGCCTCGGAACCATACAACATTGTTGGAACCACTATTCCTTGAAACATACATATTTTTGCTTTCCGAGATAATGTTCTCGACTTCCACACATTCTTCAAGGCTCCCAGAATTTTCGCCTCCTCCCCCACCCTATGATCCACTTCCGCTTACATGGTTCCTTCTGCTGCCAGATCCACTCCCAGATATCTAAAACACTTTACTTCCTCCAGTTTTCCTCCATTCAAACTTACCTCCCAATTGACTTGACCCTCAACCCTACTGTACCTAATAACCTTGCTCTTATTCACATTTACTCTTAACTTTCTTCTTTCACACACTTTCCCAAACTCAGTCACCAGCTTCTGTAGTTTCTCACATGAATCAGCCACCAGCGCTGTATCATCAGCGAACAACAACTGACTCACTTCCCAAGCTCTCTCATCCCCAACAGACTTCATACTTGCCCCTCTTTCCAAAAATATTGCATTCACCTCCCTAACAAACCCATCCATAAACAAATTAAACAACCATGGAGACATCACACACCCCTGCCGCAAACCTACATTCACTGAGAACTTCTCATGCCACAAGCATCTTTTGCGCAATCCATCACTGATTCCCTAAATACATCGCATTCCTCCCCCACTCCCCTTAATTCCATTGTTCTCACCTTTTTCCATTCTGTACTCAGTCTCTCCTGGTACTTCCTCACACATGTCTCCTTCCCAAGCTCGCTTACTCTCACCACCCTCTTCAGCCCAACATTCACTCTTCTTTTCTGAAAACCCATATAAATCTTCACCTTAGCCTCCACAAGATAATGATCAGACATCCCTCCAGTTGCACCTCTCGGCACATTAACATTCAAAAGTCTCTCTTTCGCGCGCCTGTCAATTAACACGTAATCAAATAACGCTCTCTGGCCATCTCTCCTACTTACATAAGTATACTTATGAATATCTCGCTTTTTAAACCAGGTATTCCCAATCACCAGTCCTTTTTCAGCACATAAATCTACAAGCTCTTCACCATTTCCATTTACAACACTGAACACCCCATGTATACCAATTATTCCCTCAACTGCCACATTACTCACCTTTGCATTCAAATCACCCATCACTATAACCCGTTCTCTTGCATCAAAACCACTAACACACTCATTCAGCTGCTCCCAAAACACTTGCCTCTCATGGTCTTTCTTCTCATGCCCAGGTTCATATACACCAATAATCACCCATCTCTCTCCATCAACTTTCAGTTTTACCCATATTAATCGAGAATTTACTTTCTTTCATTCTATCACATACTCCAACAACTCATATTTCAGGAGTACTGCTACTCCTTCCCTTGCTCTTGTCCTCTCACTAATCCCTGACTTTACTTCCAAGACATTCCCAAACCACTCTTCCCCTTTACCCTTGAGCTTCGTTTCACTCAGAGCCAAAACCTCCAGGTTCCTTTCCTCAAACATACTACCTATCTCTCCTTTTTTCACATCTTGGTTACATCCACACATTTAGACACCCCAATCTGAGCCTTCGAGGAGGATGAGCACTCCCCGCGTGACTCCTTCTTCTGTTTCCCATTTTAGAAAGTTAAGAAAATACAAGGAGGGGAGGATTTCTGGCCCCCCGCTCCCGTCGACGCCAGTCGCCTTCCACGACACTCGAGGAACGCGCGGGAAGCGCTCTTTCACCCCCACCCCCAGGGACAACATATATATATATATATACATATACACACACATACATGGTGCTTTGACAAGAAAATAGTGAAATTGGAAAAAATTTAGCTTAGACATTGAAGCTTATTGATACAGTGCTTAAATTGATGAGAACTACTATTGACGCTTGTGTAAATAAATTATACATTTCCCTTTTCCATAGCCAGAGGTTGAACCATTATGTGACATTCATTTTTTCATTTCATTTCAAGCTAGAAGTTTCAGTTTTCTATATTATTTCTTACATTTTTCATATGTGTATATATGTATATGTTTGTGTGTGTATATGTGCGTATGTATATATATATACAAATATATATATATATATATATATATATATATATATATATATATATATATATATATATATATATATATATATATATATATATATAAATATGTATGTATATACAGTGATGGGTGATGTTAATGCAAAGGTGAGAAACATTGCAGCTGAGGGCATAATTGGTGTACTTGTGGTGTTCAGTGTTGTAAGTGGAAATGGTGAAGAGCTTGTAGATTTATGGGCTGAAAAAGGACTGGTGATTGGGAATGACTGGTTAAAAAGAGAATTATACGTAATTATACGTATGTAAGTAGGAGAGATGGCCAGAGAGCGTTATTGGATTACGTGGTAATTGATAGGCACGCGAAAGAGAGACATTTGGATGTTAATGTTCTGAGAAGTGCAACTGGAAAGATGTCTGATCATTATCTTGTGGAGGCGAAGGTGAAGATTTGTAGAGGTTTTCAGAAATGAAGAAGGAATGTTGGTGTTAAAAGAGTGATGAGAGTAAGTGAGCTTAACGAATGAGACTTGTATGAGGAAGTACCAGGATAGACTGAGTACAGAGTGGAAAAAACTGAGGACAAAGATCGTATGGGGAGTGATTGAGGAATGGGATGTATTCAGGGAAGCATTGATGGCTTGCGCAAAAGATGCTTGTGTCATGAGAATCGTGGGTGGTGGGCAGATTAGAAAGGGTAGTGAGTGGTGGGATGAAGAAGTAAGATTATTAGCGAAAGAGAAGAGAGAGACATTTCGACGATTCTTGCAGGGAAATAATGAATATGACTGAGGGATGTATAAAAGAAAGATGCAGAAGGTCAAGAGAAAGGTACAAGAGGTGAAAATGATTGCAAATGATAGTTGGGGTGAGAGAGTATCATTAAATTTGAGGGAGAATAAAAAGATGTTCTGGAAGGAGGTATATAAAGTGCGTAATACAAGGGAACAAATGGGAACTTCAGTGAAGGGGACAAATAGGGAGGTGATAACAAGTAGTGGTGATGTGTGAAGGAGATGGAGTGAGTGTTTTGATGGTTTGTTGAATGTGTTTGATGATAGAGTGGCAGATATAGGGTGTTTTGGTCGAGGTGGTGTGCAAAGTGACAGGGTTACGAAAAATGATTTGGCAAACAGAGAAGAAGTAGTAAAAACTTTGCGGAAGATGAAAGCCGGCAAGGCAGCAGGTTTGGATGGTATTTCTGTGGAATTCATTAAAAAAGGGGTGACTGTATTGTCGACTGGTTGGTAAGGTTATTTAATGTATGTATGACTCATGGTGAGATGCCTGTAGATTGGCGGAATGCTTCCATAGTGCCATTGTACAAAGGCAAAGGGGACAAAAGTGAGTGCTCAAATTACTGAGGTATAAATGTGGTGAGTATTCCTCTGAAATTATATAGGAGGGTATTGATTGATAGGGTGAAGGCATGTACAGAGCATCAGATTGGGGAAGAGCAGTGTGGTTTCAAAATTGGTAGAGGGTGTGTGGATCAGGTGTTTGCTTTGAAGAATGTATGTGAGAAGTACTCAGAAAAGCAAATGGATTTGTATCTAGTATTTATTGATCTGGAGAAGGCATATGATAGTGTTGATAGAATGCTCTGTTGAAGGTATTAAGAATATATGGTGTGGGAGGCAAGTTGTTAGAAGCAGTGAAAAGTTTTTATCGAGGCTATAAAGCATGTGTACGTGTAGGAAGAGAGGAAAATGATTGGTTCTCAGTGAATGTAAGTTTGCGGGAGGAGTGTGTGATGTCTCCATGGTTGTTTAATTTGTTTATGGATGTGGTTGTTAGGGCGGTGAATGCAAGAGTTTTGGAAAGAGGGGCAAGTATGCAGTCTATTGTCGATGAGAGAGCTTGGAAAGTGAGTCAGTTGTTGTTCCCTGATGATATAGCGCTGGTGGCTGATTCGTGGAAGACACTGCAGAAGCTGGTGACTGAGTTTGATAAAGTGTGTGAAAGAAGAAAACTAAGAGTAAATTTGAATAAAAGCAAGGTTATTAGGTAAAGTTGGGTTGACGTACAAATCAATTCGGAGGTCAATTTGAATAGAGAAAAACTGGAGGAATTGAAGTGTTATAGATATCTGGGAGTGGATTTCGCAGCGGATGGATCCATGGAAGCGAAAGTGAATTTTAGGGTGGGGAAGGGGGCGAAAGTTCTGGGAGCTTTGAAGAATGTTTGGAAGTCGAAAGAATTATCCCGGAAAGCAAAAATGGGTATGCTTGATGGAACAAGGGTTCCAACAATGTTATATGGTTACGATGCGTCGGCTATAGATAGAATTGTGCGGGGGCGTGTGGATTTACTGGAAATGAGATGTTTAAGGACAATATGTTTGATGAGGTGGTTTGATCGAATAAGTAATAATCGGGTACGAGAGATGTGTGGTAGCAAAAAGAGTGTGGTTGAGAGAGCAGAAAAGGGTGTTTTGAAATGGTTTGGTCTCATGGAGAGAATGACTGAGGAAAGATTTACAAAGAAGATATATGTCTCTGAAGTGGAGAAACCAGGAAAAGTGGGAGACCAAATTGGAGGTTGAAAGATGGAGTATAAAAGATTTTGAATGATCGGGGCCTGAACATGCAGGAGGGTGAAAGGTGTGCAAGGAATAGAGTGAATTGGAACGATGTGGTATACCGGGGTCGCCGTGCTGTCAATGGATTGAACCAGGGCATGTGAAGCGTCTGGGGTAAAACATGAAAAGTTCTGTGGGGCCTGGATCTGGAAAGGGGTCTTTGGTTTCGTTGCATTGTTACATGACAGCTAGAGACTGAGTGTGAACTAATGTGGTCTTCGTTGTCTTTTCCTAGCGCTACCTTGAGCACCTGAAGGGGGAAGGGGTTGTTATTTTATATGTGGCGGGTTGGCGATGGAAATGAATAAAGGCAGACAGTATGAATTATGTACATGTGTAAATATGTATATGTCTGAGTGTGTATTCATATGTATCCGATGAGATGTATAGGTATGTATATTTGCGTGTGTGCACGTGTATGTATATACATGTGTATGTGGATGGGTTGGGCCATTCTTTCGTCTGTTTCCTTGCGCTACCTCAGGAACGCGGGAGACGCGGCCTCTATTCATCATGCCTCATTTTCAATAATGTTAGTTGAGACTGCAAGGACGGCTAAGGCACAAATCTAGGCCATTCCATAAACGAATATATATATATATATATATATATATATATATATATATATATATATATATATATATATATATATATATATATATATATATATATATATATATATATATATATATATATATATATATATATATATATATATATATATATATATGTGTATATATATATATATATATATATATATATATATATATATATATATATATATATATATATATATATATTATTTATTTTTATTTTATTATACTTTGTCGCTGTCTCCCGCGTTTGCGAGGTAGCGCAAGGAAACAGACGAAAGAAATGGCCCAACCCACACACATACACATGTATATACATACGTCCACACACGCAAATATACATACCTACACAGCTTTCCATGGTTTACCCCAGACGCTTCACATGCCTTGATTCAATCCACTGACAGCACGTCAACCCCGGTATACCACATCGCTCCAATTCACTCTATTCCTTGCCCTCCTTTCACCCTCCTGCATGTTCAGGCCCCGATCACACAAAATATTTTTTACTCCATCTTTCCACCTCCAATTTGGTCTCCCTCTTCTCCTCGTTCCCTCCACCTCCGACACATATATCTTCTTCGTCAATCTTTCCTCACTCATTCTCTCCATGTGCCCAACCCAATTAAAAACACCCTCTTCTGCTCCCTCAACCACGCTCTTTTTATTTCCACACATCTCTCTTACCCTTACGTTGCTCACTCGATCAAACCACCTCACACCACACATTGTCCTCAAACATCTCATTCCCAGCACATCCATCCTCCTGCGCACAACTCTATCCATAGCCCACGCCTCGCAACCATACAACATTGTTGGAACCACTATTCCTTCAAACATACCCATTTTTGCTTTCCGAGATAATGTTCTCGACTTCCACTCATTCTTCAAGGCCCCCAGAATTTTCGCCCCCTCCCCCACCCTATGATCCACTTCCGCTTCCATGGTTCCATCCGCTGCCAGATCCACTCCCAGATATCTAAAACACTTCACTTCCTCCAGTTTTTCTCCATTCAAACTCACCTCCCAATTGACTTGACCCTCAACCCTACTGTACCTAATAACCTTGCTCTTATTCACATTTACTCTTAACTTTCTTCTTCCACACACTTTACCAAACTCAGTCACCAGCTTCTGCAGTTTCTCACATGAATCAGCCACCAGCGCTGTATCATCAGCGAACAACAACTGACTCACTTCCCATGCTCTCTCATCCCCAACAGACTTCATATTTACCCCTCTTTCCAAAACTCTTGCATTTACCTCCCTAACAACCCTATCCATAAACAAATTAAACAACCATGGAGACATCACACACCCCTGCCGCAAACCTATATTCACTGAGAACCAATCACTTTCCTCTCTTCCTACACGTACACATGCCTTACATCCTCGATAAAAACTTTTCACTGCTTCTAACAACTTGCCTCCCACACCATATATTCTTAATACCTTCCACAGAGCATCTCTATCAACTCTATCATATGCCTTCTCCAGATCCATAAATGCTACATACAAATCCATTTGCTTTTCTAAGTATTTCTCACATACATTCTTCAAAGAAAACACCTGATCCACAAATCCTCTACCACTTCTGAAACCACACTGCTCTTCCCCAATCTGATGCTCTGTACATGCCTTCACCCTCACAATCAATACCCTCCCATATAATTTACCAGGAATACTCAACAAACTTATACCTCTGTAATTTGAGCACTCACTCTTATCCCCTTTGCCTTTGTACAATGGCACTATGCACGCATTCCGCCAATCCTCAGGCACCTCACCATGAGTCATACATACATTAAATAACCTTACCAACCAGTCAACAATACAGTCACCCCCTTTTTTAATAAATTCCACTGCAATACCATCCAAACCTGCTGCCTTGCCGGCTTTCATCTTCCGCAAAGCTTTCACTGCCTCTTCTCTGTTTACCAAATCATTTTCCCTAACCCTCTCTCTTTGCACACCACCTCGACCAAAACACCCTATATCTGCCACTCTATCATCAAACACATTCAACAAACCTTCAAAATACTCACTCCATCTCCTTCTCACATCACCACTACTTGTTATCACCTCCCCATTTGCGCCCTTCACTGAAGTTCCCATTTGCTCCCTTGTCTTACGCACTTTATTTACCTCCTTCCAGAACATCTTTTTATTCTCCCTAAAATTTAATGATACTCTCTCACCCCAACTCTCATTTGCCCTTTTTTTCACCTCTTGCACCTTTCTCTTGACCTCCTGTCTCTTTCTTTTATGCATCTCCCACTCAATTGCATTTTTTCCCTGCAAAAATCGTCCAAATGCCTCTCTCTTCTCTTTCACTAATACTCTTACTTCTTCATCCCACCACTCACTACCCTTTCTAATCAACCCACCTCCCACTCTTCTAATGCCACAAGCATCTTTAGCGCAATCCATCACTGATTCCCTAAATACATCGCATTCCTCCCCCACTCCCCTTGCATCCATTGTTCTCACCTTTTTCCATTCTGTACTCAGTCTCTCCTGGTACTTCCTCACAGAGGTCTCCTTCTCAAGCTCACTTACTCTCACCACCCTCTTCACCCCAACATTCACTCTTCTTTTCTGAAAACCCATACAGATCTTCACCTTAGCCTCCACAAGATAATGATCAGACATCCCTCCAGTTGCACCTCTCAGTACATTAACATCCAAAAGTCTCTCTTTCGCACGCCTGTCAATTAACACGTAATCCAATAACGCTCTCTGGCCATCTCTCCTACTTACATAAGCATACTTATGTATATCTCGCTTTTTAAACCAGGTATTCCCAATCATCAGTCCTTTTTCAGCACATAAATCTACAAGCTCTTCACCATTTCCATTTACAACACTGAACACCCCATGTATACCAATTATTCCCTCAACTGCCACATTACTCACCTTTGCATTCAAATCACCCATCACTATAACCCGGTCTCGTGCATCAAAACCACTAACACACTCATTCAGCTGCTCCCAAACCACTTGCCTCTCTTGATCTTTCTTCTCATGCCCAGGTGCATATGCACCAATAATCACCCACCTCTCTCCATCAACTTTCAGTTTTACCCATATTACTCGAGAATTTACTTTCTTACACTCTATCACATACTCCCACAACTCCTGTTTCAGGAGTATTGCTACTCCTTCCCTTGCTCTTGTCCTCTCACTAACACCTGACTTTACTCCCCAGACATTCCCAAACCACTCTTCCCCTTTACCCTTGAGCTTCGTTTCACTCAGAGCCAAAACATCCAGGTTCCTTTCCTCAAACATACTACCTATCTCTCCTTTTTTCACATCTTGGTTACATCCACACACATTTAGGCACCCCACTCTGAGCCTTCGAGGAGGATGAGCACTCCCCGCGTGACTCCCTCTTCTGTTTCCCATTTTAGAAAGTTAATACAAGGAGGGGAGGATTTCTGGCCCCCCGCTCCCGTCCCCTCTAGTCGCTTTCTACGACACGCGAGGAATACATATATATATATATATATATATATATATATATATATATATATATATATATATATATATATATATATATATATATATATATATATATATATATATATATATATGTATATATATATATATATATATATATATATATATATATATATATATATATATATATATATATATATATATATATATATATATATATATATATATATATGTGTGTGAGTAAGAGCAAGGTTATTAGGTACAGTAGGGTTGAGGGTCAAGTCAATTGGGAGGTAAGTTTGAATGGAGGAAAACTGGAGGAAGTAAAGTGTTTTAGATATCTGGGAGTGGATCTGGCAGCGGATGGAACCATGAAAGCGAAAGTGGATCATAGGGTGGGGGAGGGGGCGAAAATCCTGGGAGCCTTGAAGAATGTGTGGAAGTCGAGAACATTATCTCGGAAACAAAAATGGGTATGTTTGAAGGAATAGTGGTTCCAACAATGTTGTATGGTTGCGAGGCGTGGGCTATGGATAGAGTTGTGCGCAGGAGGATGGATGTGCTGGAAATGAGATGTTTGAGGACAATGTGTGGTGTGAGGTGGTTTGATCGAGTAAGTAACGTAAGGGTAAGAGAGATGTGTGGAAATAAAAAGATCGTGGTTGAGAGAGCAGAAGAGGGTGTTTTGAAATGGTTTGGGCACATGGAGAGAATGAATGAGGAAAGATTGACCAAGAGGATATATGTGTCGGAGGTGGAGGGAACGAGTAGAAGTGGGAGACCAAATTGGAGGTGGAAAGATGGAGTGAGAAATATTTTGTGTGATCGGGGCCTGAACATGCAGGAGGGTGAAAGGAGGGCAAGGAATAGAGTGAATCGGATCGATGTGGTATACCGGGGTTGACGTGCTGTCAGTGGATTCAATCAGGGTATGTGAAGTGTCTGGGGTAGACCATGGAAAGCTGTGTAGGTATGTATATTTGCGTGTGTGGACGTATGTATATACATGTGTATGGGGGTGGGTTGGGCCATTTCTTTCGTCTGTTTCCTTGCGCTACCTCGCAAACGCGGGAAACAGCGACAAAGCAAAAAAAAAAAATATATATATATGTATATATATATATATTATCCCTGGGGATAGGGGAGAAAGAATACTTCCCACGTATTCCCTGCGCGTCGTAGAAGGCGACTAAAAGGGAAGGGAGCGGGGGGCTGGAAATCCTCCCCTCTCGTTTTTTTTTTTTTTTATATCTCCAAAAGAAGGAACAGAGAAGGGGGCCAGGTGAGGATATTCCCTGAAAGGCCCAGTCCTCTGTTCTTAGCGCTACCTTGCTAACGCGGGAAATGGCCAATAGTATGAAAGAAAAATATATATATATATATATATATATATATATATATATATATATATATATATATATATATATATATATATATATATATTTTTTTTTTTGTGCTGTCGCTGTCTCCCGCGTTTGCGAGGTAGCGCAAGGAAACAGACGAAAGAAATGGCCCAACCCACCCCCATACACATGCCTTGATTCAATCCACTGACAGCACGTCAACCCCGGTATACCACATCGCTCCAATTCACTCTATTCTTTGCCCTCCTTTCACCCTCCTGCATGTTCAGGCCCCGATCACACAAAATCTTTTTCACTCCATCTTTCCACCTCCAATTTGGTCTCCCTCTTCTCCTCGTTCCCTCCACCTCCGACACATATATCCTCTTGGTCAATCTTTCCTCACTCATTCTTTCCATGTGACCAAACCATTTCAAAACACCCTCTTCTGCTCTCTCAACCACGCTCTTTTTATTTCCACACATCTCTCTTACCCTTACGTTACTTACTCGATCAAACCACCTCACACCACACATTGTCCTCAAACATCTCATTTCCAGCACATCCATCCTCCTGCGCACAACTCTATCCATAGTTCACGCCTCGCAACCATACAACATTGTTGGAACCACTATTCCTTCAAACATACCCATTTTTGCTTTCCGAGATAATGTTCTCGACTTCCACACATTCTTCAAGGCTCCCAGAATTTTCGCCCCCTCCCCCACCCTATGATCCACTTCCGCTTCCATGGTTCCATCCGCTGCCAGATCCACTCCCAGATATCTAAAACACTTCACTTCCTCCAGTTTTTCTCCATTCAAACTCACCTCCCAATTGACTTGACCCTCAACCCTACTGTACCTAATAACCTTGCTCTTATTCACATTTACTCTTAACTTTCTTCTTTCACACACTTTACCAAACTCAGTCACCAGCTTCTGCAGTTTCTCATATGAATCAGCCAAAAGCGCTGTATCATCAGCGAACAACAACTGACTCACTTCCCAAGCTCTCTCATCCCCAACAGACTTCATACTTGCCCCTCTTTCCAAAACTCTTGCATTCACCTCCCTAACAACCCCATCCATAAACAAATTAAACAACCATGGAGACATCACACACCCCTGCCGCAAACCTACATTCACTGAGAACCAATCACTTTCCTCTCTTCCTACACGTACACATACCTTACATCCTCGATAAAAACTTTTCACTGCTTCTAACAACTTGCCTCCCACACCATATATTCTTAATACCTTCCACAGAGCATCTCTATCAACTCTATCATATGCCTTCTCCAGATCCATAAATGCTACATACAAATCCATATATATATATATATATATATATATATATATATATATATATATATATATATATATATATATATATATATATATATATATATTCGTTTATGGAATGGCCTAGATTTGTGCCTTAGCTGGCCTTGCCGTCTCAGCTGACATTATAGAAAATGAGGTATGGTGAATAGTGGTAGCTGATAATGAAATATTCTTTATTTTGTTGCGATTACAGAACACTCATCGCCTGAGTAAGCGATTCGTGAATAATAGGAAACAAAGTACATAGACTGAGAGACGTCTTGTGGTGGATATTATATGAGAGGGGGAGAGCCAGGATGGGAAAGAAAATAAAAAACGAGTACTGATGACACAGATGTGGAAGTTGTGGTCTTAGAGTCGTCTTGTTTCAGGAGGACTGCGGATTTTCACCCCACCCCTACAGCGAGGTTTGCCCTGAGGCAGAAGCTTGTTAGTGTGTAGACGTTGG
>NC_092243.1:26828677-26844746 GCF_036320965.1 Panulirus ornatus | reverse complement strand
GCAACTCAGCTTCTCATACCGTCGTCATGCAGTCCTGTATACCTGGAGATTCTCTCCTTTCATTACTTCTAGTCTTGTTTCACATCTTTCTGGAATCCTGGATGTGATGCATCTCCTTCACTCTAACTGCCTCATGATTTCTTGTGTTCGATGAAAGAAATAAAAGAGGGGCATGAAATTGTTTTTAATATTCTTTCGTGATTGCCTAGTGTAGACGGAAGTACTTGGGTCAATACGAAAAGTTATTGAAACTTAAATTTTGAACTTCAAACATAGATTCCGAACATGAACTTCTTATATTAAGATGCGTCTCAGACATGGCCACTTGTCTTATGATACTCCAACTCTGATTTATACAATGCACATTCTAATTTAGCTACTCTAAGAAGTCTTTTACGTATCTCATGAAACTCAAGACATTTTCAAATTCATGGTCTTGCTGCCTCTCTGGTTAACTGATTCAGGTGTTGCTTTCCTCACGATTTGAACAATGTAAGTACGTTCCTTTATCGATGCTTATTGTCATTATAGACCCATCTTAAGTTGTCGGAGAGTTTGTATCAGTAATCAACTAATGCGAGATTTTCAATCTACAACACTGGTTCCGCACATGGGAAACTACTGTCGTTATTTGTTCCATCAGCCAATACATAATCATCGTGGTCACTGAACTAGTTTCATATTTTCATATGTTTATTCAACCTTGATAATGCCAACCTTTTTATGAATTGTTATTCCAAGTAAATCTGGCCTTCCTAGGTTTCACTTGTCTTTTCCTGGCCACCAAGTTAGAAGCAATATTCAACATTAACAAGGATGATATATATTTGGACAATCATTGATAAGCCTTGCACTTCATCATTTCAGACAAGAGCAAAAGACCTCGGTTACCTGTGATGGTCTTGATCCATGACACTCTTTTCGATTATTTTCTTTATCTTGCTTAAACTAATTTGCATGATTTTCATAAATGGGCCATAATGGCAGTCATCTGCTATATCTGTTGTCTTGCCATTAATCATTCTTGTTCATTACATAAGCAATACTTTTCTCTGATTTTTTGGAGGCTCTCATCGCTCTCAGTAAAACTTCAGTTTTCTTCACTCAGATTGCAAAAACCTCCATCATTACTATCCGTGTGGCATAGTGAAGACCAGTTCTGTTGTGGCAAAGAAATGCGTCTGTTGTGGTAATGGAAGGAGCAGTGGTTCTTCTGGTAAAGATAACCTTTGCTCCGGTGACCCGTGGTTGGTGTGGTGATGAATAGAAATGTGTCAGCTGTGATGATGAAGGTGCCTGTGGACGATTTGATAATATAGTTGAATATCATTTCTCAGCATATGTCTAAGGGCTGATAATCCATTAGCCTTCAATGCTTAATACACATTTTAGAAGGGAAATGAGTAGTAATGCCTGGCTCACAAAGATTGTTGCACCATCGATCATCTTAGAAAGCAAGAATCTGCTTTTCAAAATTTGGCCGCAAAAATTGGCCTTTGAAACGAAACCAAATATCCTCATCAATAAAACGAAGTTTAGAATTATGTTCGTATGATATAACGTAGACCAGCTCTTCCATATATTTCATTTGCTGTGTTGAGGTGCTCTCAGATTGCTGTATACCATCAATAATAAAAAAAAAAAGAAATATATTTTTTCCACTGCAAAGAGTAAACCACAGATGATTACTTCAGTGTGTATATAGTTTTTTTTACTTGAGGTCACGTCTGTTCAACATGAATATCAACCTATATTATTTAACTACGCTCGAAATACAACATTCGCAATGCTAGCTGAATATTCAGAAACATATGATGGTCGAATTTCAGAAAACACTCAATTATGACACGTATCCAGTTGCTAACAATTCTTGATTCACCAGTAAAGTACAGAGGAGCGAATGACAGATTTATACTGAGCTTATAAAACACCAAATTTGTATTAATGATGAAAAATGTGAGGTCTAATTGACGACATCTGATTTTGTACAATGGATCTGTTATTCAGTTTCATATGTAGTGTATCAGAAGTATCATCCGTATCAAAATCAGAAGTAGAGATGAAAATTCAAATCTAGAGTGTGAGTTTCATAAATCATCTGCTTCAACCGTAACTAAACACTTTGTGGGATGCTAATTATAGGCTCTGCGGGGCGCCAGAACCGGGTCTTGGTCTTAACGACGCATCTGCTGGCGTCAGATGAGAAGATTGTGAGAAGTTACCAGGAAAATGTGATTTAGTGGAATTTCACGCTTACCATCCAGACCGGAGGCAGGATGATTTGGAGCGTTAAGGAGGAAACGCACGAATAGTATTGAGAAAGGGCGGAAAAAATTCTTAGTAGATAGAAGAATGGAACACGCTGTAGTTATTGAGTGAGTTACTCTAAACGCATCCCGAAAGATATAAAGATTCTAAGCAAGTGTTCTGAGTTGGATAATATAATGAAAAATTAAATAAGGCATACGAGTTTAGATGATGCATGAGATAGACATCGGAATACCAGCTTAGAATTAAGTGTAAGACAACCATTTACATGATGATGATTTAAGACACGGAAAAGAAACTAAAAATGAAACCATGTATTTGGGAAACAAATATAAAATCCCTGGCGACTGGGGAGAAAGAATTCTATCCACGTACTTCATGCGTGTCGTAGAAGGGGAAAAAGAGGGGCGAAAGCGGGAGAGTTGAGAAATTCTCCCCCAACTTTTCTTGTAATCCAGTTTCTTATGATTGAACAGAGGAAAGAGCCAAGAATGGAGTGCCCATTCTCCACGAAGGCTCAGGCTGGAGTGTTTGAATGTGATAGGATGTGACTAAGATGAAGAGTGGAGAGATAAGTAGTATGATTGAGGAAAGGAACCTGAATGCTTTGACCCTAAGTTAAGCAAAGTACAAAGTTAAGAAAGAAGAATGATTTGGGAATGCTGTCCGGGTATAGTCACGGATTATTGTTAGGACGAGAGCTAAGGAAAGAGTAGCACTAATGCTGAAGCAGGAGTTGTGGGAGTGTGTGTGAAGGAATGTAAGAAGGAAGCTCCAGACAGATGTAGAGGAAAATGGAAGTAGTATACACGAGATCTATAATTAGTGCTTATGCACCTGGCCACGAGAGGGACGATGAAAAGAAGCAAGTGTCTTAGGAGCATCTCTAAGAGCTTGTGTCTCTGACTCTGTCTGCACGAGGATCTATTTTCTCGCAGTCTGTCTTTTTTCCGTCTCTGAGGAAACCTAGTTTCACTGTTGCAAGTTCATCCTCGTTTTTCTTTACTTGATATATATCTTTAATTGTGTTGGTTCATTAAAAATCTTTGGATGATTGGAAAATATCACAAACACTGTTTGCATATAGATTATATGCGGGTATGTCTCTCCCTAAATGTATGTTTGTTACCGTTATTATTAATATATTTCTGCGAGTGTTTGCGTCTGTTTTTGTTTCTCTGTGGATTCATTTATGTAAGCTCTGAAATTTTATTCTTTTTTATGATATTTACCAATATTTTGCAAATAATCGCATGGAAGAAGTAAACCTAGACTAAACTGTACACATGTAACTAAATCTGCACTTCAGGCATGGACACCGTGATCCAGTTCGTGAAAGGTAAGGAGAGAGAGAGAGAAATGAGAGAGAGAGAGAGAGAGAGAGAGAGAGAGAGAGAGAGAGAGAGAGAGAGAGAGAGAGAGAGAGAGAGAGAGAGAGAGAGAGAGAGAGAGAGAGAGAGAGAGAGAGAGAGAGAGAGATTATTCCCCATCCCCCTCTTCCTCATCCTTCTGGCTACATCATTTCATGCATCCTTCCTCAGCTGGCCATGTTCCGTGTTCATTATGTGCTTCAATAACAGCCTAAGATATCCTATTTGTTTCTTCATTTCCTGTCTGGCAGGATCTTGCGTCTTTCCCGTCCTCGTTCGACCACTGCCCTCCATGTAATAGCCCGATGTCTGTCTGGTTCTTATAAGTCCCACCTTCCCGCATTTCGTCCGTCCACCCCAACCCTAGTTCCTTGTCTGTGTTTTTGGCTTGGTTTTTCTTTCTACATCGGTCACTTCTCCCTTTCCTTGAGCCCCCCCCTCTCTCTCTCTCTCTCTCTCTCTCTCTCTCTCTCTCTCTCTCTCTCTCTCTCTCTCTCTCTCTCTCTCTCTCTCTCTCTCTCAGCTTGATCCTACGTTTCCTCCCAGATCTACCATACCCTTGTTATCTTTATCACGTTCATCTTTCATTTACCATTCCCCAGATGCTTTGTCTCTAACGGCAGAAACGTATTCTCCGATGTCCTACACGAACTACGCGAGGATGTCCTTGATACGCAAAGTTATGCAAATTAACTGACTTGCAAGCATCTTATACTATCTTCTGGGAGGTGACTTTTCCATTAAAGCTGCAGGAGGAAGTCTGTGGTCGTCATCTTTCCTCATATATAATATTATATACGCCAACAACAAAGCTCTGCTGATGCTGTTGTGACGACCGTTCGGTTTATTGGGATTACCTTTTTATAACGTCATTAATGTAATGGTTGGCTTTGTTAGGTATCCAGCTTTGTGTCCGTGGAGGCGGTGTGGAGGCAGCTGGCTTTATCACGCTCACTGTTATGGCTGTTTCTATTCTCGGGAAAATAATTGGCATTTATATATTTTTGCGCTCAGTGTGTTGTTTTGGAATGGCCTCATTTAGTGGAATCCACAGTGAGGTTCTATAATTTTTTTTTTTTTTCGAAGTGTCGTCTTTCTGAATCTTACTACTGCGATATTCACAATGATATTATCGGGATGGTCATGTGGGCTGCCATGTCTACTGTAGATTTGTCGGTGTTTTTCCTTGGAATATCTGATTCGGTTGCGTTAGTCTCGTCATAGGGAAGTCCTGTCTCGATGGTGTATTAATAGGGCTCAGTGAGTATCATCGTAATAAATGCCTGCTTTACTTGATGTAGATCTTTCAGTAGACTTAAAGGGGATAGTGAGCTGTGGATAAGCTTCCTGATTTTAAATCCTGTAACAGATCTGTCAGTGCCGTTATGGTGACGGTCATCTCAGTTAAGCATGGTTCATCTTCCTGTTATGGTTCTGTAGGTTTTGATGTCACAGGCTTGACTAGGTCTCTCAAGTTCTTTTGTGACTAAGGCTGTTTAACGATTCATAGTCACCAGATATTTCACAAAACAGTATGGAAAATCGTCGGAGATTTCTCATTCCTTCAGGTAGGCTTATTGTCCTAGAACACAATTTTGGCGTAACTGATGACATCTGGGCTAGTAATTCCACAACTGCACATATGATTATCTAGAACATCATAATTAGTAAGAATAACTTTCCTAGACGTTGAGAAACATATAAGACATATACACAGTAAGACAACAGGTATGAGAAAGTGTCGGAATAACAACAATCAGTGCCTCACGCGGCATGAATATTGTTTTGTTGTAGCCTATGCAGTACTGTTTATTTCTAGTGAAATTGCTGTGACTTGAATCCCTTTCATTAACCTATCGTCACGTGTCAGAAACGGTTTCACTGCCCTTATGTTCGACAAAGCCGGTGGGAGAAATAGAAAAATGGTCGTATAATGCAATTTATTGAAAAGATATGGTCCATGAACTTTAAATTTTACTTTATGTCGTTAAGATATAGAAATATAGAAACAACTGGAAGTGATTACTGAAAAAGCAAAAAAAAAAAGAAAATGAATATGAAAAAGTTATTATTCTTTGCAACAATACACAAAAATTGTTAGCTGAACTGACTTCACATTAGAGGTATCCATTCCCCAGACACATTGAGAGCTTCCCTGCATTACCATAATCTGTAGGATATTTATCATCTATAGGTTGATAATACCCCACACTATCACTGCCGTACCAAAACACCATAAAACAGAGAAGTAACAAGAGAACACAGAGACACACTCATCCCCAGCAATGTTGGAACAATAACTGAAGCTACGTAGAGGGACCCATGAAGGCAGTAGCCGAACACATGGGAACTCTGTAGAAGTAATGGATTTCGAGAAGCGTCTAGTCTGAAAGACCCAAGAATAATGCTATAGGGTAAGAAGTTATCCGCTTTAAACTTATACTGAAATGTACCTTCTAGGCCAACTGAGTGTTAAGTCAACAATTTCGTCTCTAAGATTACTGATCACTAGAAAGAGGAGTACTAGCTTGGCAATGTCTTAAATGAACTGCCAAAATCAACGAACATGGTTTAAAATAAAAGAATAGTTTTAAAAGTGATAGTCAGAAACAAAGGGAAATGTTACGGTTCCATACACAAACTATAGTTAATGATTCAATGTAGAGACCATAAAGAGAAATACGTCAGGATGAAATGTAATCGGACAAGATTACTAACTTATGAAAAAGTTTGGTATATCGTGATATAATTTGACAGGCTGAAAGTTGTTCACAGAAGCACTTCAAAAATTGGAATGATTACCATTGCATTACCTAGACATCCCTGAGAACTGAATAGAAATATTAAGAACAATTTACCATAAATGGAGAGAGAGAGAGAGAGAGAGAGAGAGAGAGAGAGAGAGAGAGAGAGAGAGAGAGAGAGAGAGAGAGAGAGAGAGAGAGAGAGAGAGAGAGAGAGAGAGAGAGAGAGAGAGAGAGAGAGAGAGAGAGAGAGAGAGAGAGAGAGAGAGAGAGAGAATATACGAATTAAATGTGATTTCGGCTTTCAAACGAGTTGAGCAATGGTATATTGAAAGAAATTGTAAAACTGAAGTTCATGATCGACTCTACCCTTCCTGATCTATGTTTATCTAGAGTGTTGCATCACCAAGTGTCATATCAGGAAATGCGTTTCCTTGTCAAATATTCCAATATGGCGGAGGTTCAATCAAATAGGATCAATAGATCAGTTATTACGATCACATTCAATGAAAGTTCTTCAAAGGACGACTTCAGTACCTTCATGATGACCTGGAGCCCAAGTGTGCAGGAAGACAGTACCGAGTTCCAGAAGCTGGACGACATCACCCAGCAAGAGGATGTCGACTATAAATGGCTCTCCACCGCCTCGCATGCCTGTGGTAAGAGGCTGCTGGCACAATGGCTGCCTCACCTTTGTGTCGTGGACAATAGGCGATCCTGATTGGCTGTCCCGAACGTGGAATGACCTTTGTGGGGTCTATCACGTTGACTGACTGAGCGAGGTTATGGCCTATAAGTAGGGTGAGACGGTGAGAGAAGTAATTCTAACTTTATTGGAGATGCGTCACAGTCTGTGTTTATAACAATACAAAGTCAGAAATTTTTGTGGTATGTCATACAGAGGAATGTAAAGGAGTTCAAACAGTAACAAACCACTGGCCCTTCGTGGCTATTTGCGAATGGAAATACGGAATTCCTAGGCTAGAAATACATACATATGTAAAAAAGGAAAATACTATAAACTTTCCATGTTGCTCAGGAAGCGCAAATAAAACCAGTTATGGATTTAAAGCGAAATGTTATCATGGAGTCTATTCTTGAACGCATCTATGGCACAACTTCCAACTATTCTACCAGGTAATTCATTTCATATGCTAACAATCCAGTTGAAGAAAGCATATTAGGCCTCATTCATGAAAAACGTTTGCGCACGAGTTTGTATCCATTATTATGAGTGATATCAGACGAATCTATCTGTATGTAGCTCGTTAGAAGGAGCTTACCGCAACCTTTTATGATACTGAATGTTTGTATCAGATCATCCATTTCATCTTATCTTTTATAAACTAAATAGATTTAAGTCGCTTAGTCGGTTCTCTTAGGATCTGTTTCTTAGCCCAGAAATCATCTTCGTAGCTCGCCTCTATACTCTTCCATTATGCCTATGTCTTCCCTCAAATAGGATGACCAAAACTAAATACAAAATGGGAACGCATGCATGACATGTAAGGATAATTTACCCGGGCATCATTTCGCTAGCCCTACTAATAGATCTGAGACTTTTCTTCGACCATTTAACTGCTTCTGTGCACTATTTACTTGGGTTCGGATCATCTCAGATAAAGCTGTAACAAAATTTCACTGTTTTTGATCCTGAGAAATAAGTGTCATTTTCTAATTGATTATGTTTAAAAAGTATAGGTAATGGCTATCATTCTCTGCAAACTTTGCTTTTGTTATCAGGACAGTGATATTTTGAAATGGACCTATTTTTCAGAACGTTTCAGATAGTTCTAGTGCTGAGTTGTTGATATAGAACTTTCTAGAAGTTTCCAGTAATATAAGTAGTAGTTTAAATATAAGGGCATTAAGCCAATCCGTTCAGTTTAGATCTAACTGCCTGAGTGGATACATATACATGCATTTTTCTAAGATGGCATCTAGAGGCTGCAAGCATCCGGCAGACGCATTTTGCTATGTTTGCCGCCAATTAATCAAAACAAGAACGAACAAGTACTGCGTGGCAGCATCAGTTAAGATGTGCGAGGCCTACAAGGCATATCTCAGCATGACTGTCCCCCGGGATCAAGAGAAATTCTGGACAACTCATTTCACCTGCGAACACTGCAAAAATAACTCTGAAAAGTAAGATAGACAATTGTTGCTCGTTTTGATGGCGGAATTTTATGTTATAAAATTTTTCAGAATTTGATATTTTCTTTATTTTCAATGTTATTGAAAAGAATATCATATATGGAATATGGTAAGAGAATCTCTTACACATTAGTTCCTGGGTAGTAAGTGTTATTTCCTAATAACACTTATGCGTAAAAATTAGAGGAAAAGGCTATTATTCCCTCCAAACTTTACTTATGTGATCAGGACAATGATATTTTTAAATTTACCTATATCCAGTGGACAATAGGCGAATTAGACATGTTCATCACATAAAGTCAGAAAACAGCAACATATGAATCAAAATCATCATGTATTTACACTAATGTTCAACAACAGTGATCAAAAAAGATTTAGAAATGAGAAGTTTTTCGAGATTTCCGATTGTGCTTTAAATAACTTTCACTAATCAGACCCCATCAAGTTTATATCTTCCTTGGTAGCGGCGTTCAAAGTCCATTACATCCTGGTGGAAGCGCTTGCCTTGCTCCACCAATAAGCTCCCATGATTTCCTTGAATTTATCAAGATGATCGTCAAGGGTATGGACTTTGAGGAAAATCCTGCAGCCCATTCAGCCGTAGTTCTTCACAGTAGTCTCAACCAGCTCCACATGGTTTTCGGCCTTGTTACTGCCCAGGTAGCCCGGAACCACTGAGACGAAGCTGAACCAAGCTGCTTTCTCCTTCCTAGTGAGCTTCTTGGGGAATTCCATACACTCCAGTATCTTTTTCATCTGTGGTCCAACGAAGACACCGGCTTTGACTTTTGCCTCAAACAGCTTAGGGAAGAAGTCTTGAAGGTGCTTGAAGGCTGCAGACTCCATATCCAGAGCTGTGACAAATTGTTCAATAAGGCATAATTTTATGTGCAGTGGTGGCATCAACACCTTTCTGGGGTCCTCTGTGGCCAGTTCCTGTGGAAGTGCGCCGCAGTGTCCCTGCTGTCACAAAGGTAGAGATAACAAGGAAATGGTAAAAATGCCTTGAAGACACATCAGGAATGCCACCATTTTGAAGTCTTCGATGACACTCAGCTATACTCATCATACTTCAAGGCATCTAGCTAGGTCTTAGTACTGTTGTAATCTTCTTTGAGGCGCACCGAGTGAGCCAGGGGGAAAAGAGACGGGTACCTGTTTTCGTTATGGAGCAGCACGGCTCTGGGGCTCTTGGATGACCTGTCAATAAAGAGGCTCCACTTCGGGTTACAGGCAATTTCGATTGCCTCGAACAGACTGGTTACATTGTGGCAGAAGCAGAGCCCATCTTGACGGGTGAAAAAGCTGGCAAAACCTAGGTGATGCTTCCTCTAATATACAATTTGCACTCTCTCGTCGAAAAAGTTTCAAAAGCTCGGCACCTTCGCCTTCAGACCCAGCTCATCTTCGCCTTTATGTCAAGCTCTCCTTTGTCTTCAAGCCCATCTGATCAAGTCGTTGAGATCTTTTAGATTAGAACAATATGGGTTTCTCTCCTCAGCCGCAACTTTGAAATAGTAATCTGGATCTACACCGTCTTCCTCCGCTTTTGACTTGCTGGTCTGTTTTAACTACGGCTGCTCTCTCTCCGGAGGAATGGGCACGGGTAGCTCAGGGCCGTGTGGCACCAGGGCAATGGATGATGGAAGGTTCGGATACACGATAGCAGGTGTAGTCTTGCCAGTCCGACGTTTGGAAGGGTCCACCATGCAAAAGTAGCACTTGCTTAAGTGTTCAGTAAGTTCCCGCCAAATTATATGGATGGCGAACTTCACGGCTCTCTTTTCCCCTCTGTACCATCCTGCAAAATAACAATATAAAATTGTGACAATGAAAAGAAATTTATATATTTGTTTGTAGATTTACCTCACACATGACTAAAGTGTAAGAGATCCTCTCAACATATTTCAAATATGATATTTTTTTCAACAACTGAAGATTTAAGGAAAAACTGAAGTAAAAAAAAAAAATTCAATTGCAAAAATTTTACAATATGTCATATCATAAAATTCCGCCTGTCCAAACGAGCAACAATTGTCTACCTTACCTTCCAGTCTTTTTGCAGTGCTTGCACGTGAGACGAGAGGTGAATTTTCCATGTAGTCACATACAGATAAAAGAAAAGTTAAGAAGGAAGATGGAGGGAATTAAAAAGATACTTTAAGCCACAGGAAAAATTAGAAAACAAAGGTTTTCCTTTTTCTTTTCCTGAAGTGGCACGATTCCAGTAGTGGAGAACCTTGCATGTTAGAGGCATTGGTATTCAAGAAAAATAGATTGATTTCCATATCTTTTCAAAGCTGAAAAATCTAATATGAGGAGGGTTAAACCTGTAGGATTTACGCTCTGGCCACCAAAGCACGAGGGTATTGACTAACAGCATGGGGAAGGTAAGGGGGACACTTATCTCTGTCCTGAATACTCCAGTACCACCTGACCTGCTGCAGGGAACGCCAGAGTCTCTCTCTCTCTCTCTCTCTCTCTCTCTCTCTCTCTCTCTCTCTCTCTCTCTCTCTCTCTCTCTCTCTCTCTCGTATTTCGATCATGTATGGAGTCGAAAATACTGCAATTTCTTTGTATCGAACCAAAATTTACTTAAGGAAGTAAAGTGTTTTAGATATCTGGGAGTGGATCTGGCAGCGGATGGAACCATGGAAGCGGAAGTGGATCATAGGGTGGGGGAGGGGGCGAAAATTCTGGGAGCCTTGAAGAATGTGTGGAAGTCGAGAACATTATCTCGGAAAGCAAAAATGGGTATGTTTGAAGGAATAGTGGTTCCAAAAATGTTGTATGGTTGCGAGTCGTGGGCCTTGGATAGAGTTGTGCGCAGGAGGATGGATGTGCTGGAAATGAGATGTTTGAGGACAATGTGTGGTGTGAGGTTGTTTGATCGAGTAAGTAACGTAAGGGTAAGAGAGATGTGTGGAAATAAAAAGATCGTGCTTGAGAGAGCAGAAGAGGGTGTTTTGAAATGGTTTGGGCACATGGAGAGAATGAGTGAGGAAAGATTGACCAAGAGGATATATGTGTCGGAGGTGGAGGGAACGAGGAGAAGTGGGAGACTAAATTGGAGGCGGAAAGATGAAAAAGATTTTGAGTGATCGGGGCCTGAACATGCAGGAGGGTGAAAGGCGTGCAAGGAATAGAGCGAATTGGATCGATGTGGTATACCGGGGTTGACGTGCTGTCAGTGGATTGAATCAGGGCATGTGAAGCGTCTGGGGTAAACCATGGAAAGCTGTGTAGGTAAGTATATTTGCGTGTGTGGACGTATGTATATACATGTGCATGGGGGTGGGTTGGGCCATTTCTTTCGTCTGTTTCCTTGCGCTACCTCGCAAACGCGGGAGACAGCGACAAAGCAAAAAGAAAAAAAAAAATATATATATATATATATATATATATATATATATATATATATATATATATATATATGGAAAAAGGTGAGAACAATGGAAGTAAGGGGAGTGGGGGAGGAATGATATGTATTTAGGGAATCAGTGATGGATTGCGCAAAAGATGCTTGTGGCATGAGAAGAGTGGGAGGTGGGTTGATTATAAAGGGTAGTGAGTGGTGGGATGAAGAAGTAAGATTATTAGTGAAAGAGAGGAGAGAGGCATTTGGACGATTTTTGCAGGGAAAAAATGCAATTGAGTGGGAGATGTATAAAAGAAAGAGACAGGAGGTCAAGAGAAAGGTGCAAGAGGTGAAAAAGAGGGCAAATGAGAGTTGGGGTGAGAGAGTATCATTAGATTTTAGGGAGAATAAAAAGATGTTCTGGAAGGAGGTAAATAAAGTGCGTAAGACAAGGGAGCAAATGGGAACTTCAGTGAAGGGCGCAAATGGGGAGGTGATAACAAGTAGTGGTGATGTGAGAAGGAGATGGAGTGAGTATTTTGAAGGTTGTTGAATGTGTTTGATGATGGTGTGGCAGATTTAGGGTGTTTTGGTCGAGGTGGTGTGCAAAGTGAGAGGGTTAGGGAAAATGATTTGGTAAACAGAGAAGAGGTAGTAAAAGCTTTGCGGACGATGAAAGCCGTCAAGGCAGCAGGTTTGGATGGTATTGCAGTGGAATTTATTAAAAAAGGGGGTGACTGTATTGTTGACTGGTTGGTAAGGTTATTTAATGTATGTATGACTCATGGTGAGGTGCCTGAGGATTGGCGGAATGCGTGCATAGTGCCTTTGTACAAAGGCAAAGGGGATAAGAGTGAGTGCTCAAATTACAGAGGTATAAGTTTGTTGAGTATTCCTGGTAAATTGTATTGGAGGATATTGATTGAGAGGGTGAAGGCATGTACAGAGCATCAGATTGGGGAAGAGCAGTGTGGTTTCAGAGGTGGTAGAGAATGTGTGGATCAGGTGTTTCCTTTGAAGAATGTGTGAGAAATACTTAGAAAAGCAAATGGATTTGTATGTAGAATTTATGGATTTGAAGAAGGCATATGATAGAGTTGATAGAGATGCTCTGTGGAAGGTATTAAGAATATATGGTGTAGGAGGCAAGTTGTTAGAAGCAGTGAAAAGTTTTTATCGAGGATGTAAGGCATGTGCACGTGTATGAAGAGAGGAAAGTGATAGGCTCTCAGTGAATGTAGGTTTGCGGCAGGGGTGTGTGATGTCTCCATGGTTGTTTAATTTGTTTATGGATTGGGTTGTTAGGGAGGTTAATGCAAGAGTTTTGGAAAGAGGGGCAAGTATGAAGTCTGTTGGGGATAAGAGAGCTTGGGAAGTGAGTCAGTTGTTGTTCGCTGATGACACAGCGCTGGTGGCTGATTCATGTGAGAAACTGCAGAAGCTGGTGACTGAGTTTGGTAAAGTGTGTGAAAGAAGAAAGTTGAGAGTAAATGTGAAGAAGAGCAAGGTTATTAGGTCCATAGGGTTGAGGGTCAAGTCAATTGGGAGGTAAGTTTCAACGGAGAAAAACTGGAGGAAGTAAAGTGTTTTAGATATCTGGGAGTGGATCTGGCAGCGGATGGAACCATGGAAGCGGAAGTGAATCATAGGGTGGGAGAGGGGGCGAATATCCTGGGAGCCTTGAAGAATGTGTGGAAGTTGAGAACATTATCTCCGAAAGCAAAAACGGATATGTTTGAAGGAATAGTGGTTCCAACAATGTTGTATGGTTGCGAGGCGTGGGCTATGGATAGAGTTGTGCGCAGGAGGGTAGATGTGCTGGAAATGAGATGTGTGAAGACAATGTGTGGTGTGAGGTGGTTTGATCAAATAAGTAACGTAAGGGTAAGAGAGATGTGTGGAAATAAAAAGATCGTGGTTGAGAGAGCAGAAGAGGGTGATTTGAAATGGTTTGGGCACATTGAGGGAATGAGTGAGGAAAGATTGACCAAGAGGATATATGTGTCGGAAGTGGAGGGAACGAGAAGTGGGAGACCAAATTGGAGGTGGAAAGATGAAGTGAAAAAGATTTTGTGTGATCGGGGCCTGAACATGTAGGAGGGTGAAAGGCGGGCAAGGAATAGAGTGAATTGGATCGATGTGGTATACCGGGTTGACGTGCTGTCAGTGGATTGAATCAGAGTATGTGAAGCGTCTGGGGTAAACCATGGAAAGTTGTGTGGGGCCTGGATGTGGAAAGGGAGCTGTGGTTTCGGGCATTATTGCATGACAGCTAGAGACTGAGTGTGAACGAATGGGGCCTTTGTTGTCTTCTCCTAGTGCTACCTCGCACACATGAGGGGGGAGGGTGATGGTATTCCATGTGTGGCGAGGTGGCGATGGAAATGGATAAAAGCAGACAGTGTGAATTGTGTGCATGGGTATATATGTATGTGTCTGTGTGTGTATATATATGTGTACATTGAGATGTATAGGTATGTACATTTGCGTATATGGACGTATATGTATATACATTGTGTATGGGGGTGGGTTGGGCCATTTCTTTCGTCTGTTTCCTTGCGCTACCTCGCAAACGCGGGTGACAGCGACAAAGCAAAATAAATAAATATAAATATATATATATATATATATATATATATATATATATATATATATATATATATATATATATATATATATATATAATAAGTTTTTATCGAGGATGTAAGGCATGTGTACGTGTAGGAAGAGAGGAAAGTGATTGGTTCTCAGTAAATGTAGGTTTGCGGCAGGGGTGTGTGATGTCTCCATGGTTGTTTAATTTGTTTATGGATGGGGTTGTTAGGGAGGTAAATGCAAGAGTTTTGGAAAGAGGGGCAAGTATGAAGTCTGTTGGGGATGAGAGAGCTTGGGAAGTGAGTCAGTTGTTGTTCGCTGATGATACAGCGCTGGTGGCTGATTCATGTGAGAAACTGCAGAAGCTGGTGACTGAGTTTGGTAAAGTGTGTGGAAGAAGAAAGTTAAGAGTAAATGTGAATAAGAGCAAGGTTATTAGGTACAGTAGGGTTGAGGGTCAAGTCAATTGGGAGGTGAGTTTGAATGGAGAAAAACTGGAGGAAGTGAAGTGTTTTAGATATCTGGGAGTGGATCTGGCAGCGGATGGAACCATGGAAGCGGAAGTGGATCATAGGGTGGGGGAGGGGGCGAAAATTCTGGGGGCCTTGAAGAATGTGTGGAAGTCGAGAACATTATCTCGGAAAGCAAAAATGGGTATGTTTGAAGGAATAGTGGTTCCAACAATGCTGTATGGTTGCGAGGCGTGGGCTATGGATAGAGTTGTGCGCAGGAGGATGGATGTGCTGGAAATGAGATGTTTGAGGACAATGTGTGGTGTGAAGTGGTTTGATCGAGTGAGTAACGTAAGGGTAAGAGAGATGTGTGGAAATAGAAAGAGCGTGGTTGAGAGAGCAGAAGAGGGTGTTTTGAAGTGGTTTGGGCACATGGAGAGAATGAGTGAGGAAAGATTGACCAAGAGGATATATGTGTCGGAGGTGGAGGGAACGAGGTGAAGAGGGAGACCAAATTGGAGGTGGAAAGATGGAGTGAAATAGATTTTGTGTGATCGGAGCCTGAACATGCAGGAGGGTGAAAGGAGGGCAAGAAATAGAGTGAATTGGAGCGATGTGGTATACCGGGGTTGACGTGCTGTCAGTGGATTGAATCAAGGCATGTGAAGCGTCTGGCGTAAACCATGGAAAGCTGTGTAGGTATGTATATTTGCGTGTGTGGACGTATGTATATACATGTGTATGGGGGTGGGTTGGGCCATTTCTTTCGTCTGTTTCCTTGCGCTACCTCGCAAACGCGGGAGACAGCGACAAAGTATAATAAAAGAAAAAATATAAATATATATATATATATATATATATATATATATATATATATATATATATATATATTTTTTTTTTTTTTTTTTCATACTTTGTCGCTGTCTCCCGCGTTTGCGAGGTAGCGCAAGGAAACAGACGAAAGAAATGGCCCAACATATATATATATTTATATATATTCATTTGTTTATACTTAACCGCCGTCTCCTGCGTTAGCGAGGTAGCGTAAGGATATAGACGGGAAATGGCACAACCCACCCACATTCACATGTATATACATATCGCCCACACACTCACATATACATATAT
>NC_092243.1:26784073-26828577 GCF_036320965.1 Panulirus ornatus | reverse complement strand
CATCGAACACATGAAACAACAGCCCCCTCCCCTCTCATGTGTGCGAAATAGCGCTCGGAAAAGACAACAATGGCCCCATTCGTTTACACTCAGTCTCTAGTTGTCATGTAATAATGCACCGCAACCGTATCTACCTTTCCACTTCCAGGCCATATAGAACTTTCCATAGTTTACCCCAGACGCTTCACATGCCCTGATTCAATCCATTGACAGCACGTCGACTCCGGTATACCACTTCGTTCCAATTGACTCTATTCCTTGCCCACTTTTCACCCTCTTGCATGTTCAGGCCCCGATCATTCAAAATCTTTTTCATTCCAACTTTCCGCAATCAATTTGGTCTTCCACTTCTCCTCGTTCCCTTCACCTCCGACACATATATCCTCTTGATCAATCTTTCCTCACTCATTCTCCCCAGGTGACCAAACTATTTCAAAACACCCTCTTCTGCTCTCTTAACCGCACTCTTTTTATTACCATATATCTCTCTTACCCTTACGTTACTTACTCGATCAAACCACCTTACACCACCTATTGTCCTCAAACATCTCATTTCCAAAACATCCTCCCTCCTCTGCACAACTCTATCCATGGCCCACGGCTCGCAACCATACGACTGAATTGGAACCACTTTTCCCTTAAACATACCCATTTTTGCTTCCGAGATAATGTTTTCAAATTCCACACATTCTTAAACACTTCCAAATCTTTCGCCTCCTTCCCAACCTTATGATTCACTTTCGCTTCCATGGTTCCATACGCTGCCAAATACACTCCCATATATATAAAACACTTCACTTCCTCCAGTTTTTCTCCATTCAAACTTACCTCCCAGTTGACTTGACCCTCAAACCTACTGTACCTAATAACCTTGCTCTTATTCACATTTACTCTCAGCTTTCTTCTTTCACACACTTTACCAAACTCAGTCACCAGGTTCTGCAGTTTCTCACATGAATCAGCCACCAGTGCTGTATCATCAGCGAACAACAACTGACTCACTTCCCAAGCTTTTTCATCCACAACAGACTGCCTTCTCTCTTTCCAAAACACTTGCATTCACCTCCCTAAGAACCCCATCAATAAACAAATTAAACAACCAAGGAGACATCACACACCCCTGCCGCAAACCTACATTCACTGAGAACCAATCACTTTCCTCTCTTCCTACACGTACACATGCCTTACATCATCGATAAAACTTTTCACTGCATCTAACAACTTGCCTCCCACACCATATATTCTTAATACCTTCCACAGAGCATCTCTATCAATTCTATCATATGCCTTCTCCAGATCCATAAATGCTACATACAAATCCATTTGCTTTTCTAAGTATTTCTCACATACATTCTTCAAAGCAAACACCTGATCAACACATCCTTTACCACTTCTGAAACCACATTGCTCTTCCCCAGTCTGATGCTCTGTACATGCCTTGACCCTCTCGATCAATATCCTCCCATATAATTTCCCAGGTATACTCAACAAACTGATACCTCTGCAATTTGAGCACTCACTTTTATCCCCTTTGCCTTTGTACAATGGCACTATGTAAGCATTCCGCCAGTCCTCAGGAACCTCACCATGAGTCACACATACATTAAATAACCTTACCAACCAGCCAACAATACAGTCACCCCTTTTTTTAATATATTCCACTGCAATACCATCCAAACCTGCTGCCTTGCCGGCTTTAATCTTCCGTAAAGCTTTTACTACCTATTCTCTGTTTACCAAATCTTTCTCCTTAACCCTCTTACTTTGCACACCACCTCGACCAAAACACCCTATATCTGCCACTATCATTAAACACATTCAACAAACCTTCAAAATACTCACTCCATCTCCTTTTCACATGACCACTACGTGTTATCACCTCCCCATTAGCCCCCTTCACTGAAGTTCCCATTTGCTCCCTTGTCTTACGCACTATATTTACCCCCTTCCAGAACATCTTTTTATTCTCCCTAAAATTTAATGATACTCTCTCACCCCAACTCTCATTTGCCCTCTTTTTCACCTCTTGCACCTATCTCTTTACCTCTTCTCTCTTTCTTTTATACATCTCCCACTCATTTGCATTTTTTCCCTGCAAAAATCGTCGAAATGCCTCTCTCTTCTTCATCTCACCACTCACTACCCTTTCTAATCAACCCACCTCCTACGCTTCTCATGCCATAAGCATCTTTTACGCAAGCCATCACTGCTTCCCTAAGTACATCCCATTCCTCCCCCACTCCCCTTACCTCTTTTGTTCTCACCTTTTTCCATTCTATACTCAGTCTCTCCTGGTACTTCCTTACACTAGTCTCCTTCCCAAGCTCACTTACTCTCACCACCCTCTTCACCCCAACATTCTCTCTTCTTTTAATGTGCTGAGAGGTGCAAGTGGAGGGATGTCTGATCATTATCTTGTGGAGGCGAAGGTTAAGATTTGTATGGGTTTTCAGATACATATATATATATATATATGTATAAAAAAAAAAAAAAAAAATATATATATATATATATATTATGACTAATACAGGAGGGAGCGTGAGGCTAGAAATCCTCCCCTCCAGTTTTTACTTTTCAAAAAGAAGAAACAGAGGAGGTCAAGTGAGGATTTCCCCTCTAAGGCTCAGCTCTCTGTTCTTAATACTACCTCGCTAACGCGGAAAATGGTGAATATGTATGAGAAAATATAATCTTTTTTTTTTTTCTTTTTAATTAACCGTTAATAAATCTTACATGGGCGAGAGTGTTCCCCGATGAAGTAGGAAATACGTCGTAGTAAGCATGTGTTCTCTCGTGGAATAACCCTTTATACTCAGGTAAAAAGATTTTGCCAAACATAAATCCTCTCCAGTGACCGCCCCTGAGGGGATTATGTTGGGAGCAGGTGCACAGGTCCCAGGCAATCAGGGAGAGGTTGATACTTCATATATATTTGTGATTTCCCGACAACACAAAAAGTTCAAGACCCAATATATCATGGGTCAAGTCTTTAACATTACTTATCACTTTTCTCAGTGATTCTAGTAGTAGATTTCTTGCATAAATATTTCAACAGATTATCAAGCTCTAATAAGATTCTTACTCCATCACGAGTAAAGACCTCATAAATTTAACTCATACAGGTTTATTTCCATTTACGTGAACGATAATTCATTTGAAAAGTAAAATCTGGTGAGACATTGTGAAGATATCAATCTTTTGCAAGAAAATTTTATCTGAGATACAGAACATCAACAACAATGCACGTAGATTCATTTAATTTTGTATTCACTTTTCGGAATTAAAGGCAAAGGATCATAATATAACAGAAACGGAGAGTGAAATTGTACAGCTTATATGAATGCAGAAACGTGTATCGTCCCAAAGAAATCATGAAATATACGACCACAATGAATGTACTGATAAAGCAAGAAGAGACGACAGTGAAGACGTCCCCTTACAACAAATACAATCAACCAAATTATACATACATATATATATATATGTATATCTGGGAGTAGATCTGTCAGCGGATGGAACCATGGAAGCGGAAGTGGATCATAGGGTGGGGGAGGGGGCGAAAATTTTGGGAGCCTTGAAAAATGTGTGGAAGTCGAGAACATTATCCCGGAAAGCATAAATGGGTATGTTTGAAGGAATAGTAGTTCCAACAATGTTGTATGGTTGCGAGGCGTGGGCTATGGATAGAGTTGTGCGCAGGAGGATGGATGTGCTGGAAATGAGATGTTTGAGGACAATGTGTGGTGTGAGGTGGTTTGATCGAGTAAGTAACGTAAGGGTAAGAGAGATGTGTGGAAATAAAAAGAGCGTGGTTGAGAGAGCAGAAGAGGGTGTTTTGAAATGGTTTGGGCACATGGAGAGAATGAGTGAGGAAAGATTGACCAAGAGGATATATGTGTCGGAGGTGGAGGGAACGAGGAGAAGAGGGAGACCAAATAGGAGGTGGAAAGATGGAGTGAAAAGGATTTTGTGTGATCGGGGCCTGAACATGCAGGAGGGTGAAAGGAGGGCAAGGAATAGAGTGAATTGGAGCGATGTGGTATACAGGGGTTGACGTGCTGTCAGTGGATTGAATCAAGGCATGTGAAGCGTCCGGGGTAAACCATGGAAAGCTGTGTAGGTATGTATATTTGCGTGTGTGGACGTGTGTATGTACATGTGTATGGGGGGGGTTGGGCCATTTCTTTCGTCTGTTTCCTTGCGCTACCTCGCAAACGCGGGAGACAGCGACAAAGTATAAAAAAAAAAAAAAAAAAAATATATATATATATGTATATATATATATATATATATATATATATATATATATATATATATATATATATATATATATATATATATATATATATATATATATATATATATATATATATATATACATATATATATATATATATATATATATATATATATATATATATATATATATATATATATATATATATAGATATATATTTTTTTTTTTTTTTTTTTTCAAACTATTCGCCATTTCCCGCATTAGCGAGGTAGCGTTAAGAACAGAGGACTGCGCCTTTTTTGGAATATCCTCACCTGGCCCCCTCTGTTCCTTCTTTTGGAAAAAAAAAAAAAAGGAGAGGGGAGGATTTCCAGCCCCCCACTCCCTCCCCTTTTAGTCGCCTTCTACGACACGCAGGGAATACGTGGGAAGTATTCTTAATCCCCTATCCCCAGGGATAAATATATATATATATATATATATATATATATATATATATATATATATATATATATATATATATATATATATATATATATATTATCCCTGGGGATAGGGGAGAAAGAATACTTCCCACGTATTCCCTGCGTGTCGTAGAAGGCAGGGGAGGGAGTGGGGGGATGGAAATCCTCCCCTTTCATTATTTCTTTTTAATTTTCCAAAAGAAGGAACAGAGAAGGGGGCCAGGTGAGGGTATTCCCTCAAAGTCTCTGTTCTCTGTTATTAACGCTACCTCGCTAACGCGGAAAATGGCGAATAGTTTGAAAGAAAAGAAAAGATATATATATATATATATATATATATATATATATATATATATATATATATATATATATATATATATATATATATATATATATATATATATATATATATATATATATATATATATATATATATATATATATATATATATATATATATATATATATATATATATATATATATATATATATATATATATATATATATATGGATTTGTATGTAGCCTTTTTGGATCTGGAGAAGGCATATGATAGAGTTGATAGAGATGCTCTGTTGAAGGTACTAAGAATATATGGTGTGCGAGGCAAGTTGTTAGAAGCAGTGAAAAGTTTTTATAGAGGATGTAAGGCATATATACGTGTAGGAAGAGAAGAAAGTGATTAGTTCACAGCGAATGTAGGTTTGCGGCAGGGGTGTGTGATGTCTCCATGGTTGTTTAATTTGTTTATGGATGGGGTTGTTAGGGAGGTGAATGCAAGAGTTTTGGAAAGAGGGGCTAGTATGAAGTCTGTTGGGGATGAGAGAGCTTGGGAAGTGAGTCAGTTGTTGTTCGCTGATGATACAGCGCTGGTGGCTGATTCAAGTGAGAAACTGCAGAAGCTGGTGACTGAGTTTAGTAAAGTGTGTGAAAGAAGAAAGTTAAGATTAAATGTGAATAAGAGCAAGGTTATTAGGTAAAATAGGGTTGAGGGACAAGTCAAGTGGGAGTTAAGTTTGAATGGAGAAAAAGTGGAGGAAGTAAAGTGTTTTAGATATCTGGGAGTGGATCTGGCAGCGGATGGAACCATGGAAGCGGAAGTGAATCATAGGGTGGGGGATGTGGCGAAAATCCTGGGAGCCTTGAAGAATGTGTGGAAGTCGAGAACATTATCTCCGAAAGCAAAAATGGGTATGTTTGAAGGAATAGTGGTTCCAACAATGTTGTATGGTTGCGAAGCGTGAGCTATGGATAGAGTTGTGCGCAGGAGGGTGGATGTGATGGAAATGAGATGTTTGAGAACAATATGTGGTGTGAGGTGGTTTGATCAAGTAAGTAATGTAAGGGTAAGAAAGATGTGTGGAAATAGAAAGAGCGTGGTTGAGAGAGCAGAAGAGGGTGTTTTGAAAAGATTTGGGCACATGGAGAGAATGAGTGAGGAAAGATTGACAAAGAGGATATATGTGTCGGAGGTGGAGGGAACGAGGAGAATTGGGAGACCAAATTGGAGGTGGAAAGATGGAGTGATAAAGATTCTGAGTGATCGGGGCCTGAACATGCAAGAGGGTGAAAGACGTGCAAGGAATAGAGTGAATTGGATCGATGTAGTATACCGGGGTTGACGTGCTGTCAGTGGATTGAATCAGGGTATGTGAAGCGTCTGGGGTAAACCATGGAAAGTTGTGTGGGGCTTAGATGTGGAAAGGAAGCTGTGGTTTCGGGTATTATTGCATGGCAGCTAGAGACTGAGTGTGAACGAATGGGGCATTTGTTGTCTTTTCCTAGCGCTACCTCGCACACATGAGGGGGGGGGATGGTATTCCATGTGTGGCGAGGTGGCGATGGGAATGAATAAAGGCAGACAGTGTGAATTGTGTGCATGGGTATATATGTATGTGTCTGTGTGTGTATATATATGTATACATGAGATGTATAGGTATGTATATTTGCGTGTGTGGACGTGTATGTATATACATGTGTATGGGGGTGGGTTGGGCCATTTCTTTCGTCTGTTTCCTTGCGCTACCTCGCAAACTCGGAAAACAGCGATATATATATATATATATATATATATATATATATATATATATATATATATATATATATATATATATATATATATATATATTTTTTTTTTTTTTTTCTTGCTTTGTCGCTGTCTCCCGCGTTTGCCCCAGACGCTTCACATGCCCTGATTCAATCCACTGACAGCACCTCAACCTCCGTTATACCACATCGATCCAATTCACTCTATTCCTTGCCCTCCTTTCACCCTCCTGCATGTTCAGGCCACGATCACACAAAATCTTTTTCACTCCATCTTTCCACCTCCAATTTGGCCTCCCACTTCTCGTTCGCTCCACCTCCGAAACATATATCCTCTTGGTCAATCTTTCCTCACTCATTCTCTCCATGTGCCCAAACCATTTCAAAACACCCTCTTCTGCTCTCTCAACCACGCTCTTTTTATTTCCACACATCTCTCTTACCCTTACGTTACTTACTCGATCAAACCACCTCACACCACGCATTGTCTTCAAACATCTCATTTCCAGCACATCCATCCTCCTACGCACAACTCTATCCATAGCCCACGCCTCGCAACCATACAGCATTGTTCGAACCACTATTCCTTCAAACATACCCATTTTTGCTTTCCGAGATAATGTTCTCGTCTTCCACACATTCTTCAAGGCTCGCAGGATTCTCGCCCCCTCCTCCACCCTATGATCCACTTCCGCTTCCATGGTTCCATCCGCTGCCAGATCCACTCCCAGATATCTAAAACACTTTACTTCCTCCAGTTTTTCTCCATTCAAACTTACCTCCCAATTGACTTGACCCTCAACCCTACTGTACCTAATTACCTTGCTCTTCTTCACATTTACTTTTAACTTTCTTCTTTCACCCACTTTACCAAACTCAGTCACCAGCTTCTGCAGTTTCTCATATGAATCGGCCACCAGCGCTCTATTATCAGCGAACAACAACTGACTCACTTCCTAAGCTCTCTCATCCCCAACAGACTTCATACTTGCCCCTCTTTCCAAAACTCTTGCATTAACCTCCCTAACAACCCCATCCATAAACAAATTAAACAAACATGGAGACATCATACACCCCTGCCGCAAACCTACATTCACTGAGAACTAATCACTTTCCTCTCTTCCTACACGTACATATGCCTTACGTCCTCGATAAAAACTTTTCACTGCTTTTAACAACTTGCCTCCCAAACCATATATTCTTAATACCTTCCACCGAGCATCTCTATCAACTCTATCACATGCCTTCTCCAGATCCATAAATGCTACATATAAATCCATTTGCTTTTCTAAATATTTCTCACATAGATTCTTCAAAGCAAACACCTGATCCACACATGCTCTACCACTTTTGAAACCACACTGCTCTTCCCCAATCTGATGCTCTGTACATGCCTTCACCCTCTCAATCTATACCCTCCCATATAATTTACCGGTAATACTCAACAAACTTATACCTCTGTAATTTGAGCACTCACTCTTATCCCCCTGGCCTTTGTACAATGGCACTCTGCACGCATTCCGCCAATCCTCAGACACCTCACCATGAGTCATACATACATTAGATAACCTTACCAACCAGTCAATAATTCAGTCACCCCCTTTTTAAATAAATTCCACTGCAATACCATCCAAACCTACTGCCTTGCCGGCTTTCATCTTCCGCAAAGCTTTTACTACCTCTTCTTTGTTTACCAAATCATTTTCCCTAACCCTCTCGTTTTCCCCAACACCTCGACCAAAACACCCTATATCTGCCACTCTATCATCAAACACATTCAACAAACCTTCAAAATACTCACTCCATCTCCTTCTCACATCACCACTACTTGTTATCACCTCTCCATTTGCGCCCTTCCCTGAAGTTCCCATTTGCCCTTGTCTTACGCACTTTATTTACCTCCTTCCAGAACTTCTTTTTATTCTCCCTAAAATTTAATGATACTCTGTCACCCCAACTCTCATTTGCCCTCTTTTTCACCTCTTGCACCTTTCTCTTGACCTCCTGTCTCTTTCTTTTATACATCTCCCACTCAATTGCATTTTTTCCCTGCAAAAATCGTCCAAATGCCTCTCTCTTCTCTTTCACTAATAATCTTATTTCTTCATCCCACCACTCACTACCCTTTCTAATCAACCCACCTCCTACTCTTCTCATGCCACAAGCATCTTTTGCGCAATCCATCACTGCTTCCCTAAATACATCCCATTCCTCCCCCTCTCCCCTTACTTCCATTGTTCTCACCTTTTTCCATTCTGTAGTCAGTCTCTCCTGGTACTTCCTCACGCAAGTCTCCTTCCCAAGCTCACTTACTATCACCACCCTCTTCACCCCAACATTCACTCTTCTTTTCTGAAAACCCATACAAATCTTCACCTTAGCCTCCACAAGATAATGATCAGACATCCCTCCAGTTGCACGTCTCAGCACATTAACATCCAAAAGTCTCTCTTTCGCGCGCTTGGCAATTAACATGTAATCCAATAACACTCTCTGGCCATCTCTCCTACTTACATACGTATTCTTATGTATATCTCGCCTTTTAAACCAGGTATTCCCAATCACCAGTCCTTTTTCAGCACATAAATCTACAAACTCTTCATCATTTCCATTTACAACACTGACCACCCCATGTATACCAATTATTCCCTCAACTGCCACATTGCTCACCTTTGCATTCAAATCACCCATCACTATAACCCGGTCTCTTGCATCAAAAGCACTAACACACTCATTCAGCTGCTCCCAAAACACTTTCCTCTCATGATCTTTCTTCTCATCCCCAGGTGCATATGCACGAATAATCACCCATCTCTCTCGATCAAATTTCAGTTTTACCCATATTAATCGAGAATTTACTTTCTTACATTCTATCACATATTCCCACAGCTCTTGTTTCAGGAGTACTGCTACTCCTTCCCTTGCTCTTGTCCTCTCACTAACCCCTGACTTTACTCCTAAGACATTCCCAAACCACTCTTCCCCTTTACCCTTGAGCTTCGTTTCACTCAGAGCCAAAACATCCAGGTTCCTTTCCTCAAACATACTACCTATCACTCCTTTTTTCACATCTTGGTTACACCCACACACATTTAGACACCCCGGTCTGAGCCTTCGAGGAGGATGAGCACTCCCCGCGTTACTCCTTCTTCTCTTTCCCATTTTATATATATATACATATATATATATATATATATATATATATATATATATATATATATATATATATATATATATATATATATATATATATATATATATTTTTTTTTTTCTTTTGGCTTGTCGCTGTCTCCCGCGTTTGCGAGGTAGCGTATATATATATATATATATATATATATATATATATATATATATATATATATATATATATATATATATATATATATATATATATGTATATATATATATATATATATATATATATATATATATATATATATATATATATTATCCCTGGGGATAGGGGATAAAGAATACTTCCCACGTATTCCCTGCGTGTCGTAGAAGGCGACTAAAAGGGGAGGGAGCGGGGGGCTGGAAATCCATCCCTCTCGTTTTTTTTTTTTTAATTTTTCAAAAGAAGGAACAGAGGGGGCCAGCTGAGGATATTCCAAAAAAGGCCCAGTCAAATGTTCTTAACGCTACCTCGCTAACGCGGGAAATGGCGAATAGTTTAAAAGAAAAAGAAAAGATATATGTATATATATATATATATATATATATATATATATATATATATATATATATATATATATATATATATATATATATATATATATATATATATATATATATATATATATATATATATATATATATATATATATATATATATATATATATATATATATATATATATATATATATATATATATATATATATATATATATATATATTTTTTTTTTTTTTTTTTTTTTATACTTTGTCGCTGTCTCCCGCGTTTGCGAGGTAGCGCAAGGAAACAGACGAAAGAAATGGCCCAACCCCCCCCCATACACATGTACATACACACGTCCACACACGCAAATATACATACCTACACAGCTTTCCATGGTTTACCCCAGACGCTTCACATGCCTTGATTCAATCCACTGACAGCACGTCAACCCCTGTATACCACATCGCTCCAATTCACTCTATTCCTTGCCCTCCTTTCACCCTCCTGCATGTTCAGGCCCCGATCACACAAAATCTTTTTCACTCCATCTTTCCACCTCCAATTTGGTCTCCCTCTTCTCCTCGTTCCCTCCACCTCCGACACATATATCCTCTTGGTCAATCTTTCCTCACTCATTCTCTCCATGTGCCCAAACCATTTCAAAACACCCTCTTCTGCTCTCTCAACCACGCTCTTTTTATTTCCACACATCTCTCTTACCCTTACGTTACTTACTCGATCAAACCACCTCACACCACACATTGTCCTCAAACATCTCATTTCCAGCACATCCATCCTCCTGCGCACAACTCTATCCATAGCCCACGCCTCGCAACCATACAGCATTGTTGGAACCACTATTCCTTCAAACATACCCATTTTTGCTTTCCGAGATAATGTTCTCGACTTCCACACATTTTTCAAGGCTCCCAAAATTTTCGCCCCCTCCCCCACCCTATGATCCACTTCCGCTTCCATGGTTCCATCCGCTGACAGATCCACTCCCAGATATCTAAAACACTTCACTTCCTCCAGTTTTTCTCCATTCAAACTCACCTCCCAATTGACTTGACCCTCAACCCTACTGTACCTAATAACCTTGCTCTTATTCACATTTACTCTTAACTTTCTTCTTCCACACACTTTACCAAACTCAGTCACCAGCTTCTGCAGTTTCTCACATGAATCAGCCACCAGCGCTGTATCATCAGCGAACAACAACTGACTCACTTCCCAAGCTCTCTCATCCCCAACAGACTTCATACTTGCCCCTCTTTCCAGGACTCTTGCATTTACCTCCCTAACAACCCCATCCATAAACAAATTAAACAACCATGGAGACATCACACACCCCTGCCGCAAACCTACATTCACTGAGAACCAATCACTTTCCTCTCTTCCTACACGTACACATGCCTTACATCCTCGATAAAAACTTTTCACTGCTTCTAACAACCTGCCTCCCACACCATATATTCTTAATACCTTCCACAGAGCATCTCTATCAACTCTATCATATGCCTTCTCCAGATCCATAAATGCTACATACAAATCCATTTGCTTTTCTAAGTATTTCTCACATACATTCTTCAAAGCAAACACCTGATCCACACATCCTCTACCACTTCTGAAACCGCACTGCTCTTCCCCAATCTGATGCTCTGTACATGCCTTCACCCTCTCAATCAATACCCTCCCATATAATTTACCAGGAATACTCAACAAACTTATACCTCTGTAATTTGAGCACTCACTCTTATCCCCTTTGCCTTTGTACAATGGCACTATGCACGCATTCCGCCAATCCTCAGGCACCTCACCATGAGTCATACATACATTAAATAACCTTACCAACCAGTCAACAATACAGTCACCCCCTTTTTTAATAAATTCCACTGCAATACCATCCAATCCTGCTGCCTTGCCGGCTTTCATCTTCCGCAAAGCTTTTACTACCTCTTCTCTGTTTACCAAATCATTTTCCCTAACCCTCTCACTTTGCACACCACCTCGACCAAAACACCCTATATCTGCCACTCTGTCATCAGACACATTCAACAAACCTTCAAAATACTCATTCCATCTCCTTCTCACATCACCACTAATTGTTATCACCTCCCCATTTACGCCGTTCACTGAAGTTCCCATTTGCTCCCTTGTCTTACGCACCCTATTTACCTCCTTCCAGAACATCTTTTTATTCTCCCTAAAATTTACTGATAGTCTCTCACCCCAACTCTCATTTGCCCTTTTTTTCACCTCTTGCACCTTTCTCTTGACCTCCTGTCTCTTTCTTTTATACTTCTCCCACTCAATTGCATTTTTTCCCTGCAAAAATCGTCCAAATGCCTCTCTCTTCTCTTTCACTAATACTCTTACTTCTTCATCCCACCACTCACTACCCATTCTAAACAGCCCACCTCCCACTCTTCTCATGCCACAAGAATCTTTTGCGCAATCCATCACTGATTCCCTAAATACATCCCATTCCTCCCCCACTCCCCTTACTTCCATTGTTCTCACCTTTTTCCATTCTGTACACAGTCTCTCCTGGTACTTCCCCACACAGGTCTCCTTCCCAAGCTCACTTACTCTCACCACCTTCTTCACCCGAACATTCACTCCTCTTTTCTGAAAACCCATACTAATCTTCACCTTAGCCTCCACAAGATAATGATCAGACATCCCTCCAGTTGCACGTCTCAGCACATTAACATCCAAAAGTCTCTCTTTCGCACGCCTGTCAATTAACACGTAATCCAATAACGCTCTCTGGCCATCTCTCCTACTTACATAAGTATACTTATGTATATCTCGTATATATCTTATATATATATATATATATATATATATATATATATATATATATATATATATATATATATATATATATATATATATATATATATATATATATATATATATATATATATATATGGCCCAACGCGCCAACATGCACATGTATATATATACACGTCCATACATGCAAATATACATACCTATGCATCTCAATGTACACATATATATATACACACACGGACATATACATATATACATATGTACATAATTCATACTGTCTGCCTTTATTTGTTCCCATCGCCACCTCGCCACACATGGAATAACAACCCCCTTCCCCCTCATGTGTGCGAGGTAGCGCTTTTAAAGACACCAAAGGCCGCATTCATTCACACTCAGTCTCTCTCTGTCATGTAATAGTGCACCGAAACCACAGCTTACTTTCCACATTCAGACCCCACACACTTTCCATGGTTTACCCCACACGCTTCACATGCCCTGGTTCAATCCATTGACAGCACAGCGACCCCGGTATACCACATCGTTCCAATTCACTGTATTCCTTGCCTGCCTTTCACCCTCCTGCATGTTCAGGCCCCGAACACTCAAAATCATTTTCACTCCATCTTTCCATCTCCAATTTGGTCTCACATTTCGCCTTTTACCCCCCACCTCTGACACATATATCCTCTTCGTCAATCTTTCCCCACTCATTCTCTCCATGTGACCAAAAGATTTCAAAACACCCTCTTCTGCTTTCTCAACCACACCCTTTCTATTTCCACACATCTTTCTCACCCTTACATTACTTACTCGATCAAACCACCTCACACCACATATTATCTTCAAACATCTCATTTCCAGCACATCCACCCTCCTGCGTACAACTCTATCCATCACCCACGCCTCGCAACCATACAACATTGTTGGAACCACGATTCCTTCAAACATACCCATTTTTACTTTCCGAGATAATGTTCTCGACTTCTAAACATTCTTCAAGGCTCACAGGATTTTCGCCCCCTCCCCCACCCTATGATTCACTTCCGCTTCCATGGTTCCATCCACTGCCAGATCCAATCCCAGATATTTAAAACACTTTACTTCCTCCAGCCTTTCTCCATTCAAACTTTTCTCCCAATTCAATTGACCTTCAACCCTACTGTACCTAATAACCTTGCTCTTATTCACATATACTCTTAACTTTCTGCTTTCACAGACTTTACCAAACTCAGCCACCAGCTTCTGCAGTTTCTTACATGAATCAGCCACCAGCGCTGTATCATCAGCGAACAACAACTGACTCACTTCCTAAGCTCTCTCATCCACAATAGACTGCATGCTTGCCCCTCTTTCCAAAACTCTTTCATTCACCTCCCTAACAGCCCCATCCATAAATAAATTAAACAACCATGGAGACATCACACACCCCTGCCGGAAACCTATATTCACTGAGAACCAATAACTTTCCTCTCTTCCTACACGTACACATGCCTTACATCCTCGATAAAAACTTTTCACTGCTTCTAACAACTTGCGTCCCGCACCATATATTCTTAAAACTTTCTACAGAGCATCTCTATCAACTCTATCATATGTTTTCTCCAGATCCGTAAATGCTACATACAAATCCATTTGTTTTTCTAAGTATTTATCACATACATTCTTCAAAGCAAACACCTGATCCACACATCCTCTACCACTTCCGAAACAACACTGCTCTTCCCCAATCTGATGCTCTGTACACGCCTTCACCCTCTCAATCGATACCCTCCCATATAATTTACCAGCAATACTCAAGAAACTTATACTTTTGTAATTTGAGCACTCACTCTTATCCCATTTGCCTTTCTATAATGGCACTATGCAAGCATTCCGCCAATCCTCAGGCACCTCACCATGAATCATACATACATTAAATAACCTTACCAACCAGTCAACAATACAGTCACCCCCTTTTTTAATAAATTCCACTGCAATACCATCCAAACCTGCTGCTTTACCGGCTTTCATCTTCAGTAAAGCTTTAACTACCTCTTCTCTATTTACCAAATCATTTTCCCTAACCCTATCACTTTGCACACCACCTCGACCAAAACACCCTATATCTGCCACTCTATCATCAAACACATTCAACAAACCCTCAAAATACTCACTCCATCTCCTTCTCAGGGCACCACTACTTGTTATCACCTCCCCATTTGCCCCCTTCACTGAAGTTCCCATTTCCTCCCTTGTCTTACGCACTTTATTTACCTCCTTCCAAAACATCTTTTTACTCTCCCTAAAATTTAATGATACTCTCTCACCCCAACTCTCATTTGCCCTCTTTTTTAACTCTTGCACCTTTCTCTTGATCTCCTTCCTCTTTTTTTTTATACCTCTGCCACTCATTTTGCATTTTTTTTTAACCCGGGGAAAAAAAAACGTTTTTTTTAAATTTTCCTCTCCTCCCCTTTCACCCAATAATCTTTTTCTTTTTTCATCCCACCCCCCTCTCTTCCTTGGTTTACTTTCCTCACAACAAGGGTTCACCTTTTCCCAAAAGCTTCACTTTTACTAATCCAACCACCCCACTCTTGCCCACCCCAACATTTCTTCTCTTCTTTTTTTTGAAAAAACCCACCAAAAATCCTTTTTACCTTCACCTCAGAAAAGGAATAATAGGATTTTCAAGGGTGAAATCCCTTCCAGTTATGCACACCTCTTTTTCAGCCCAACATTTTAACATCAAAATTTGTTCCTATCTTTTTCGTTTGGGGGTTTCTATATCAAGTTAACACGTAAATCTCAATAATCACGCTCTCTGGGCCATCTCTCCTACTTTAAACATTATTTTACGTACTATTTATACGTATTGGGTATATTTCCTCGCTTTCCTTTTTTAAAACAAAAAAAACCCAGGTTATTCCCCAAATCCAACCCTGTCCTTTTTTCATAGTAATGCAGGAATAAATCTACAAGGGCTCTTCACCCATTTTCCATTTAACAAACCACTGACACAAACACCCTTGTTATTTACCAATTAATTCCCCTCATAACTTGCCCCCACATTTACTCACCTTGCAATTTTTTAAAAAATCAAAACACCATCCCACTATTAACCCCACGGTCTTGTGCATGCAAAAAAACCCATTAACCCACGCATTCCAAGCTGATTCCAAAAAAACCTTTGCCTTTTTCCATGGTCTTTTTATCTTTCCTCATTTGTTTGACCAGAGGGGGGGTTTCCATTATGGCCCAACCAATAATCCAAACAATTCCTCTCTTCCATTTCAACTAATCAGGGGGGTTTCACCCATATTAATTTTTTTTTTTCGAGAATTTAACTTTCTTACCATTTCTTTCCCACATACTTCCCCCACAAAAAACTCTTGTTTTTTCAGGGGGGGGGGGCGGGAAAACTAATGATTTACTTCCCTTCCCATGCTTTCTTGTTCACTCTTCCCACCTAATCACCTGGGGATCTTTTTTTATCCCAAGACATTCCCCCCCAAACACCCTCTTTTCACCTATAAAACCCCTTGAGCTTCGTTTTTTTCAATTCAGAGCCATAAAAAACATCCTGGTATCCTTCTTCCTGTTCAATATTACTTTACCTAGGCTCTACTTTTTTTTACAATTTCTAGGATACATTCCATTTACACGGTCAGATATTTCCTTAAAATTCTGAGTCTACGAGGTGATGAACTAATCCCCAGCGGTAGGGGGGGGAATCCTTCTGTTTTTTTCCCATTTTCTAGGAAAAGTTAAAAATACAAGGGAGGGGAGGATTTTCACCTTTGGGATGATTTTTTTTTTTTGGCAGGGAAAAAAAACATGGGGCAATTGAGTGGTGGGGAGATAATTTAAAAAAGAAATGACAGGCTCGGAGGTCAAGGAGAGAAAAGGGTGCCCAAGAGGTTTGACAAAACGTGGGGAAATGAGGAGTTTGGGGGGGGCTTGGGGTGAGAGAGTGAGTATCAATTTAAAATTTTTTAGGGAGAATTAAAAAAGATGTTCTGGGAAAAGGAGGGAAATCAAAGTGTGTATGTGGGACCCCAAGGGGAGGCCAAATGGGACACTCAGTGGAAAAGGGGCTGTTGGAAGGGGGGGGGAGGTGGGGGGGGGAAAACACACAAAGTAAGTGGAAGAAGTGGTTTTGAAGGAGATAGTGTAACTTGTGGTGGTTATTTTTTTTTCATTTGTTATTGGTTGACTATGTGTTTGATGATACAATGTGGCAGATATAGTGGGTGTTTTTTTGTCGAAGTGTGGGTGTGGGCACAAAGTGAGGGGGGTTTAGGGAAAAATGATTTTGGTTAAATAAAAACAGGAGGAAAAGGTTAAGTTAAACAGCTTCGGGGGGATGGGATTGGAAAAAGGCCGGCAAGGGGCCAGGCAAGGCAGGGTTTGGGGGGGGAATGGTATTTGGCCGGTGGGAAAATCTATAAAAAAAAGGGGGTGACTGTTATTAGGGTGGGAACAGGGTTTTTCGTAAGGTTTTTTTGGATGTTAAGGGGATGGGGGACTTCCATGTTTAAAGGTTGCCTGAGGATTGGGCGGGGGTAAAGCGGTAAAGCGGGGCAGGGGGTTATTTGCGTGCAGGACAGTGCCTTTGTATCAAAAAGAGGCCACCCAACAAAAAGGGGAATGGGGATAAAGATGGGTTGAGGTTGCTCAAAATTACCAGAGGTTGAGGTTTTAAGTTTGTTGAGTATTGTTGGTAAAATTTTATATGGGGGAGGGCCTGATTTTGATTTCTTGAGGGGGAAAGGCATGTACAGATGGGGGGCATCTTGATTGGGGAAGTGAGGGCAGGTGTGGGTTTTATCAGTATGTGGTTAGTGGAATTTTGTGGGATCCAGGGTGGGTTCGCTTTTTTTGAAAAGGACAAATCTATGTGAGGAAAAAATACCTAGGAAAGCAAAAAAAACATGGATTTGGTATGTTAGATATTTATGGGGAAATCCTGGAGAAAGGGCATAAATTGGATTAAACAGTTTGATTAGATATGCTTCTGTGGGTAGGTCATTAAAGAAACTAAATGGTGATGGAGTGGCAAAAGTTTTGTTAGGAACAAACACAGTGAAAAGTTTTTTATCGAGGATGTAAAGGGGGGGGCATGTTATACTTGTTAGGGAGATGTGGGATAGTGAATGGTTTCTCAGTGGAAATGTGGGTTTTGCGGCCAAGGGGTGTGTGATGTTCCATTGGTTTAGGTTAATTTGTTTTTGGATGGGGGTTTTTTATGGTAAGGTTAAAATAGCAAAGTAGTATTTGGGACAGAGGGCAAGTCATTTTGAAAACGGTCCATTTTATTGGATGGAGATGAGAAAGAGTTTTTTGGGGACGTAGTGAGTGGGGTACAGTTGGGTTGTTTTCGCTGATGATATACAGCGGGCTAAGTGGCTAGGATTATGTGAAGGCATACTGTATGCGCTGGGGTGGGGGGGGTGGGGATGCAGGTTTGGTTAAAAAGTTGTTTGTGGAAGGAACCATTAACGATAACTAGTAAAAGTTAAATCCGAGGGCATAGGAATCTTTTAGGAACCCTGTGGGTTGAGGGTCAAGTCAATTGGGGAGGATGGTTTGCAAAAAGGAGCACCCCTGGTGAGGAAATAACAAAGGTTTTACTTTATCTGGGTATGGGGGATCTGGCTGCGGGTATGGTGGGAAACCAAGGGGATGCGGGAACCAAAGTGAATCATTAACGGGTGGGGTGGGGGGGGGGGGGTGGGGGGGATGGGTGGGGGGGGTGGGGGGGGGTTGGGGGGGGGGGGGGGGGGGTAGAGTTCGGGGTGGGGGGTGGAGGGGGCCGGAAAAATCCCGGGAAACCCTTGAGAACGGAAATGTGCTTGGGAAGTGGGAGAACATTATCTCGGAAAAGGCAAAAATAATGGGTATTTGATTGAAAAGCATTACGTTGGTTCCAAAAATGTTTTAATGGGTTGCGGGAGGGGGGGGTTGGGGGGACGTTGAAGCTTTATGGGATGTGTGTTGTGCAGAAGGGGAGGGTGGGGGATGTTTTTGCCTGGGGTAAATTGAAGTTTGTTTTGGAGGGGACAAATGTAGTGGTTGTTGAGTGGTTTGATCGGAGGAAAGTTAAAATGTTAATCTGGTAAGGGAGAGGGATATGTGGAAAATAAAAATTGAAGGCGTGGTTGTAGAGGCAGCGAAGGAGGATAGGTTTTTGAAAATGGGTTTTGGGGCCACCATGGGGCCAACACTCACCACAGCACCACACCCCAAACCACCCCAACATCACAGAGGGAACGGAGTGAGGAAAAGATTGGGACCAATGAGTGGGATATTATGGGGGTTCGGATGGGGTGGGGAGGGGAAACGAGGGAAGATTGGGGGAGGGGGGGGACCAAAATTGGAGGTGGAAATTTGGAGTAGGTGAAAAAGATTTTTTTTTTGGGACCGGGGGGGGCCTTAAAAAACATGGCAGGTGGGGTGTGGAAAAAGGAGGGCAAAGGGGCATATAGAGTGAATTGGAATCGGATTATATGGGTATTTACCCCGGGGGGTTGGGACGTGCTGTATTAGTGGGATTGGAACCAGGGCTGGTCTGGGGGAAGTTGTCTGGGGTTTTTTAAAACCCTATAGGGGGGGGGAGTTGTTTTGTGGGGGGGGCGTGCCTGGGGATGGTGGAAAAACGGGGAAGCAGTGGGGGTTGTTCGGGCAATTCATTTGGCATTTAAAAAAAAACAAGCTGGAGGGGGACTTGTGAGATGAAAAAACGAATGGGGCCCTTTGTTTGTCCTTTTTCCTAGTGGGCTACCTTTTGCACAACCATTGAGGGGGGAGGGTGGATTGGTGTTTTCCCATGTGTGGGGCGACGGTGGTCCGGGATGGGAATGAATAAAAGGCAGGGGACAGGTTTGAATTGTGGTCGGCATGGGTAATTTTATGTAATGTGGTTTTTGTGGGTGTATCATATAATTTTGTTGCATTTGAGGGATGTTATAGGTGTGAAAATATTTTTTCCGTGTGTGGATGTAGGGGGGGGGCAGTGTATGGTATATTACATTGTGTATGGAGGGTAGGTTGGGGTTGGGGCCCCATTTTCCTTCCGTCTTTGTTTTCATTGCGATGCTTTTACCGCCCAAACCGCCGGGAGAGTGACAGGCGACCAAAGGCAAAAAAAAAAAAAAAATATATAATATATTATAAAAATTATATAACATATTATAATATTCTAATTATATATATATATTTATATATATTATTTATAAATAATTATATATATATATACTTATACAATTTATCTCTAATATATATTATATATTATTTTTTATATTTTCTATATAATAATTATTAATATGGCGTTATATTTGGGTATGTTTTGAAAGGTGGAATAATTTGGTTTCCAAACCAAATTGGTTGTATAGGGGTTGGCGAGGACCGTTGGGGGCTATGGGGATTTTAGTGTTGTGCGGCCGAGGGTGGATGTTTTGCCTGTAAAAAATGGATATGTTTTGAGGGGTGGGGGACAATGTGTGGTGGTGAGGGTGGTTTGAATTCGAGGGGAAGTAATGTAATAGGGTCAGGGCGGGATGATATGTGGACAATTAATAAAAAGAGCGTGGGTTTTGAGAGAGCAGCAGAAGGTGTTTTTGAAACTTGGTCTGGGGGCACATGGAAGAGGGTGAAACAGCTTGGAGGGACACGATTTGGGGTACCAGGAGGGATTATTAATTGTGGTGTCCAGCAGTGTGGATGGGGGAACGGAGGAGGATAGTGGGAGCCAAAATTGGAGGGTTGGGAAAAGATAGGGAGTGAAAATAGGGAGTTTGTGTTTTGATCGGGGACCCTTTTTGAAAAACATGGCAGGGAGGTGAAAGGACGGAGCAAAGGGAATTTAAATAAAAAGTGGAATTTAGGGATTGGGGCATATGGGGTTTTATACCGGGGTTTGAAGGTGCTGGTCAGTTGGATTGAAATCAAAGGCCCATGTGAATTCGTCTGGGGGTTATAAAACATGGATAAGTTAGTTTGTTGGGGCCCTGGATGTTGTAAAAGGGAGACATGTTGGTTTCTCGGGCATTTATGCCATGAACAGGCTAGGAGACTGAGGAGGGAGTGGATACGAATTTGGGGGGGCCCTTTGGTTGTTCTTTTTTTCCTTAGTGGTTACTCGCACACCAGGAGGGTTGGTAAAGCTGATTTGGGTTGTTATGGTGTTGGCGAGGGGGGGGGGGGGGTTGGGGTGGGAGGGTTGGCGATGGGGAATAAGAAAGAGGGGGCAGGTGGACCAAGTGTGAATTGTTGGTAGGTCATTGGGGAGTGTTCTATGTATGGTGAGTCTGTGTGTGTATATGTATGTGTTTACCATGTAGGGGGGGGATGTATAGGGTATTGTTTTATTTGCGTTTGTATAGGGGGGGGGACGTAGGGGTCTGTAATAGTAAATTTTAACATTGTTGTTTGTGGTGTTAGGTTGGGGCCATTTTCTCTTCGTGTGGTTTTCCTTTGCGCGTACCTCCGCCCAAAACTTCGGGAGGGGACAGCGGGGACATAGCCAATTTAAAATAAAAATAAAATTAAACAAACATATATATTATATATATATAATTCTTATATAAAGTGATTTATTATTTTTATTATATAATCTTATATATATATTTTTTTTTTTTTTCTTCATTTTTTTCTGGACTCTTATGTCGCTGGTCTCCCCCGCGTTTGGGATATTAGCACAAGGAAAAAAACAAAACAAGACGAAAAAGAAAAAATGGGGCCCAAAAACACCCCCACCCCATAAACATATGTTTTATATAAAACCCCATTTTTTTTACGGGTCCCTACAAAACGGGGAAAAAATATAACAAGTAACCTACAAACCAAAGCTAGCACTCATAGGGTTTACGCCCAAGGGGGGGGGAACAGGGACGGGGTCACTCGTCCCGCGGTTTTCCCACTTTTGCCACTGATTCAATATCCACTGACCAAGCACGTCCAACCCCGGTATATTCACAACCGTTAAACAATTTCACACACTATTCCTTGCACCCCATCTCCGTTCACCCCACCTGCCAGGGTTTCGGGCCCCGGATTCCCACTCAAAAATCTTGTTCCCCACTACCATGCACTTTCCATCCGCTACCCCCAAATTTGGTCTTCCACGTCTCCCTCGGGGTTCCCCTCCACTTCGGGGGTGGACATATATATGCCCTTTGGTCCAATTCTTTACTCACTCATTAGGCTCCCATGTTGCCCTTAAACCCATTTCAAAAACACCTCTTCTGCATTTCTCTCCAACACGCTCTCTTTTGTTTTCCCCCACACAATTCTCTTCTTGACCCTTTATCCGTTACTTTTACCTCGGGAGTGAATAAACACCATCCTCTTATCCACAAAAGTGTCCTCAAAAACATTTCTCTTGTCCCAGCCACCCCCCATTTCCCATCCTCCTGGCGCAACATAAATATACTCTATTCCAATTAAAGCCCCACCCGCCTACGCAAAAAAACCATACAACCATGTGGTTGTGAGGAAAAAAAACCACTATTACTCAAGAACATTAACTCATTTTTCGCATTTAACGAGTTAATGGGCTTCCTCGGAACTTGCATACCCACAATTCTTTTCCAAGGCTTTCCTAGGGGATTTCTCGGCCACCCCTCCCCACCCACCCTATGATTCCACTTTCCGAGTCCTAGGTTCCATCCGGCTAGCCATAGGAAATCCCCAACCTCCCAGATAATTTCGATGGAACTCTTATTAACTTCCTCCAACTCTTTTTACTCCATGGTCAATACGGGGTGTTTCAAGTCCACTACATGACTTGGTCCCCTCATCAATACCCAAACCTGGTTTACCTTATTTATTACCTTTGCTCCCTATTTTCACAATTTTACTTTTTCTTATCCCTTTCTTTCCTTTCATTTTTTTAACACTTTGACCCCCAAAAAAAACTTAAAGGGTTCCACTGAGGCTTCTGCAGTTTTCTCACATGTAATCAGGCCCCCTAAGCGCTCGTATTCATCAGCGAAAACATAACCAACAAAAAAAAAAACTGGGGACTCCAACTGCCTCTAAGCTTCTCTTTTCAATCCCCCGCAGAACTTTTCATTCTTTTTGCCCCTCTTTCCAAAAAAACTCCTTGGCAATATTTCATCCTTCTCCCTAACTTACCCCCATTCCCATTAAACAAATTAACAACCATGGGGAAGGAACATTTCAACCCCACCCCCCAACCCCCTGGAGTCGCCAAACCCTACATTCACTTGAGTAACAAATGCAATTTCCTTCTCGTTCCTATAGTAAAACATGCCTTACATCCTCGGGCTAAAAAAACTTTTTCACTTGTTTCTAAACAACTTGGGCCTTCCCCACCCCATATTATTCTTTAAATATTACCTCTTTTTCCCTCAGTGGGCATCTTCTATTTTCCATCTCCTCTTTCAATATGGCCCTTTTCTCCCAGATCCCAAAAAATTTGCTTTTAACATACCAAATTCCATTTGCTTTGCTAGGGTATTTATTCAAACTTTACCATTCTTCAACAAACAAAAAACAACTAGGATTCCGGCACCATATTTCCTCTTTTACCACTTCTCTGAAAACAACCACTGCTCTTCCCCTATTTCTGATGCCCGTGTTACCAGGGCCCTTTTCAAACACTCTCCAATCCCAATTTACACTCCCCTATTTTTTAATTTTTTTACCCAAGGAATACTCAAAACAAACTTAATACCCTCAGTAATTTAGAAAAAAGAGGCCCCACCTTCACTTTTCTTATCCCCCCCTTTTTGGCCCTTTGTTTAACAATGGCCACTATGCACGCATTCCCGGGTCCAAAACCTTTCAGGCACAACCCTTCACCATGTGGGAGGTCATAACATACATTAAATAAAACCCTTTCCAACTTAGTCCATTTTAATTATACCACAGGTCCCACAACACCCTTTTTTATAAATTTCCCACTGGCAAATTACCAATCCTAACCTTGCTTTTTTGGGGTACTTCTGCCGGCTTTCTTTCTTCCGCAAAAGGCCTTTTTACTTTACCTTCTTTCTTCTGTTTTACCAAATCATTTTTTCCCCTAAAAAAACCCTTTTTCTCAACTTTTTGGGCACCCAACCCACCCTCGGAGCCAAAAGAAAAAAAAAACCCCCCCTTTTTATTTTCTTTTATGCCCCCCACTTTATCCATCAAAAAAAAAAAATCACATTCCAACCAAAAACCTTTAAAAAAAAATTACTTCACACTTTCCAATCTTCCTTTTTCCAACATCCACACCAACTACTTGGTTATCCACCAAAACCCATTTGGACCGCCCTTCACTGAAAGTTTCCACATTTTTGCCCCTTCCCTTGTCCTTACGGTACTTTATTTTGAATCTCCTTCATAAACATCTTTTTATTTCTTTCTCCTAAAAAATTTTATTTGATTAAACTCTCACACTCCAAACTTTTCATTTGGGGCCCTTTTTTATTCAACCTCTTCTGGGGCACACTTTTCTCGTGGACCTTCCTGTTCTCTTTTCTTTGATATCTACATCATTTTCCTACTCTATTGCATTTTTTTTTCCCTGCAAATATAAATCGTCCCCCAAAAAAAATGCCTCCTCTTTCTATTTCTTACTAATAATTTCGTTAACTCTTCTTCCCCATCTTAATTCAACTGCCCTTTCAAACTTCAAACCCCAAACACCCCCCCATCCCCCACGGCTTCTCATGGCCCACAAAGCATCTTTTGGAGCCCACATCCATAACTGATTCCCTTAATTTCCATTTTCCCCAATCCTTTCCCCCACTTCCCATTTTATTTTTCCCATTGTTCTCACCCTTTTTTTCCATTTTTCTGTTTTACTCAAGTTCCCCTCCTTGGGGGTTACTTGGGCCTCCCACCAGCAAAAAGTCTCCTTTCCCAAAAGCTCACTTATCTACTCAACCACCATCTTTCCACCCCCAACCCAGTCCACTATTCTTGTTCTTGAAAAAAAAACCATTACAAAAATCTTTTCCTCCTTAGCCCGTTCCCGCAATATAATGAATCTCCAGGGAGGGGGACCAACAATTCCCTCCCAGTTGCAACCTCTCAGCCACAAATTAACATCCAAAAGGTGCTCCTTTTTCTTTCCGGGTGCCTGTCAATTAAAAACCACGTACATTCCATTGACCGGCCTTCTTCTTGGGGGGGCAATCTTTTTTTTCTCTACCTTACAACGTAAAGTTTATGTATATCTTCAGCTTTTTTAAAAACCAGGGTTTTTTCTTTCTTCCATACCCCATTTCCATTTTACAAACCACTTGAAGACACATCCCCCCTTATAATGTCATTTACCAATTATTTTCCTTCACTGCCCCACATATTACTCCAACCTTTGCATTCAAATCACCCATTTACTATAACCCGCGGGTCTCGTTTTTGGCATTTAAAACACTACACATGTGACCCCATTTCTTCGCTTGGCTCCCCAAAACCCAAACTTTGCCCTATTTCATGATTCTTTTCTTCTAATTTGGGGGGCCCCAGGTATTTGGCATTATGTGTACCATATATATATTTATATGGGTACTGCTTATTTTGGTAATTATTTTTTATTATAAATATATATATAATTTATTTTAAATATTTATATTTATCTATATATATTATATAAATATATATATATTAATTATTAGTTTTAATATATATTTTTATTTTATATTTATAATTTTTATATTTTTATTTATAATAATATATTTCTTTTTTCTTTCTTTTCTTTTTTTTAAAAAATATACTATCCGGCCCATTTTCCCGCAATAGCGATGGGTTTAGCGTTAAAGAAAACAGAAGGGACTGGGGCCTTTGTGGAAATAAACTCCTCACCTGGCCCCCCCTCCTTGTTTATCCTTTTCTTTTTGGGGATAAAATTAAAAAAAAAAAATGAAAAAAAAAAAAAAAAAAAAGAAAAAAAAAAAAAAAAAAAATATAAAAAACACCGAGGGAGGGGAGGTATTTCCAGCCTTTTTCCCGCTTCCCTCCCCATTTTTAGATTTCGGCCATTCTTACGGGGGGGACCCCACGCAGGGAATAACGGTGGGATAGTATTTTTCCTTCAAATCCCCTTATTATCCCCAGGGGTTCAAATATATTATTATTTATAATATATTTATTATATATATATATATATATACTTTATATATAATATATTAATAAATTTTCATATTATAAATTTATTATATATCATAATTAAATATATTATATTTAATTATTATATAATTTATATATATATTTTTTTTTTTTTTTTTTTAAATTATATACTTTGAGCGTGCGCTGTTATTCTCCCGCGTTTTGGGCGAGGTAACCCGCAAGGAAACAAGGGGGGGGACGAAAAGGAAAAGGGGGAAAGGGAAAAATTTGGGCCCGCGCCCAACCACCCCCTACCCACACATGTTATATAACATGTCCACCAACACCCGCCAATATTTATTTTTACCATTTCCTCCATAGGCTTTCCATGGGTTGTAACCCCCAGGGACGGGGCTTTTTTGTTTTCACATTGCCTTTGGATTCAATTCCAACTGGGACAAGCCCAACGTCTAACCCCCGGGTATACCCCCAACCATCGCTCCAAATTTTCATCTATTTTCCTTGCCCCTCCTTTTAAACCCCCTCCTCCCGTGCATTAGTTCAGGGCCCCCGTTTTTCATACCTAAAAATTTTTCCCACTCCATTCTTTCCTCCTTCCAATATTGGGTCCTTCCCTTCTGTCTCCTCGTTCCCTCCAACCTCCGGGGGACCACATAATATCCTCTGTGGGCATTCCTTTCCCCTCCCACTCAATTACTCTCCTTGTGCCCCAAACCACTTCAAAAAAACCACCCCTACTTTTTCGGCCCCTTCATTTTCATTTGTCCAACGCCTTCTTTTTTATTTTTCCTCACATTTTTCCTCTCTTAACCCTTTTACGTTTGTTTACTCCACTCGATTCAAACCACCTCACACCAACAAACAATTTTGTTCCTCAAAAAAACATCTTTTCATCTTCCTACAGGCACACCAATCCATCCGCCTGCGGCAAAAAAACCCTTATCCATAGCCCACCCCGCTGTTCAGCAAACCATAAACCACATTGTTGGGGAAAATAAAACCACCCCCACTATTCCTTCAAAACTTATCCATTTTTTGGCTTTTCCGATGGGGATAATGGGGGTCTTCAGGCTTCCACACATTCTTTCAAGGCCCCCCAGAATTATTCCGCCCCCTCCCCCCCCACCCTTGATCCACACTTTACCGGCTTCCATTGGTTTTTTCATTCTGCTTGGTCCAGAGTCCACTTTCCCAGATTGATCTAAAAAACAACCAACCTTCCACTTCCTCCAAGGTTTTTTTCTTTCCATTCCAAAAATCACCTTCCCAATTTTGACTTGGGACCCCCCCCAAATCCCTACAGTTTACCTAATTAATCCTTGCTCTTAATTTTTCACATTTTTACTCTTTAAAAAAACTTTCTTCTTCCACCCACACGCTTTACCAAACTTCAGGGTCACCCTTGGCTTCTTGCAGTTTTCTCCCAATAGGAATTCAGGCCTCCGCGCCTGGTTATTCAATCAGGCGGAACAAAAAACCTGCTTTCCAATTTTTTCCAAAGCCTCTTCTTTCATCCCCATAAACCAGGGACCTTTTTTCATACTTGGGCCCCTCTTTCCAAAAAACTCTTTTGACATTTTACCTCCCTAATAAAAAACCCCCATTCATTTTAAAAAAATTAAAACAAACCCATGAAGGGAAGGGGGGGCGTGGTGGGGGGGGAAATCACACACCACACCCCACTGCCCCCGCCAAAAACCTACATTGGACTGAGCAAAACTACAATTATTAATCACTTTCCTCTCTTCCTAACACGTTACCACATGCCCTTTACATGCCTTCGATAAAAAAACTTTTTCACTGTGCTTCTAAACAACTTTTTTCCTCCCATGTACCCGTGGGGAAATTTCCACCACAGTCATTCGCTATTACAACTCTAATATATGGCCCTTCTCCCAGGAAATCCCATAATGCTACATACAAAATCCATTTGGCTTTTTCAAGTATTCTTCACATACCATTCTTTCAAAAGCATAACCACCCTGATTTCCACCCCAACCATTCCCTCTTACCACTTCTGAAAACAAACACATGCTCTTTCTAACCACCCAATAATCTCTGAATTTATGGCTCTTGTACATTGGCCTTTCCACCCATCTCGATTTCACAATAACCCTGCCCATATAATTTAAACAAGTGAATACTCAAAAAAACAAAAAACTTATACCCTCTGTAATTTGAAGGCACTTCACCTCCTTTATTTCCCCCTTTGCCTTTTGGTTTTCTATGGGGGGGCCACACTTTAAATTGGCACCGCTTCCGCCAATCACTTTCAGGGGAAAACCTCAACCATGAGTCATTCCATTTATTTTAAAATTGTTATTAAGGTGGACCCGACCAGGGGTTCCTCATATAAACAAGTGTACAGGTAACCCCACCTTTGGGTTTTATAAATTCCACTTTGCAATGACCTTCCCAAATACCTGCGGCTTGTGTGTTGCCGGCCGTTCAGGGGGAGGCACAGCACTTAGCAAAGAGGGGGGGAGGTCGTCCGGTAGGCGCGGTGTGTCTACTTAGGGCATTTGTACCTCAATTTTTTATAATATATTATATTTTGATTATATATTTACTTATATATATATTTTATTATATAAATATAAGTTATTTATATTTAATATATATATATATATTAATATATATATATATTAAAACATTATTTCTATATTATTATAATAATATTAATTATATTTATTTTATTTATATATATAATAAATACATATACATAATATATAATATATTAATATTAATATTATATTATTAATTTATATATAATTTAATATATATTTTATTATCTATTCTTTATTAATATAATTAATATATAATATTATATATAATTATAATTTATTATTATTATAATATTTTTAGATATATATTATATATATATATTTACTATATATAGTTAATATTATAAGTAAAATATATAATATCTATATTTATATTATATTATATATATATATATATATTATATATATAATATTCAATATTATACTATATTATTAAATATATATTAATAATAATATTAGATTATATATTTATAATATAATAGTATTATTATATATTATATTAATATATATTATATTTTATATATATATTATTAGATATTATATTATTATTTGACAAAATATTTATATATTATTTTGAATATAATATATATTATATATATTTTTATATATATTATTCATTATATTTATATTTATATATATATTTTATTATTATTGATATATTTGGGGGCCCAAAAAACCCCGCCAAACTTTTACCAACCTGTATTTATATATATACATGGTTTTCCACTCAATTGCTAATATAAATAAAAAACTATAATTCTATCAAAATGTACATTTATATATTATTTTAACCAAACCGCCACGGGGTGGTGTGGGGGGAGTTAAGTACAATATATTACACAAATGTATGATCTAAATTCATTTTTACTTCTTGGGCCGTTATTTGTATTCCCCAACCAGCAACCTTTTCCAGCCCCGCACATATGGAATTAAACCATAACCCCCCTCCCCCCTAATGAGTTTGCGAAGTGCCGCTAAGGAAAGGGGGGACCACAACCTAAGGGGCCACCCATTTTCGTTCACCCCAACTCATTTCTCTAGCTGTGTAATAAAATTTTAATTGTAACCCGAAAACCACAGCTCCCCTTTCCAAACAATCCAGGGCCCCAAACAACCACCTTTAGCCCAATGGGTTTTTACCCCCAGGGACGCTTTCCAACATTTGCCCTGGCTTCATCTTATTGGGACCAGCAACGGCGAACCCCGTGTATGTAACCACAATTCGGTTTTCCAAATTCACTCTACCTCCTTTGGCAACGGGCCCTTCCCCCCCCACCCTTCCGGCCTTTTGTGCAGGGGGGGGCCCAGGGGAAGCACTCAAAAAAATCTTTTTGTACTTCCATCTGGCCCCATTCTGTCCCATTTTGGTCTCCCACTTTCACTTTGTTGGCCCTCCCACTTGTTCTGGGACAACAATTATTATTCCTTATTTGGTTCAATTTTCCCCACTCCATTTCTCTCCATGTGGACCAAAAAAATACCATTTCAAAACCACCCCCTTTCTTCTGCTTCTTTCGCAATTAAACCCACAACCCTTTTTTATTTACCAACACATCCTTTTCTAACACTTTAAATTAACTGACTTCGATCAAAAACCCACAACCTTCACCACCAAAATAACATAATTGTTCTTCAAACAAATCTCATTTTTCCAGGGGGGGTGGGGCCTCAATCCACCCCTCGTAGGGCGCAAAAAAAACTCTATTGCCCATAGCCCAGCAGGCCTTGCAAAACACTCGACAATAAAACATTGTTGGGAACCACGATTCCTTTCAAAAACATACCCCATTTTTGGTTGTTCCGAGATTAAATGTTCTCGACTTCCAAAACATTCTCTTTCAAAGGCTTCCCAGGGGTTATATTTCGCCCCCTGTTGTCCCCCCACCCTATTGACATTTTAACTTTTTTCCCCTTCCAATGGGTTTCCATCCGCTGGCCAGAATTCCACTTACCAGATTTTTAAATGGGACTTTACTTCCTCCAGTTTTTCTCCAATTTTCACAAACTTTCCTTCACAATTTGGGACTTTGGGTCTTCTAAACCCCTACCTACCTAATATACCTTGCTCTTTAATTTCAACAACATTTAACTCTTTACAACTTTTCTATTTTTTTTTTCAACCATAAACGTATACCAAAATACTCAGGTCTCACCCAGGTTTCTGCCAGTGTTCAGTTTTTACCTTGAATCTAAGTGGCCTACAAGCGCCTGTATTCATCAGTCGAAAAACAAAACCCACAACTGGGACTTTCACCTTTGTCCCAAAGGCTCTCTCAATTCCACAAAATAGACTGGGGGGCATTACTTGCCCCCTCTTTTCCAAAACAAAAAACTCTTTGCATTCACCACCTCATCCTAATAAAACAAATTAAAATCCAAAACTGGGGAGGTATGGGGAATTTCCCCCCACACACCCTGGCCCCTCAAAACCCTACATTCCCCACTGAGGAACCCAATCATACTTTTCCTCTCTTCGTTACCACGTAAAAACCACATGCCTTTTAACCCATCCTCCGATTAAAAAAAAACTTTTTCCCCACTGCTTGTCTGAAAAAAAACCAACATAACTTGGGCCTCCTAATAAATAACACCCATATAGTCTTAAAAAATCTTTTCCATCAGAGGAATCCCCTCTATCACGCCCTTCTTTTTCTCCAGTGTATTGGCCCTCCCTCCAGATCCCCATTAAATTGCAGACATAACAAAATCAATTTGTTTTTATTTTATAAGGTATTTTTCTCCATACCCATTCTTTTCTTTTCAAAGGGCAAAAAAAAAACCTGAGATGTAAAAATAAACCACATTATTCGCCTCTTACACACTACTTCCTGGAAAAACACCTAACACTGGCTACTTTTCACCCAATTTCTTATATTGTGACATGGCCTCTTCCACCCTCTTTGCAATTCATTTTACCCTCCATATAATTTTACCAGGGGGGAATACACCAAATAAACGTATTTTTAACTTTCTGTGATTTGAGGGGAAAAACCTCACTTCCTTATCCCCTTTGCCCTTGTGTAGGCAATGGCACTGTGCAAAGCATTCCGCCAAATCTTTCAGGGGGCAACCTAACCTTGAATAAATTTCAATTAACATACAGGAAAAATTACATACACTGCCAAAAACCAGGGGTCAAACCCAATATCAGGTAACCCCCTTTTTTGACTAAATTGTCCACTTCATTACCCATTCCCAAAAAACCTGCTGCTTTTGCCGCTTGTCATTTCTTCCGTTAAGCTATTTTACTACCTCTTCTCAATCTAACCAAAAATTCCATTTTCCCTAACCCTCTTTGTACTTTGCAAACCTACCCTCGGGACCAAATTCACCCTATTTTCTGCCATCTATCATTCAATAATAATAAATTTCACCAAAAACCTTGTCAAAAAACTTTTTTACTCAACCCCCCCCACAGATATCCTTTCTCACCATTCCACCCTACTAATTGTTATCCCCCACCGTTGACCCCATTTGCGCCCCTTCGACTGGAAAGTTTGCCCTTATTTTCCTCATTTGTCTTTGCCGTACTTTATTTTAACCTCCCTTACCAAAAAAACTTTTCTTTTTTATTTCTTCCCTAAATTTAATGATAAATCTCCCTCACACCTAACTTCTCATTGTGGCCCTCTTTTTCACCTCTTGCCCAATCCCTTTACTCTTGACTATCCTGGACTCTTTTCTTTTATGACCTTCTCCCACTTTCATTTGAAAAATTTTATTTTTCCACTTGCAAATAAAAAAAACAATTCGTTCAAAAAATGGGACCTCTCTCCTTGTTCCTTTTTCCAACTTAAAGTGAATTCTTTACCGTTCCCTTCATTCCAACCACTCACTGCCTTTTTCTAATACTAATCCATCCTCCCACGGCTGTTCTCAATTTTATTGCCAAGAAGCACAAACTTTTTTGCGGCAAAGTCCTATCAAACCTGCCTTTCATTCAATTACAGTCCCCAAGTATTCCTCCCCCCCACTTCCCCCTTACCTTTTCCCCTTTTGTTCTCACCTTTTTCCCTTTTTCCCCGTTATTTTTTCAGGGTTCCTCTTCCTGGTACTTCCTTAAAAAAAACAAAGGTCTTCCTTCCCTGGCTCAACTTACTTACTTCTTTCACCACCTCTTCCACACACAACATCTCTCTTCTTTTCTGGATAAAATAACCAACCCAAAAAATTCTTACCTTCCGCCCTCCAGGGTAAGATATCTCGTTCAGGGAGGGGGGGACAGTCACCTTCCAGTTTGAACCTCTCAGCACAAATGAACATCTTATATGGGGGTTTCTTTCTTGGTCGGGGGGGAGCGGTTTCTTATCAATTTAAAAGCGAGTGAATCTTCACAGTATTAATCAGTCCTCGGGGCCCTTATATTCCTACTTACATACGGATTTTTAGGATGGATGATCGCGCTGGTTAGAAACCTTAAATTCCAATATTCTCCTGTCAGGTTTTTTCAGGCACACATTAAATGTCTAACACAGCTGCGTGCCTCCCTTTTCAATTTAACAATAAAATGAACCAACCCCATGTATTTACCAAATTATTCCTCAAAGTGGCCACACAATTGAACTACCCTGTTTTGCAAGTAAAATACCCACACATGTATCTATACCCCGGGTTGCGTTGTTTGGCATTTCAAAAAAAAACCCACTATCAAACAACTCATTTCAGGCTTTGCTCACCAAAATAAATTAATACCACTGGGACTTTGTCAATTTGTTTTCTTTCTTCTCTTGCCAAGGTGAAAATTATTGCAACCACCAATAATTCACCCATTCACCTTTATATTCCATTTCAACTTTTAGGGTTTTTTTAAAACCCATTATTTTGATATCGAGATGTTTTATCTTTCTGACTTTTTCTAATTCCAAACTTTACTTCCACAAAAACTACTGTTTTCAGGTGAGTACTAGCTACTTCATTTCCCATGGCTTCGTGTTCCTCTTCAACTTTAATACCCCTTGACTTTTACTCCCAAGGGAATCAATTTTCCTTAACATCTTTCTTTTCCCAATTTACTTTTGGCTGCTTCGTTTTCTACGTCAAGAGCCAAAAAACATGTCCAGGTTCGTGTTTCCTTTCTCAAACCACCCATAACTAAACTCTGCTCTCCTTTTTTTCACTTTCTAGGGTTACTTCCATACAACATTTGTTTATAAGATTAATTCTTTAAATTCTGAGGTGTCTACGAGGAGGAATGGAAGGGCTCTCCCCGCGGGAGGGGGTGGTGGGGGACTCCTTCCTGCTTTTACCATTTTTTTTAGGAATAAGTTAATATTAACAAAGGGAGGGGAGGAAATTTCATTTGGATGATATATTCAGGGAAAACAAATTTGGCCCAAATTGCGGTGGGAGATTGTATAAAAAAGGGGGAAATAGGGGGGGAAGGGAATGTCAGGAGAAAGGTTGGGCTGCAAGAGGTGAAAAAAAAGAGGGCCCAAATGGAGTAGTTGGGAGATGAGAGGACGGTATCATTCATATTTTTTTTAGGGGGGGAGAATTCAAAAAAAAGATAGGCTCTTGGGAGGGAAGGTTATTTAACGTTTGTCGTTAAGGAGGGAACCAAAGGGATGAAGGAATGAGGGCAAAAATGGGGTAATTTCTTGTGGGAAAGGGGGGGGGCCCGTGCTTGATGGGGGAGGGTTGGTAAACAAAGTAAGGTGGGTTGATGTGAGAAGGAAGGATGGAGGTGGAAAGTATTACTGAAAGGTTTGTTTAATTTTTCTGTGTTTGGATTTGATTAGAGTGGCCCAGATATTTAGGGGGTTTATGTTTTTGTGGTCGGGGGGTGGGTGTGTGCAAAAAGTGAGTAGGGTTAGGGGAAATTGATTTTGGTAAAAAAAACAGAAAGTTTAGAGGGGGTAAGTAATAATGCCTTTGCGGGGGGAAGATTGGAAAGGCCGGCAAGGCAGAGGTTTGGATATGGTTTTGCAGTGGAATCTTATAAAATAAAAAAGGGTGGTGGGGGGGGGACTGGTATTGTTTAATGGGTTTGGTAAGGGTTTATTCTAATGGTATTGTATTTTGGGAAACTCCATGGTTTGAGGGTGGCCTGAGGATAGGCCGGGGATTGGCTTTTTTTCCATGTGTTTTGGCCATTGTACTACAAGGGGGCCAAAGGGGGGTTGGGAAAAGCCATTATGCAGGTGGAAAAATTTTATTAAAAAAAGGGGGTGACCTTGTTTATTGTTGGGGATGAGTTGGTTAAGGGATATTTAATTGTATGCATGATTTCATAATTGGGGAGGTTTGCCTGAGGGGATTGGCGGAAATGGCTTGCCATTAGTGGGCCACTCTTGTTACAAAAGGCAAAGAGGGGTAAAAGAGTGAGTGGCCCTCCAAATATACAAGAGGTAAAAAGTTTGTGTGGAAGTTTTTCCTGGGTAAATTATCATGGGCAAGGGGTATTTGGACACTGGAAGGTGAGGTTTGTAAAGGGGCTTGTTTTATTTACAGAATCGCGGTCAGGATTTTGGGGGAAGGGTGGGCAGGTTGTTGGGTTTCTGAAAGTTAGTTAGCGGGATGTGGTGGGATCAGGTGTTATATGTTTTTGAAGAATGTTTGCGGAGAATTACTATAGGACAAAAAAAAGGGCAAAATGGGTTTTGTTATGTTAAGCATTTTGTGGGGGGTCTGGGAAGGAATGCATATTGATTAGAGTTGATTTAGAGATTTGCTGTGTGGTAGGTTATTAAGGGGAATCTATGGTTGGTGGGAGGGGCTCTGTTGGTAAGTGAAAGCAATGGGAAATAGTTTTTTATACGGAGGTATGTAAAGGCATTGTGTTTCGTGTAGGAAGAGAGGAAAAAGTTGATTAGGTTCTCAAGTGGGGGGGAGGAATATTGGTTTTTTGCAGGGGCAGGGTTGTGTGATGGTCGGCCATGGTTGTTTTAAATTTGTTTTTTTTATGGGGTGATTGGGGGTTGGTTTCGGGAGGTTGGAGAATTGGCAAAGATGAGTTTTGGAATGAGGGGCAAGTATTTGCGGTTTTTGTGTTGTGGGATGAGAGGAGGAGTTTTGGGAGTGAGTCAGTTAGTTGTTCGCTGGGATGATGACAGCGCTGGTGGCTGAATATTCATGTATAGAAAAATAGCAAAAAAGCTGGTGACTGGAGTTTTGGGTAAAGTGGTGTTGGGGGGAAAGGGAAGAAAGGGATAAAGAGATATAATGTGGAATAAGAAGGCAAAAAGGTATTAGGTTACAGTAGGGTTGGGGGTTCAAGGGTTCAAATTGGGGATGTAATTTCTGAAATGGGGAGGGAAAAGCTGGGGAGCCAAGTGAAGGTCTTTTGGATATTTCTGGGTAGTGGGTATTTGTGCCAGCGGATGGAACCATGGAATTGCGGTAGTGGAATTCCAATTAGGGGTTGGGGGGGAGGGGAGCAAAAATTTCTGGGAAAAAGGCCTTGGGGAAGAATGTGTTGGGAAGTCGAGAAAAACATTTATTATCGGGGGAAAAGCAAAAAATGGGTATGGTTTGAAGGGGAAAATATGGTGGTTCCAAAAGAATTGGGTTATGGATCGAAGGGGTTGTTAGCGCATAGGGAGAGCGATGGATGTGCTGGGAAATTGTAGGATGGTTTTTGATGGGGAACAATATGTGGTGTTTGATGGTGGTTTTGAATCGGAGTAAAAGTAATGTAAGGGGTTGAAAGGATGAGGGGGAATGTTGTTTAGAAAATAAAAAAAAGGAGTTTGTTTGGTTGGATGGAAAGAGAGAGAAAGAGGGTATTTTGAAATAGGTTTTTGGGGGGGTTTTTTCCCAAAAATGGGGAGGAGGGAGAGTGGAATTGATTGAGGGAAAAAGGGGAAATTTGGGGGGGGGGACCCAAGAGGGATATTTATGTGGTCAAGGAGGTGGGGAGGGGAAACGAGGGGGGAGAAGTGGGGGCAGAGAAACAAATGTGGTGAGGTTGGGGAAAAGATGGATTGAAAAAAGATTTTGGAATGTTTTTGATCGTTGCCTGAATCATTTTTGCAGGGGAGGTGGAAAAAGGTGGGGACCTGGAAAGGAAATAGAAAAGTGGAATTGGGGAAACGATGTTTGGTATACCGGGGGGTTGTACGGACGTAGTTGCTTGTTTCAATGGATTGAACCCAGGGCATTGTGGGGAAGGGCGGTCCTTTTGTGGGGTATTGTAAAAAAACCCATGCAAGTGTGTTGGGGGCCCATTGGATTGTGGGAAAAGGTGGGGGAGGCCTGTGGTTTCGGTGCATTATTACATAGGACCAGCTTGAGGTGGCTTGGGAGTGGTTGGAACGGGGAAATGGGGGAGGCTTGTTTGGGTGGATTTTTTTCTTTTATGCCGGCTTCCCTCGCACCAACTAATGAGGGGGGGGGGTGGGGCGGTTTGTTTTTTCATGTGGTGGCGAGGTTGGCGTTTAGGAACAAATAAGGGGGGAGGGGGGGAGGGACTTGTAGGGAATTATTGTCTGGGTGGTAAGATTGTATTGATGGTCTTGTATGTGTTGTTTTAATTTTGATGTGTTTAACCATTGAGGCTGTATATGGTATGTAGATTTGTGTCTTGGGTTTGGACAATGTAGTTGTTAGTTTAACAATGGGGTATGTGGGCGGGGGTTTGTTTTGGGCCACTTTTCCCTTTTTTTTTTTCTGGTTTTCCTTTTGCGGCTTTACCTTTCCGCTTTTAAAAACACGCGGGGGTAGGGGGGACAGCGGGACAAAAGGGGCAAATAATAATTATAAGTTATATTATATTTTATATTTAAATTATAGATAGATATATTAAATATATTTTATATATATATAATTATTTTATATTTTATATTTTAAATAGATATATTATTATATATTATATATGGTTATATTTATATAGTATATTATTGTTATTTTTTATTTATATAATTTATATTATTATATATTTAGTTTTTTTTATATATTTAATTTTATTTTATAGGTATTTCAGAGTATCATGTTAATTTTTAGGGGAGTGAATAAAAAAGATGTTTTTTTTTTCTGGGAAGGAGTAAAATAAAATCAGGGTTATTTTTGCAGGTAAAGGGGTGACAAGGGAGGCAAACATTGGGTGAAAACTTCAGTGAAGAGGCGTAAAAAATGGGGAGGTTGATTTTAACCAAAGACTCGGTTGGGTGGATGTGAGAAGGATGGATGGGAAATGGAGTATTTTGAAGGGTTTTGTTGAATGTGTTTTGATGGGACCCTGAGTGGAGTTAAGAGGGTTGTTTGGGGGATCGAGGGGTGGGTGTGCAAAGTGAGAGGGTTAGGGGAAAAATTGATATTGGTAAACAGAGAAAAGAGGTAGTAAATTAAGCTTTGCGGGCAGATTGAAAAATGCCGGCAAAGGGGCAGGGCAGGTTTGGAATAGGTTATTTGCATGATGGGAAATTTTGTTATTAAAAAAGGGGGGGTGGGTACTTGTAATTTGTTGGACTGGTTGGTAAGGTTATTTAATGTATGTATGACTCATGGTGAGGTGCCTGAGGATTGGCGGAATGCGTGCATAGTGCCATTGTACAAAGGCAAAGGGGATAAGAGTGAGTGCTCAAATTACAGAGGTATAAGTTTGTTGAGTATTCCTGGTAAAATTATATGGGAGGGTATTGATTGAGAGGTGTGAAGGCAGGTACAGAGCATCAGATTGGGGAAGAGCAGTTGTGGTTTCAGAAGTGGTTAGAGGATGTGTGGACCAGGTGTTTGCTTTGAAGAATGTATGTGAGAAATACTTAGAAAAGCAAATGGATTTGTATGTAGCATTTATGGATCTGGAGAAGGCATATGATAGAGTTGATAGAGATGCTCTGTGGAAGGTATTAAGAATATATGGTGTGGGAGGCAAGTTGTTAGAAGCAGTGAAAAGTTTTTATCGAGGATGTAAGGCATGTGTACGTGTAGGAAGAGAGGAAAGTGATTGGTTCTCAGTGAATGTAGGTTTGCGGCAGGGGTGTGTGATGTCTCCATGGTTGTTTAATTTGTTTATGGATGGGGTTGTTAGGGAGGTAAATGCAAGAGTCTTGGAAAGAGGGGCAAGTATGAAGTCTGTTGGGGATGAGAGAGCTTGGGAAGTGAGTCAGTTGTTGTTTGCTGATGATACAGCGCTGGTGTCTGATTCATGTGAGAAACTGCAGAAGCTGGTGACTGAGTTTGGTAAAGTGTGTGGAAGAAGAAAGTTAAGAGTAAATGTGAATAAGAGCAAGGTTATTAGGTACAGTAGGGTTGAGGGTCAAGTCAATTGGGAGGTGAGTTTGAATGGAGAAAAACTGGAGGAAGTGAAGTGTTTTAGATATCTGGGAGTGGATCTGTCAGTGGATGGAACCATGGAAGCGGAAGTGGATCATAGGGTGGGGGAGGGGGCGAAAATTTTGGGAGCCTTGAAAAATGTGTGGAAGTCGAGAACATTATCTCGGAAAGCAAAAATGGGTATGTTTGAAGGAATAGTGGTTCCAACAATGTTGTATGGTTGCGAGGCGTGGGCTATAGATAGAGTTGTGCGCAGGAGGATGGATGTGCTGGAAATGAGATGTTTGAGGACAATGTGTGGTGTGAGGTGGTTTGATCGAGTAAGTAACGTAAGGGTAAGAGAGATGTGTGGAAATAAAAAGAGCGTGGTTGAGAGAGCAGAAGAGGGTGTTTTGAAATGGTTTGGGCACATGGAGAGAATGAGTGAGGAAAGATTGACCAAGAGGATATATGTGTCGGAGGTGGAGGGAACGAGGAGAAGAGGGAGACCAAATTGGAGGTGGAAAGATGGAGTGAAAAGGATTTTGTGTGATCGGGGCCTGAACATGCAGGAGGGTGAAAGGAGGGCAAGGAATAGAGTGAATTGGAGCGATGTGGTATACAGGGGTTGACGTGCTGTCAGTGGATTGAATCAAGGCATGTGAAGCGTCTGGGGTAAACCATGGAAAGCTGTGTAGGTATGTATATTTGCGTGTGTGGACGTATGTATATACATGTGTATGGGGGGGGGGCCATTTCTTTCGTCTGTTTCCTTGCGCTACCTCGCAAACGCGGGAGACAGCGACAAAGTATAATAAATAAATAAAATAAATAATATATATATATATATATATATATATATATATATATATATATATATATATATATATATATATATATATATATATATAGACGGATAGATAGATTGATAGATAGATAGATAGATAGATAGATTTTATCTTTCTAAACGGTCAAACAGAAGAAGGAGTCACGCGGGGAGTGCTCATCCTCCTCGAAGGCTCTGATTGGGGTGTCTAAATGTGTGTGGATGTAACCAAGATGAGAGAAATGGAGAGTTAGGTAGTATGTTTGCTCTTATTCACATTTACTCTTAACTTTCTTCTTTCACACACTTTACCAAACTCAGTCATCAGCTTCTGCAGTTTCTCACATGATTCAGCCACCAGCGCTGTGTCATCAGCCAACAACAACTGACTCACTTCCCAAGATCTCTCATCCACAACAGACTTCATACTTGCCCCTCTTTTCAAAACTCTTCCATTCACCTCCCTAACAACCCCATCCATAAACAAATTAAACAACCATGGAGACATCACACACCCCTGCCGCAATCCTACATTCACTGAGAACCAATCACTTTCCTCTCTTCCTACACGTACACATGCCTTACATCCTCGATAAAAACTTTTCACTGCTTTTAACAACTTGCCTCCCACACCATATATTCTTAATACCTTCCACAGAGCATCTCTATCAACTCTATCATATGCCTTCTCCAGATCCATAAATGCTACATACAAATCCATTTGCTTTTCTAGGTATTTCTCATATACATTCTTCAAAGCAAACAGCTGATCCACACATCCTCTACCACTTCTGAAACCACACTGCTCTTCCCCAATCTGATGCTCTGTACATGCCTTCACCCTCTCAATCAATACCCTCCCATATAATTTCCAAGGAATACTCAACAAACTTATACCTCTGTAATTTGCGTACTCACTCTTATCCCCTTTGCCTTTGTACAATGGCACTATGCACGCATTCCGCCAATCCTCAGGCACCTCACCATGAGTCATACATACATTAAATAACCTTACCAACCAGTCAACAATACAGTTAAACCCTTTTTTAATAAATTCCACTGCAATACCATCGAAACCTGCTGCCTTGCCGGATTTCATATATCATTAATATATAGATGTATATATACATATATACATCATATATATTTATATATTCATCAATATATATATATATATATATATATATATATATATATATATTTTTTTTTTTTCTTTTTTGTCGCTGTCTCCCGCGTTTGCGAGGTAGCGCAAGGAAACAGACGAAAGAAATGGCCCAACCCACCCCCATACACATGCCTTGATTCAATCCACTGACAGCACGTCAACCCCGGTATACCACATCGCTCCAATTCACTTTATTCTTTGCCCTCCTTTCACCCTCCTGCATGTTCAGGCCCCGATCACACAAAATCTTTTTCACTCCATCTTTCCACCTCCAATTTGGTCTCCCTCTTCTCCTCGTTCCCTCCACCTCCGACACATATATCCTCTTCGTCAATCTTTCCTCACTCATTCTCTCCATGGGCCCAAACCATTTCAAAACACCCTCTTCTGCTCTCTGAACCACGCTCTTTTTATTTCCACACATCTCTCTTACCCTTACGTTACTTACTCGATCAAACCACCTCACACCACACATTGTCCTCAAACATCTCATTTCCAGCACATCCATCCTCCTGCGCACAACTCTATCCATAGTCCACGCCTCGCAACCATACAACATTGTTGGAACCACTATTCCTTCAAACATACCCATTTTTGCTTTCCGAGATAATGTTCTCGACTTCCACACATTCTTCAAGGCTCCCAGAATTTTCGTCTCCTCCCCCACCCTATGATCCACTTCCGCTTCCATGGTTCCATCCGCTGCCAGATCCACTCCCAGATATCTAAAACACTTCACTTCCTCCAGTTTTTCTCCATTCAAACTCACCTCCCAATTGAATTGACCCTCAACCCTACTGTACCTAATAACCTTGCTCTTATTCACATTTACTCTTAACTTTCTTCTTTCACACACTTTACCAAACTCAGTCACCAGCTTCTGCAGTTTCTCACATGAATCAGCCACCAGCGCTGTATCATCAGCGAACAACAACTGACTCACTTCCCAAGCTCTCTCATCCCCAACAGACTTCATACTTGCCCCTCTTTCCAAAACTCTTGCATTCACCTCCCTAACAACCCCATCCATAAACATATTAAACAACCATGGAGACATCACACACCCCTGCCGCAAACCTAAATTCACTGAGAACCAATCACTTTCCTCTCTTCCTACACGTACACATGCCTTACATCCTCGATAAAAAACTTTTCACTGCTTCTAATAACTTGCCTCCCACACCATATATTCTTGATACCTTCCACAGAGCATCTCTATCAACTCTATGATATGCCTTCTCCAGATCCATAGATGCTACATACAAATCCATTTGCTTTTCTAAGTATTTCTCACATACATTCTTCAGAGCAAACACCTGATCCACACATCCTCTACCACTTCTGAAACCACACTGCTCTTCTCCAATCTGATGCTCTCTACATGCCTTCACCCTCTCAATCAATACCCTCCCATATAATTTACCAGGAATACTCAACAAACTTATACCTCTGTAATTTGAGCACTCACTCTTATCCCCTTTGCCTTTGTACAATGGCACAATGCAAGCATTCCGCCAGTCCTCAGGCCCCTCACCATGAGTCATACATACATTAAATAACCTTACCAAACAGTCAATGATACAGTCACCCCCTTTTTTAATAAATTCCACTGCAATACCATCCAAACCTGCTGCCTTGCCGGCTTTCATCTTCCGCAAAGCTTTTACTACCTCTTCTCTGTTTACCAAATCATATATATAATTTATATATAATTTATATATATATATATATAATTATATATATATATATATATATATATATATATATATATATATACATATATATATATATATATATATATATATATATATATATATATATATATATATATATATATATATATATATATATATGTAAAAATATATGTATATATATATATATATATATATATATTTTTTTTTTTCTATTTTATTTATTTAATTTACATCGTCGCCGTCTCCCGCGTTAGCGAGGTAGCGCAATGAAAAAGACGAAAGAATGGCCCCATCCACCCACATACTCATGTATATACATACTCATCCACACACGCAAATATACATACTTATATATCTTAATTTATACATATATATATGCAGAAACAGTCATGTACATATATACACATGTACATAATTCATACTGTCTGCCTTTATTTATTACTATCGCCACCTCGCCACATATGGAATAACAGCCCCCTCCTCTCTCATGTGTGCGAGGCAGCACTAGGAAAAGACAAAAAAGGCCACATTCGTTCACACTCAGTCTCTAGCTGTAATGTAATAATGCACCGAAACCACAGCTCCCTTTCAACATCCAGGCCCCACAGAACTTTCCATGGTTTACCCCAGACGCTTCACATGTCCTGGTTCAATCCATTGACAGCACGTCGACCCGGTATACCATATCGTTCCAATTCGCTCTATTCCTTGCACGCCTTTCGCAGTCCTGCATGTTCAGGCTCCGATCACTCAAAATCTTTTTCCCTCCTTCTTTCCACCTCCAATTTCTTCTCCAACTTCTCCTCGTTCCCTCCACCTCTGACACATATATCCTCTTGGTCAATCTTTCCTCACTCATTCCTTCCATGTGACCAAACCATTTCAAAACACCCTTTTCTGCTCTCTCAACCACAATCTTTTTTTACCAAACATCTCTCTTACCGTATTATTACTTACTTGATCAAACCACCTCACACCACATATTGTCCTCAAACATCTCATTTCCAGCACATCCACCCTCATGCGCAAAACTCTAGCCATAGCCCACGCCTCGCAGCCATACAACATTGTTGGAAGCACTATTACATCAAACATACCCATTTTTGCTTTCCGAGATAATGTTCTCGACTTCCAAACATTCTTCAAGGCTCCCAGAATTTTCGCCCCTTAACCCACCCTATGATTCACTTCCGCTTCCATGGTTCCATCCGCTGCATGATCCACTCACAGATATCTAAAACACTTTACTTCATCCAGTTTTTCTCCATTCAAACTTACCTCCTAATTGACTTGACCCTCAACCCTACTGTACCTCTTATTAATATTTACTCTCAACTCTCTTCTTTCACACATTTTATCAAACTCAGTCACCAGCTTCTTCTCTTTCTCACAAGAATCAGCCACCAGCGCTGTATCATTAGCAAACAACAACTGACTCACTTCCCAAGCTCTCTCATCCACAACAGACTGCATACTTGCCCCTCTTTCCAAAACTCTTGCATCCACCTTCCTAACAACCACATCTATAAAGAAATTAAACAACCATGGAGACATCACACACCCCTACCGCAAACCTACATTCACTGAGAACCAATCACTTTCCTCTCTTCCTACACGTACACATGCCTTACATCCTCGATAAGAACTTTTCACTGCTTCTAACAATTTGCCTCCCACACCATATATTTTTAACACCTTCCACAGAGCATCTCTATCAACTCTATCATATGCCTTCTCCAGATCCATAAATGCTACATACAAATCCATTTGCTTTTCTAAGTATTTTTCACATAATTTC
>NC_092243.1:26706573-26779073 GCF_036320965.1 Panulirus ornatus | reverse complement strand
TTTTTTTTTTTTATAGACTATTCACTCATTTATGTATCCTGCGGGAATTACATTGTGGGTAATGTTGGAGAACTGTCTATAGTTTCCAATAAACAGATCCCACTGTCGCATAAACCTGAAGGGAATAACAAATTCTTTGCATTTCTCCAAGAGTACAGGGTAGAGGTAATTGAGCTTGGAATGATCAACTGTTGGCAGGAGGTGGTGTAGCGCGTGGTCACCAAAAGTTGTAGAAACTAAGAACAGGTTTCCGTCACTTCCATCCTGTCTCTCACTGCATCCAGCTGACAAAGACCCCAATCTCGATCTTCTCTCATAGCATCACCTGCATGGTATATATCTGGATGATGGTGTGCAACTGCAAGGCCTACGAATATGAAAGAGGCACTGCAAAACAAATGCATTTTCAGCCACAACCTGGAAGCGATGCTAAAAGATGAAGCAATTGTTGCCATTAGCAGTAATTCCATGATAGGCAAGAGGTTCTGAGGCCGAATTTCTTGTTTTCCAAACAATATCATACAAATTCTCTTTAAAGCATTTACATACTGCAAAACTGATACGAAAAAGAATTCATAGATATAGCATCCGTATCTCTGAAGGGTACTTTTGTTTCTTTTCGGTAAGAATTCTTGAAATGGCTCCACACTAGAAATTTCATAGTCATAAATGGTGTTGGTAAACAAGTGGTGTGATAAACCATGAGTTATACGGCAATCATATGAGGAGAATAAGGTGAGGTCGAAGTAATACATCCTCCAGTTGTCTCGCTGATGGAAGAAATTGTGGGCACAAAATCCTGTCATTGTAAGGAGAACACCAGCAATAACTGCAAGCATATGTGATCCAGTGGCAGCTGCAGAAATAAGCAATAAAACAAAGGTTAGGACGATAGAGTCTTGTATCAACACTATAGACCAAGATGGACCTCTTCCAACCTTTTTGAGTACAGGTTGAACCTTCCTTTGAAAAGTTTTGTAAAACCCATCCTCATAGAAAGTGTATGGGGAATTCCAAGGTGTTGATATATTCTTCACATAATACTTTGAGAGCAACTTTTCAGCACCAGTACTAATGTGAGAACTTTCAAATGCTTCTGTGATGTCTGTACGTTTAGTTGTTTTGAGCCAATCCTTACCTCCAGGATGCTTGTCAATAAAATGTCAAGTCATATTTTTTGTTATGCACTCTCCAATAGGGGCCCACATCATCTTCAATCCTCTTGCCATTCAACCACGTGTATATATATATATATATATATATATATATATATATATATATATATATATATATATATATATATATATATATATATATATATATATATATATATATATATATATACACATATATATATATATATATATATATATATATATATATATATATATATATATATATATATATATATATATATATATATATATATATATATATATATATATTTCTATGAGTCCCCGGGAAAAATGAAGCACGAAAAGTTCCCAAGTGCACTTTCGTGTAATAATCACATCATCAGGGGAGACACAAGAGAGAAATATAACAGTCAGTTGATATACATCGAAGAGACGAAGCTAGGACGCCATTTGGTAAACATGTGATTGTCCAAAACAGACAACGAGCGTTCATGAACTTATCGTTTTACAAATCTTATCAACAATAAAGTTATCTAATTTGTATAGACCATCACTAATATTAAGATTATGATTTTTTGTGTATTTAATAATAGAAGATTCAATGATATTTCTCTTAGTAATAGAATTAGAGTTAATAACTGAGATGGCATTACTCCAGTCAATACAATGATCATAGTTTTTAACATGATTAAACAAGGCATTTGATTCTTGTCCTGTTCTTAAACTATATTTATGTTGCTTAAGTCTAACAGAAAGATCCTTACCAGTCTGACCAACATAAGATTTATCACAGTTTCCTCAAGGAACTTTATAGATGCAACCAAGAGAATTTTCTGGTGAATTCCTGATTAAGATATTCTTTATAGTATTATTGTTGCTAAAGGCAACATTTACATTAAAGGATTTAAGCAACATGGGAAGCAAAGTGAAATTATTATTAAAGGAAGAACTAAAAGATTCTTGGTGTCAATGGGAGTCTTGGCCTCAACTCTATAAAATGATTTCTTTGCTAACTTAAGGGATTTATCAATAAACGATCTAGGGTACTTTAACTTAAATCCAATAGGATATATCTTCTCAAACTCATCATCAATAAACTCTGGACTGCAAATACGTAATGCCCTTAGGAACATAGATTGAAATGATGATAATCTGACTCTGTCATGTTGAGATGAGTAATAATGGATATATGAGCATACATTGGTGGGTTTCCTGTATATGCTAAACTTAAACTTGCTTCCTTGTCTATGGATCATGGAATATAAAAATTGTAACATACCATTATTTTCATTTTCTATAGTAAATGTGATGGAAGATACTAAATTGTTAAGTAAGGGGAGAAATATTTGTAAATTTTCATTTGTTGGCAAAACACAAAGAACATCATCTACATACCTAAACCAAATTGCATTAGAAGGTAAGATATCCTTTAGTAATTTTGTTTCAAAAAATTCCATATAAAGATTACTTAGTACAGGTGAAAGAGGGTTACCCATTGCCATACCAAATTTTTGAGCATAATAGTCTCCATTAAATTGAAATACACAGTCTTTTATACACAGTTTTATCAGTTCAATGAATTAGACTTTGAAACAGGTAAATGAATGTCATCCAAGACATCAAATAAATATTCTAAAAGGTCATCAACTGGAACTTTAGTGAAAAGTGAGGAAACATCAAAGCTAACTAGTTTGAAATCAAAATTAACATTGATATTGTTTAGCTTGTTGACTGAATCTACATTGTTCATGATATTAGAATTTGATACCTTACCCACTAAATGGCTTGATGAAGAAACTAACAATTTTGACAATTTATATGAGATGGAGCCTACTGAAGTCACTATAGGTCTTGCTGGAAAATTCTGTTTATGTGTTTTGATAAGTCCATATGGCAATGAAGGGGACAAAGATGACAAACTTTTTATAAGGAAATGTTACCTTTTAACAACAACTTCATTTCTTTATTGGAGTTAGAATTAACTGCTTCTAAGGGATATTTACTAAGTTTAGAATATGTTGTGTTATCATTTAGAAGATCATTCATTTTAGATGAATAGTTACTTTTTTCTAAAATCACAAGAGTGTTAGCCTTATCTGCTTTAGTAATACGTATATCCTTGTCTTTTTTTAAGGTGTTAATAGCTCTTATGAACCTTTTAGGGCAATTAGCTTCCACTGGTTTTGACAAACTGGCATACACTAAACCGTTACAGATATTAATATCATCATTACTTAGATTACTGTATTTTTCTAAATTACAAAAAGACTTTGTGACATCAACACAGCTGGCTTCTCTGTTAGAGCACACAAAACTTAAACCATCGCCTAATGCACACAAGGAATCTTTATCTAGTTGTTTATTAGACAGGTTTACCACAAAAGATGGGTTTGTGTTCTTGGTCCAGTCGCTGTTTTCAATAAGATGGTCCAACTTACGATTTAGTGACACTTGTAGCCAATTACGTTCTTTCCTTAATTCATCATAGCAATAGTCCAACATTCAGTTCTTCCAGTGTGTCGGTATTGCCATTCGAAAGGCACGTTTTTTCTCTCTTGAAATGCGAAAAGTTAAAGTACCCTATATCTTTTATTGATAAATTCCTTAAGTTAGCAAAGAAATCATTTTATAGAGTTGAGCCCAAACCTCCCAATGACAACAAGAATCTTTTAGTTCTCCCTTTTAATAATAATTCATTTTGCTTCCCATGTTGCTTAAATCCTTTAATGTAAATGTTGCCTTCAGCAACAATAATACCATAAAGAATATCTTAATCAAGAATTCACAAGAAAATTCTCTTGGTTGCATCTATAAAGTGCCTTGTGGAAACTCTGATAAATTTTATGTTGGTCAGACTAGCAAGGATCTTTCTGTTAGACTTAAGCAAAATAAATATAGTATAAGAACGGGACGAGAATCAAATTCCTTGTTTAATCATGTTGAAAACTATGATCATTGTATTGACTGGAGTAACGCCATTTCAGTTACTAACTCTAACTCTATTACCAAGAGAAATATTTTTGAATCTTCTATTATTGTATACACAAAGAATAATAATCTTAATATTAGTGATAGTCTATACAAATTAGATAATTTTATTGTTGATAAGATTTGTAAAACGATAAGTTTATTAACGTTCGTTGTATGTTTTGGACAGTCACATGTTTACCAAATGGCGTCCTACCTTCGTCTCTTCGATGTATATCAACTGACAGTTATATTTCTCTCTTGTGTCACCCCTGATGATGTGATTATTACACGAAAGTGCACTTGGGAACTTTTCGTGTTTCATTTTCCCCGTGGACTCATAGAAATATCTTGATCACGCGCAAGATTGAGATCCTTTCCAATATATGTATATATATATACATATATATATATATATATATATATATATATATATATATATATATATATATATATATGTATATATATATATATATATATATATATATATATATATATATATATATATATATATATGTATATATATATAATTTTTTCCTTTGTCGCTGTCTCCCGTGTTTGCGAGGTAGCGCGAGGACACAGACGAAAGAAATGGCCCAACCCACCCCCATACACATGTATATACATACATGTCCACACACGCAAATATACATACCTACACAGCTTTCCATGGTTTACCCCAGATGCTCTGTACATGCCTTCACCATCTCAATCAATACCCTCCCATATAATTTACCAGGAATACACAACAAACTTATACCTCTGTAATTTGAGCACTCACTCTTATCCCCTTTGCATTTGTACAATGGCACTATGCACGCATTCCGCCAATCCTCAGGCACCTCACCATGAGTCATACATACATTAAATAACCTTACCAACCAGTCAATAATACAGTCACCACCTTTTTTAATAAATTCCACTGCAATACCATACAAACCTGCTGCCTTGCCGGATTTCATCTTCCGCAAAGCTTTTACTACCTCTTCTCTGTTTACCAAATCATTTTCCCTAACCCTATATATATATATATATATATATATATATATATATATATATATATATATATATATATATATATATATATATATATATATATATATATATATATATATATATATATATATATATATATATAATGTAGGTTTGCGGCAGGGGTGTGTGATGTCTCCATGGTTATCTAATTTGTTTATGGATGGGGTTGTTAGGGAGGTAAATGCAAGAGTTTTGGAAAGAGGGGCAAGTATGAAGTCTGTTGGGGATGAGAGAGCTTGGGAAGTGAGTCAGTTGTTGTTCGCTGATAATACAGCGCTGGTGGCTAATTCATGTGAGAAACTGCAGAAGCTGGTGACTGAGTTTGGTAAAGTGTGTGGAAGAAGAAAGTTAAGAGTAAATGTGAATAAGAGCAAGGTTATTAGGTACGGTAGGGTTGAGGGTCAAGTCAATTGGGAGGTGAGTTTGAATGGAGAAAAACTGGAGGAAGTGAAGTGTTTTAGATATCTGGGAGTGGATCTGGCAGCGGATGGAACCATGGAAGCGGAAGTGGATCATAGGGTGGGGGAGGGGGCGAAAATTCTGGGGGCCTTGAAGAATGTGTGGAAGTCGAGAACATTATCTCGGAAAGCAAAAATGGGTATGTTTGAAGGAATAGTGGTTCCAACAATGTTGTATGGTTGCGAGGCGTGGGCTATGGATAGAGTTGTGCGCAGGAGGATGGATGTGCTGGAAATGAGATGTTTGAGGACAATTTGTGGTGTGAGGTGGTTTGATCGAGTGAGTAACGTAAGGGTAAGAGAGATGTGTGGAAATAAAAAGAGCGTGGTTGAGAGAGCAGAAGAGGGTGTTTTGAAGTGGTTTGGGCACATGGAGAGAATGAGTGAGGAAAGATTGACGAAGAGGATATATGTGTCGGAGGTGGAGGGAACGAGGAGAAGAGGGAGACCAAATTGGAGGTGGAAAGATGGAGTGAAAAAGATTTTGTGTGATCGGGGCCTGAACATGCAGAAGGGTGAAAGGAGGGCAAGGAATAGAGTGAATTGGAGCGATGTGGTATACCGGGGTTGACGTGCTGTCAGTGGATTGAATCAAGGCATGTGAAGCGTCTGGGGTAAACCATGGAAAGCTGTGTAGGTATGTATATTTGCGTGTGTGGACGTACGTATATACATGTGTATGGGGGGTGTTGGGCCATTTCTTTCGTCTGTTTCCTTGCGCTACCTCGCAAACGCGGGAGACAGCGACAAAGTATAATAAATAAAATATATAATATATATAATAATATAATATAATAATAGAATATATAATATATAAATATATATAACCCGGTCTCGTTAATCAAAACCACTAACACACTCATTCAGCTGCTCCAAAAACACTTGCCTCTCATGATCTTTCTTCTCATGCCCAGGTGCATATGCACCAATAATCACCCATCTCCCTCCATCAACTTTCAGTTTTACCCATATTAATCGAGAATTTACTTTCTTACATTCTATCACATACTCCCACAACTCCTGTGTCAGGAGTACTGCTCCTCCTTCCCTTGCTCTTGTCCTCTCACTAACCCCTGACTTTACTCCCAAGACATTCCCAAACCACTCTTCCCCTTTACCCTTGAGCTTCGTTTCACTCAGAGCCAAAACATCCAGGTTCCTTTCCTCAAACATACTACCTATCTCTCCTTTTTTCACATCTTGGTTACATCCACACACATTTAGGCACCCCAATTTTATCCTTCGAGGAGGATGAGCACTCCCCGCGTGACTCCTTCTTCTGTTTCCCAATTCAGAAAGTTTAAAAGAATACAAGTAGGGGAGGATTTCTAGCCCCCCGCTCCCGTCCCCTCTAGTCGGGTTATAGTGATGGGTGATTTGAATGCAAAGGTGAGTAATGTGGCAGTTGAGGGAATAATTGGTATACATGGGGTGTTCAGTGTTGTAAATGGAAATGGTGAAGAGCTTGTAGATTTATGTGCTGAAAAAGGACTGATGATTGGGAATATCTGGTTTAAAAAGCGATATATACATAAGGATACTTATGTAAGTAGGAGAGATGGCCAGAGAGCGTTATTGGATTACGTGTTAATTGACAGACGCGCGAAAGAGAGACTTTTGGATGTTAATATGCTGAGAGGTGCAACTGGAGGGATGTCTGATCATTATCTTGTGGAGGCTAAGGTGAAGATTTGTATGGGTTTTCAGAAAAGAAGAGTGAATGTGGGGGTGAAGAGGGTGGTGAGAGTAAGTGAGCTTGGGAAGGAGACTTGTGTGAGGAAGTACCAGGAGAGACTGAGTACAGAATGGAAAAAGGTGAAAACAATGGAAGTAAGGGGAGTGGGGGAGGAATGGGATGTATTTAGGGAATCAGTGATGGATTGCGCAAAAGATGCTTGTGGCATGAGAAGAGTGGGAGGTGGGTTAATTAGAAAGGGTAGTGAGTGGTGGGATGAAGAAGTAAGAGTATTAGTGAAAGAGAAGAGAGAGGCATTTGGACGATTTTTGCAGGGAGAAAATGCAATTGAGTGGGAGATGTATAAAAGAAAGAGAAAGGAGGTCAAGAGAAAGGTGCAAGAGGTGAAAAAAAGGGCAAATGAGAGTTGGGGTGAGAGAGTATCATTAAAATCTAGGGAGAATAAAAAGGTGTACTGGAAGGAGGTAAATAAAGTGCGTAAGACAAGGGATCAAATGGGAACTTCAGTGAAGGGAGCAAATGGGGAGGTGATAACAAGTAGTGGTGATGTGAGAAGGAGATGGAGTGAGTATTTTGAAGGTTTGTTGAATGTGTTTGATGATAAATTGGCAGATATAGGGTGTTTTGGTCGAGGTGGTGTGCAAAGTGAGAGGGTTAGGGAAAATGATTTGGGAAATAGAGAAGAGGTAGTAAAAGCTTTGTGGAAGATGAAAGCCGGCAAGGCAGCATGTTTGGATGGTATTGCAGTTGAATTTATTAAAAAAGGGGGTGACTGTATTGTTGACTGGTTGGTAAGGTTATTTAATGTATGTATGACTCATGGTGAGGTGCCTGAGGATTGGCGGAATGCGTGCATAGTGCCATTGTACAAAGGCAAAGGGGATAAGAGTGAGTGCTCAAATTACAGAGGTATAAGTTTGTTGAGTATTCCTGGTAAATTATATGGGAGGGTATTGATTGAGAGGGTGAAGGCATATACAGAGCATCAGATTGGGGAAGAGCAGTGTGGTTTCAGAAGTGGTTGAGGATGTGTGGATCAGGTGTTTGCTTTGAAGAATGTATGTGAGAAATACTTAGAAATGCAAATGGATTTGTATGTACCATTTATGGATCTGGAGAAGGCATATGATAGAGTTGATAGAGATGCTCTGCGGAAGGTATTAAGAATATATGGTGTGGGAGGCAAGTTGTTAGAAGCAGTGAAAAGTTTTTATCGAGGATGTAAGGCATGTGTTCGTGTAGGAAGAGAGGAAAGTGATTGGTTCTCAGTGAATGTAGGTTTGCGGCAGGGGTGTGTGATGTCTCCATGGTTGTTTAATTTGTTTATGGATAGGGTTGTTAGGGAGGTGAATGCAAGAATTTTGGAAAGAGGGGCAAGTATGAAGTCTGTTGGGGATGAGAGAGCTTGGGAAGTGAGTCAGTTGTTGTTCGCTGATGATACAGCGCTGGTGTCTGATTCATGTGAGAAACTGCAGAAGCTGGTGACTGAGTTTGGTAAAGTGTGTGAAAGAAGAAAGTTAAGAGTAAATGTGAATAAGAGCAAGGTTATTAGGTACAGTGGGGTTGAGGGTCAAGTCAATTGGGAGGTGAGTTTGAATGGAGAAAAACTGGAGGAAGTGAAGTGTTTTAGATATCTGGGAGTGGATCTAGCAGCGAATGGAACCATGGAAGCGGAAGTGGATCATAGGGTGGGGGAGGGGGCGAAAATTCTGGGGGCCTTGAAGAATGTGTGGAAGTCGAGAACATTATCTCGGAAAGCAAAAATGGGTATGTTTGAAGGAATAGTGCTTCCAACAATGTTGTATGGTTGCGAGGCGTGGGCTATGGATAGAGTTGTGCGCAGGAGGATGGATGTGCTGGAAATGAGATGTTTGAGGACAATGTGTGGTGTGAGGTGGTTTGATCGAGTAAGTAACGTAAGGGTAAGAGAGATGTGTGAAAATAAAAAGATAGTGGTTGAGAGAGCAGAAGAGGGTGTTTTGAAATGGTTTGGGCACATGGAGAGAATGAGTGAGGAAAGATTGACCAAGAGGATATATGTGTCGGAGGTGGATTGAACTAGGAGAAGTGGGAGACCAAATTGGAGGTGAAAAGATGGAGTGAAAAAGATTATGTGTGATCGGGGCCTGAACATGCAGGAGTGTGAAAGGAGGGCAAGGAATAGAGTGAATTGGATCGATGTGGTATACCGGGGTTGACGTGCTGTCAGTGGATTGAATCAGGGCATGTGAGGCGTCTGAGGTAAACCATGGAAAGCTTTTAGGAATGTATATTTGCGTGTGTGGACGTGTATGTATACCATGGAAAGCTGTGTAGGTATGTATATTTGCGTGTGTGGACGTATGTATATACATGCGTATGGGGGTGGGTTGGGCCATTTCTTTCATCTGTTTCCTTGCGCTACCTCAAAAACGCGGGAGACAGCGACAAAAAAAAATAATATATATATATATATATATATATATATATATATATATATATATATATATATATATATATATATATATATATATATATATATATATATATGTATATGTGTGTACATGTGTATATGTGCGTATGTATATGTATATGTATATATATATATATATATATATATATATATATATATATATATATATATATATATATATATATATATATATATATATATATATATATATATATATATATATATATATATATATATATATATATATATATATATATATATATATATATACTATCCCTGGGGATAGGGGTGAAAGAATACTTCCCACGCATTCCTCGCGTGTCGTAGAGGGCGACTAGAGGGGACGGAAGCGGGGGGCCAGAAATCCTCCCCTCCTTGTATTTTTTAACTTTCTAAAATGGGAAACAGAAAAAGGAATCGCGGGGAGTGCTCATCCTTCTCGAAGGCTCAGACTGGGGAGTCTAAATGTATGTGGATTTAACCAAGACTTGAAAAAAGGAGAGATAGGTAGTATGTTTGAGGAAAGGAACCTAGATGTTTTGGCTCTGAGTGAAACGAAGCTCAATGGTAAAGGAGAAGAGTGGTTTGGGAATGTCTTGGGAGTAAAGTCAGTTAGTGAGAGGACAAGAGCAAGGGAAGGAGTAGCAGTACTCCTGAAACAGGAGTTGTGGGAGTATGTGATAGAATGTAAGAAAGTAAATTCTCGATTAATATGGGTAAAACTGAAAGTTGATGGAGAGAGATGGGTGATTTTTGGTGCATATGCACCTGGGCATGAGAAGAAAGATCATGAGAGGCAAGTGTTTTCGGAGCAGCTGAATCAGTGTGCTAGTGGTTTTGATGCACGAGACCGGGTTATAGTGATGGGTGATTTGAATGCAAAGGTGAGTAATGTGGCAGTTGAGGGAATAATTGGTATACATGGGGTTTTCAGTGTTGTAAATGGAAATGGTGAAGAGCTTGTAGATTTATGTGCTGAAAAAGGACTGGTGATTGGGAATACCTGGTTTAAAAAGCGAGATATACATAAGTATACGTATGTAAATAGAAGAGATGGCCAGAGAGCGTTATTGGACTACGTGTTAATTGACAGGCGCGCGAAAGAGAGACTTTTGGATGTTAATGTGCTGAGAGGTGCAACTGGAGGGATGTCTGATCATTATCTTGTGGAGGCTAAAGTGAAGATTTGTATTTTCAGAAAAGAAGAGTTAATGTTGGGGTGAAGAGGGTGGTGAGAATAAGTGAGCTTGGGAAGGAGACTTGTGTGAGGAAGTGCCAGGAGAGAATGAGTAGAGAATGGAAAAAGGTGAAAACAATGGAAGTAAGTGGAGTGGGGGAGGAATGGGATGTATTTAGGGAATCAGTGATGGATTGCGCAAAAGATGCTTGTGGCATGAGAAGAGTGGGAGGTGGGTTGATTAGAAAGGGTAGTGAGTGGTGGGATGAAGAAGTAAGGTTATTAGTGAAAGAGATGATAGAGGCATTTGGACGACTTTTGCAGGGAAAAAATGCAATTGAGTGGGAGATGTATAAAAGAAAGAGACAGGTGGTCAAGAGAAAGGTGCAAGAGGTGAAAAAGAGGGCAAATGAGAGTTGGGGTGAGAGAGTATCATTAAATTTCAGGGAGAATAAAAAGATGTTCTGGAAGGAGGTAAATAAAGTGCGTAAGACAAGGGAGCAAATGGGAACTTCAGTGAAGGGCGCAAATGGCGAAGTGATAACAAGTAGTGATGATGTGAGAAGAAGATGGAGTGAGTATTTTGAACGTTTGTTGAATGTGTTTGATGATAGAGTGGCAGATATAGGGTGTTTTGGTAGAGGTGGTGTGCAAAGTGAGAGGGTTAGGGAAAATGATTTGGCAAACAGAGAAGAGGTAGAAAAAGCTTTGCGGAAGATGAAAGCCGGCAAGGCAGCAGGTTTGGATGGTATTGCAGTGGAATTTATTAAAAAAGGGGGTGACCGTATTATTGACTGGTTGGTAAGGTTATTTAATGTATGTATGACTCATGGTGAGGTGCCTGAGGATTGGCGGAATGCGTGCGTAGTGCCATTGTACAAAGGCAAAGGGGATAAGAGTGAGTGCTCAAATTTCAGAGGTATAAGTTTGTTGAGTATTCCTGGGATACTATATGGGAGGGTAATGATTGAGAGGGTGAAGGCATGTACAGAGCATCAGATTGGGGAAGAGCAGTGTGGTTTCAGAAGTGGTAGAGGATGTGTGGATCAGGTGTTTGCTTTGAAGAATGTATGTGAGAAATACTTAGAAAAGCAAATGGATTTATATGTAGCATTTACTGACCTGGAGAAGGCATATGATAGAGTTGATAGAGATGCTCTGTGGAAGGTATTAAGAATATATGGTGTGGGAGGCAAGTTGTTAGAAGCATTGAAAAGTTTTTATCGAGGATGTAAGGCATGTATACGTGTAGGAAGAGAGGAAAGTGATGTGTTCTCAGTGAATATAGGTTTGAGGCTGGGGTGTGTGATGTCTACATGGTTGTTTGATTGTTTATGGATGGCGTTGTTAGGGAGGTGAATGCAAGAGTTTTGGAAAGAGGGGCAAGTATGAAGTCTGTTGTGGATGAGAGAGCTTGGGAAGTGAGTCAGTTGTTGTTCGCTGATGATACAGCGCTGGTGGCTGATTCATGTGAGAAACTGCAGAAGCTGGTGACTGAGTTTGGTAAAGTGTGTGAAAGAAGAAAGTTAAGAGTAAATGTGAATAAAATCCAGGTTATTAGGTACAGTGGGGTTGATGGTCAAGTCAATTGGGAGGTAAGTTTGAATGGAGCAAAACTGGAGGAAGTAAAGTGTTTTAGATATCCGGGAGTGGATCTGGCAGCGGATGGAACCATGGAAGCGGAAGTGGATCATAGGGTGGGGGAGGGGGCGAAAATCCTGGGAGCCTTGCAGAACGTGTGGAAGTCGAGAGCATTATCTCGGAAAGCAAAAATGGGTATGTTTGAAGGAATAGTGGTTCCAACAATGTTGTATGGTTGCGCTTCGTGGGCTATGTATGGATAGAGTTGTACGCAGGAGGGTGGATGTGATGGAAATGAGATGTTTGAGGACAATGTGTGGTGTAAGGTGGTTTGATCGGGTAAGTAACGTAAGGGTAAGAGAGATGTGTGGAAATAAAAAGAATGTGGTTGAGAGAGCAGAAGAGGGTGTTCTGAAATGGTTTGGGCACATGGAGAGAATGAGTGAGGAAAGATTGACCTAGAGGATATATGTGTCGGAGGTGGAGGGAACGAGGAGAAGTGGGAGACCAAATTGGAGGTGGAAAGATGAAGTGAAAAAGATTATGTGTGGTCGGGGCCTGAACATGCAGGAGTGTGAAAGGAGGGCAAGGAATAGAGTGAATTGGATCGATGTGGTATACCGGGGTTGACGTGCTGTCAGTGGATTGAATCAGGGCATGTGAAGCGTCTGGGGTAAACCATGGAAAGCTTTTTAGGAATGTATATTTGCGTGTGTGGACGTGTATGTATATACATGTGTATGGGGGTGGGTTGGGCCATTTCTTTCGTCTGTTTCCTTGCGCTACCTCGCAAACGCGGGAGACAGCGACAAAGGAAAAAAAAGAAAATATATATATATATATATATATATATATATATATATATATATATATATATATATATATATATATATATATATATATATATATATTTGTAAATGAAAATTTACAAATATTTCTACCCTTACTTAACAAATTAGTACCTTCCATCAAATATACTGTAGAAAATGAAAATAATGGTATGTTACCATTTTTGGATTGCATGATCCATAGATAAGGAAACAAGTTTAAGTTTAGCATATACAGAAAACCCACCAATGTATGCTCATGTATCCATTATTACTCATCTCAACATGACAGAGTTAAATTATCATCATTTCAATCTATGTTCCTAAGGGCATTACGTATTTTGAGTCCAGAGTTTATTGATGATGAGTTTGAGAAGATATATTCTATTGGATCTAAGTTAAAGTACCCTAGATCTTTCATTGATAAATCCTTTAAGTTAGCAAAGAAATCATTTTATAGAGTTGAGCCCAGACCTCCCATTGACACCAAGAATCTTTTAGTTCTCCCTTTTAATAATAATTTCACTTTGTTTTCCATGTTGCTTAAATCCTTTAATGTAAATGTTCCCTTTAACAACAATAATACTATAAAGAATATCTTAATCAGGAATTCACCAGTAAATTCTCTTGGTTACATATATAAAGTTCCTTGTGGAAAGTGTGATAAATTTTATGTTGGTCAGGCTGGTAAGGATCTTTCTGTTAGACTTAAGCAACATAAATATAGTATAAGAACGGGACAAGAATCAAATGCCTTCTTTAATCATGTTAAAAACTATTATCATTGTATTGACTGGAGTAACGCCATCTCAGTTGTTAACTCTAACTCTATTACCAAGAGAAATATCATTGAATCTTCTATTATTAGATACACAAAGAATTATAATCTTAATACTAGTGATGGTCTGTACAAATTAGATAACTTTATTGTTGATAAGATTTGTAAAATGATAAGTATATGAACGCTCGTTGTATGTTTTGGACAATCACATGTTTACCAAATGTCGTCCTAGCTTCGTCTCTTCGATGTATATCAACTCACTGTTGTATTTCTCTCTTGTGTCTCCCCTGATGTTGTGATTATTACACGAAAGTGCACTTGGGAACTTTTCGTGTTTCATTTTTCCCTTCGACTCATAGGGATATATATATATATATATTTTTTTTTTTTTTTTTTCATACGATTCGCCATTTCCCGCGTTTGCGAGGTAGCGTTAAGAACAGAGGACTGGGCCTTAGAGGGAAAATCCTCACCTGGCCCCCTTCTCTGTTCCTTCTTTTGGAAAATTAAAAAAAAAAACGAGAGGGGAGGATTTCCAGCCACCCGCTCCCTCCCCTTTTAGTCGCCTTCTACGACACGCAGGGAATACATGGGAAGTATTCTTTCTCCCCTATCCCCAGGGATATATATATATATATATATATATATATATATATATATATATATATATATATATATATATATATATGTATTTATTATTTTGCTTTGTCGCAAAATATATATATATATATATATATATATATATATATATATATATATATATATATATATATATATATATATATATATATATATATATATATATATATATATATATATATATATATGAGGGTGTCTAAATGTATATGGATGTAACCAAGATGAGAAAATTGGAAAGATAGGTAGTATGTTTGACGAAAGGAACCTGGTTGTTTTGGCTCTGAGAGAAACAAAGCTCAAGGGTAAAGGGGAAGAGTGGTTTGGGAGTGTGTTGAGTGTAAATTCAGGGGTTGGTGAGATCACAAGACCAATGAAAGGTAAAGCACTACCTCTGAAGTAGGAGTTGCGGGAGTATGTGATAGAATGTATGAAAGTAAGCTCTAGATTGACCTAGGTAAAACTGAAAGTGATGGAGAGAGTTGGGTCATGATTGCTGGTTATGCACCTGGTTATGGGAAAAATGATCATGATTGGGAAATCTTTTGGGAGCATGTGAGTAGGTGTGTCAGAGGCTTTGATGCACGAGACAAGGTTATAGTGATGGGTGATTTGAATGGAAAGGTAAGTAATGTGGCAGTTGAGGGTATAGTTGGTGTACAAGGGGGGTTCAGTGTTGTATATGGAAATGGTGACGAGCTTGTAGATTTATGTGCTGAAAAAGGACTTCTTATTTGGAATATCTAGTTCAAAATGATAGATATATATAAGTCTACGTATGTAAGTAGGAGAGATGGTCAGAGAGCGTTATTGGATTGTGTTAATTAATAGGCGTGTGAGAGAGAGCTTGGATGTTAATGGGCTGAGAGGGGCAACCGGAGGGATGTCTGATAATTGTCTTGTGGAGGCAAAGGTGGAGATATGTAGAGGTTTTCAGAATAGAAGAAAAAATGATTGGGTGAAGAAAGGGGTGAGAGTAAGTGAGCTTTGAAAGGACACCTATATGAGGAAGTACCAGGAGAGATCGAGTGCAGAATGGAAAAAGGTGAGAGTAATTACGTAAGGGGAGTGGGGGAGGAATGGAATGTATTTAGGGAAGCAGTGATGGCTTGCACAAAAAATGCAAGCAGATTAGAAAGGGTAGTGATTAGAAGAGGTAGTCAGTCGTGGGATGAAGAAGTAAGATCATTAGTGAAAGAATAGAGAGAGGCATTGGATGATTCTTGCAGGGATGTAGTAAAAATGACTGGGAGATATATAGAAAAAGAGTCAAGAAGTCAAGAGAAAGGTGCTAGAGGTGAAGGACAGGGCAAATTAGAGTTAGGGTGAGAGAGTATCATTGAATTTTAGGGAGAATGATAAGATGTTTTGGAAGGAGTCAAATACAGTGAGTAAGATAAGACCCAATGGGAACATCGGTGAAGGGGGCAAATAGATAGGTATAAACAAGTCGTGGTGAAGTGAGAAGGAGATGGAGTGAGTATCTTGAAGGTTTGTTTAATGTGTTTGCTAATAGAGTGGCAGATATAGTGTGTTTTGGTCGAGGTAGTGTACAAAGTGAGAGGGTCAGGGAAAATGATTTGGTAAATATAGAAGTGGTGAAACCTTTGCAGAAGATGAGAGCTGGCGGGTTTAGATGGTATTGCTGTGGAGTTTATTAATAAAGTGTTGACTGTTTTTGACGTGTTGGTGAGGATATTCATTTTATGTATGGTTCATAGTAAAGTGCCTGAGGATTGACGAAATGCATGCATAGTGCCATTGTACAAAGGCAAAGGGGATAAAGGTGAGTGCTCAAATCACTGAGTTATAAGTCTGGTGAGTATTCCTGGGAAATTATACTGGAGGGTATTGATTGAGAAGGTCAAGGCATGTTCAGAGCATCAGATTCGGAGAGAGCAGTGTAGTTTCAAAAGTGGTAGAGGATATGTGGATCAGGTGTTGGCTTTGAAGAATGTTCGGGAGAAATACTTAGAAAACTAGATGGATTTGTATGTAGCATTTATGGATCTGGGGAAGGCATATGATAGAGTTGATAGAAATGCTCTGTGGAAGGTATTAGGGGGTATATGTTGTAGGGGTAAGTTGCTAGATGTAGTGAAAAGTTTTTATCGAGAATGTAAGGCATGCGTACGAGTTGGAAGAGGGGAAAGCGATTGGTTCCCAGTGAATGTCTGTTTGCGGCAGGGGTGCTGATGTCTCATGGTTGTTTAATTTGTTTATGGATGAGGTTTTTAGGGAGGTGAGTGACAAGTTTTGTGATTAGGAGAGCTTGGGAAGTGAGTCAGTCGTCGTTCGCTAGTGATACAACATTGGTGGCTGATTCGGGTGAGATACTTTGAGGTACTACATAAGTTGGTGAATGAGTTTGGTAAAGTATGTTAAAAAGAGAGCTGAGAGTAAATGTAAATAAGAGCAAGGTTATTAGGTTTAGTAGGGTTGAGTGACAAGTAAAGTGGGAGGTAAGTTTGAATGGAAAAAACTGGAGGAAGTGAAGTGTTTTAGATATGAGGGAGTGGATTTAGCACCGGATAGAACCATGGAAGCGGAAGTTTATCACAGGATGGGGTCGGAGGTGAAGGTTCTTGGAGCGTTAAAGACCATGTAGAAGGTGAAAACGTTATCTCGGAGCAAAAATGGGTATGTTTGAAAAAATAATGGTTCGAACAATGTTATATGGTTGTGAGGCATAGGCTACAGATAGGGTTGTGCCGAGGATTGTGAATGTGTTGGAGAAAAGATGTTTGAGGACAATATGAGAGCAGAAGAGGGTGTAATGAAATGGTTTGGTGACATAGAGAGAATGAGTGAGGAAAGATTGACGAAGTGGCAGTTGTGTGTGATGTCCCCGTTGTTGATTAATTTCTTTATGGATTGGGTGGTTATAAGTTTTGGAAAGGGACGAGTATGCAGTCTGTTCTGGATGAGAGTGCCTGGGAAGTGAGTCAGTGGTTGTTCGCTGATGATACAACTCTAGTGACTTATTCGAGTTAGAAACTGCAGAAGTTGGTGACTGAGCTTGGAAAAGTGTGTGAAAGGAGAAAGTTGAGAGTAAATGTTAATAAGTGCAAGGTTATTAGGATTTATAGAGTTGAGAGACAGGTTATTAAGGATAAAAGTTTGAATGGGAAAAAACTGGAGTAAGTGAAGTGCTTTAGATATCTTGGAGTGGACTTGGTAGCGAATTCAACAATGGAAATGGAAGTGACTCACAAGGTAGGGGAAGGGTTGTGGTTTCTGGGAGCAATGAAGAATGTGTGGAAGGAAAGAACGTAATCTCCGAGAGCAAGGCATGGGAAGTAGATAGGGTTGTGCGGAGGAGGGTGATTGTGATTGTAATAAAATGTTTGAGGACAATATGTGGTGTGAGGTGGTTTGATGGAGTAGGTAATGAAAGGGTATGGGAGATGTCGCAATAAAAGGAGTGGTTGAGAGAACAAAAGAGTGTTTGTTGAAATTGCTTGGGCATATAGAGAGAGTGAGGAACTGTTAACATAGAGGATATATGTGTCAGGGGTGGAGGGAACAAGGAAAAGCGGGAGACAAAGTTGGAGGTGGAAGGATGTAGTGAAAAACATTTTGAGCGATTAGGACCCGAACTTGCAGGAGGGTGAGAGGCGTACAAGAAATTGATTGAATAGAACGATGTTGTATATCGAGGTCGACGTGCTGTCAGTGGACGGAACCATAGGATATGAAACATCTGGGGTAAACTATGGAAAAGTTTATTTTGCCTGGATGTTTATAGGGAGCTGTGGTTTCGGTACATTGCACATGACAGCTAGAGACTGAGTGTGAACGAATGTGGCTTTTTTGTCTGTTTTCCTGGCACTACCTCGTTGCCGTAGGGGGTGGCGAAGCTGTTTCCTATGGGGCAGGGTGACGCCGAGAATGGCTGAAGGGAAGTCTGTATGAATATGTACAGTTCCCCAACTAGTGATGTCGAAAAATCCAGTGAATTTCGCTCAATGGCGACGTCTGACATTTGCCCGACTAGATAGACTTCTGATATTTTGTCAAGTAAAGGACAATTGATTGAAATAACACTAGATATATATTAGTTATTGTTTGAGTGAAGGATGTGGCCTTAATAACCAAGCAAAATGGGTCGGCTCTTAAAGATAAAAATATTGAGAAACAAAGCATTATGAAACGAAATCATCGGCTACATAGGGGAATAGACTGCCGGGTGACGTTGCCAGTTTTGAATATTCATGATGATTACACGTTATGAATACTCATGAATAACATATGTCCTGAAAATGGGATTCTAGGGCTGTGAAAAACAAGGAAAACCTATTATAGCACTACTATGACATGTGGGAAAACTTAAGAGAGGAAAATATATGTGAAAATCCTATGGCATCTTTGCTAATAAAATTCAGTAAAGTCATAGATGTTAGATGAGGCTAGATTAAATATTAGTTGTCTTTCTTTATTGTTATTCCATATACTTGGCGTAAGTGTAATCATAAAATAATGATTATAGTAATAATAATAATAATAATAATAATAATAATAATAATAATAATAATAATAATAATAATAATAAATATAATAATGATAATAATGATAATAATGACAATGATAATAATAATTACGATAATAGTAATGATAATGATAATGATAATGATGATAATAACAACAACAATAATAATGATAATAATAGTAATGATAAGAATAATAATGATTATAATAATGATAATAATAATGATAATAATAATAATAATAATAATAATAATAATAATAATAATAATAATAATAATAATAATAATAATGATAATAATAATAATAATAATAATAATAATAATAATAATAATAATAATAATAATAATAATAATAATAATAATAATAATAATAATAATAATAATAATAATAATAATAATAATAATAATAATAATAATAATTCTTTTCTTTTTTTTCCCAAAAGGAGGGATAGAGAAGGGGGCCAGGTGAGGATATTCCCTCAGAGGTTCAGTCCTCTGTTCTTAACGCAACCTCGCTAATGCGGGACATGGCGAATAGTATGAAAGAAAGAAAGTAATAATAATAATAATAATGATAATAATGATGATAATAATAATAATAATAATTGTAATAATAATAATAATAATAATAATAATAATAATAATAATAATAATAATAATAATAATAATAATAATAATGATAATAATAATAATAATAACAGTGATAATAATAATAATACAATAATAATGATAGATGATAATCATAACACACTGAATTGATTTCCAGAGAGAGGAAGAAAGTGTAAGGGTGGGTGACAAGCGCTTTCAGGCAGGTGGAAAAAGGGGTGGTTGGTATGGGAAGGAGTTGAGTGGAGGAATATAGACAGGAGGGAGCTAGGTAGACGAATAGACAAAATTGAATTTCTACATATGATTCATCAATGGTTGCAAATAGATGGGCACTTAACAGCTCTCAAGATCGCGATTGTTGTTGTTGTTGCTGTTGTCGTTGTTGGTGGTGGGATGGTTTGGAGAGAGAGAGAGAGAGAGAGAGAGAGAGAGAGAGAGAGAGAGAGAGAGAGAGAGAGAGAGAGAGAGAGAGAGAGAGAGTAGAGGAAGCATAGCGGAAGAATATTCCCAGTAAGTAGGTGTTGCCATATTGAAAAAGTTATTTGCGCACGTAATGTCGTTGCATAACAGAAACAATATAACATTATATGAATAGAAAAAAAAACGTCACTTAGAAATATAGGATACTATGAACCAATGTATTGCTAGATTTAGCAATTATAACTGACCAACTGCTATTAATCGTGGCACTTGTGGCTTCTCTCACCAATCACTCCATACCCACTCAGCTGAAGCTCGATCACAGCAAATTTGTAAGTAGTCGATAATTCTTTTCTTTCCAGAATAACAACATTTTGCTAGTGTTTTTAGAAGCATCTGAAATGAGCGGGACATTCTGTACCTGTGGGGTTATAAAAGCTTTAGCAATGTGTCGTCACAACCACCTCGATTCGCCAAAAAAATTCAAGTTATTTAACACTTATTGGTGGACAGCCAAATGCATTCATGTCTATAAATCGAAGAAAACTTAAAAATGACCGTGTTGATTGCTTTTTTTACTGAGAGAAGCTCTGCAAAGACACAGAAGATCTTTTTTCTTTTATTTATGAATGGAATTTTGCTTCATGATTATCGTTATTTAAAGCTGCATTTCCCCTTTACCTTACTGACTTGCACCAGTAGGCAAGGAAACCTGGACCAGCTGCTATTAGCAGCATAAAGCAAGTCTTCCTGGAGCCACTGCAATGTAATACGCCGCCACAAACACTGATCTGCCGGGGTATGAGAACAGTGCCGCATTGGCTGGATCCATTTAGAGATCGAGTGAGAGGCGGCAACGGTAATTAAGAGGTGTTGTGGGTCGGTGTGCAGGTTGGTCGGTGCAGGGGAGTGAGTCAGGAAATGGGAGACTAACAGTGGCTTGTGGAGTGGGTTACCTTACACACACACACACACACACACACACACACACACACACACTCACACACACTCATTCTATCCAAAACACCAATTAGAAAAAGTGATCATGTAGTAGTTAGGTTTAAGTATGTGATGAATGAAGATGTTAAAAGAGCAGAGATGAGACTGGATCTAAAGGTTTTATGTAATTGTGGAAAATACACAAACATCAACAATACATATGATAACGTAGATCAGGAACTGGAGTTAGGGTAGTGAGCATCCCAGGCTTTGTGGTGAGGTTCTGTAGAATGTTAGAATAAGAGTGAGAACATGGGTATCTCTAGCCTTAAAGACAAAGGGAACGCTAAGAAAGAGTAGAGTATGGTTTAGTATAAGATGGCCTAAAGCAAACAAGCTTCGAGATGTAGGCAAGACTCCAGCCAGCCAGCACTTGTAAGGTATAAGAGAGCAAGGAACGAATGCACCAGGATAAGAAAGGATGGACAAAAGATATCAGAAAAAACCGATATTGTGGAAAAGGAAGAAGAGAATCTATGCTTCCATAAAATTCAACAGGAGTCAACCGTCAGTTAAGAAGTAGCTTAGTAAGATAAGGGATCCATGGAGAAAAACTGTAAATGATGATTTAAGGATATGTGCTGAACTATAGAACAAGTTCAGAAGTGTTCTGAAAAAGCCTTAACCCTAACAACAGTGAGGTGTAACGGGGAGAAAGTTTTAGGAAAAATTGAGATAATTAGAAAATATTGATAGAATATTAAAAGGCCTTGAACCATGCCAGGTCATCATCCTGTTGAAATTATACCATGTCTGCTGAAGAAGTATGTCGACACATCAAACAAAACTCTTGAAATATTGTTCAAGACGTCGATGGAGAGAGGTTAAATGCATAAGGAGTAGAAAAAGGGCAAACCTCATGCATCTTCGTAAGCAATGAGACTAAGAACAGGCACAGAACTACAGTTTGGTCTTACTAACGAGGATGGTCTTTAGTTTCTGGGAAAGATAATCGGAAAACAAATGGGTTACCTCCTGCAGAGGAAATATCACCTAAGTCAGAGATAACACTGTTTGGTGAAAAGGAAATCTTGTATAACAAATCTTTTAGATTTATGTGAGAGAATTAACTCTAACACATAATTGAAGGCTAAGTCTGTATTGGACTGCCAGAAAACATTTGATACTGTACCGCATGAGACATTGATTAAGAAGAAGGATCACCTAGCAGTAATAAGAAGAAAACTCCTTGGTTAGATAGAAGATCATCTCAGTGTAAAGAAACAAAAGACAAATGTCAGAGGAGCTTCAAAAAATGAATGGTCACCAGTAGGGGTGTCACAAGGTTCTGGTTTGGAACCATTTATTCTTCCCGATCTTAGCATGTAAGTTGCCATGAGGGATGTGGACTCCTACCTGGACGTGTTTACAGATGATGCAAAGGTTGGTCTGATACATGGTTGTTAAAGTTCAACCAGAACATATGTAAAGTGACGATGATAGGTTAGAGAGAAAGAAGATATCAGTTTGATTATTATCTAACACGAAACTAGCTTCAGGATTCTCTAAGTGAGAAGGAATTAAGAGTTGACATCGTCCCTAACATATTGCTAGATAGGCAAATATTAGATACCTCTCACCTATATGGATAAGGAAATATTTAGCAAGCTGGTCATATCTACTCATGGCTAAAACAAGATTGTGCTTCTCAGTGTTTGGTCATAGCACCTGAAAAAACACAGAGAACTTAATGGAGAAGGTTTCAGTGGAAGGAAAAAAACGTGGTAACAGAATCAACTAAGGTGAGTTGCAGGATAAGACTAGAAGCCTTAGATTTGTCCGTCGTGGGCGAGAAAACAATGAGGGGTTACTTGAACGCAAACTTTAAATTTTGAAACAAGGTTGATGACGTAGACAGAGAACAGTTCTTCGAACGTTGTAGGTGTATGACAACCAGAGGACATATCAAGGGAATAAGTAAGAAACTTATTAAAAATGTAGACATACTTTTTCATATAAAAGTGGTAGATGAAATGTATAAACTGACAGATGATGTGGTAAAGTGGACAGTATACAAATACTTTAAAGGTTAAGTGATGATTAAAAGCAGTACTATAGATACGTTTAAAAACTTACGACAAATATTTCGCCTCAAGTCCACGACTATGGTTATTTCCGCCTCCTTAGTCACGTGAGCAGTTTTCAGGTTTATCTTTGAATCATCTTTATGTCTTTTTACTTTTACTAAACTAATATATGTGTTTCTAATATGTTTCACTATTATAACCAGCATCGAAAGAACCCAGTGGTCTGTTGTTGTTCTAGTTACTTTTTATACTGGAAAAGATTAAAGATTCTCCCCTATACAATGGAAAGAGGTAGTTACCAGTAGGTTATAACACAAGCCTACAGTGCACCAACTCTGATACAAAGGTTATACTTCCCGAAATCTTAGCCTATTGTTACATAGGAATTAAGTTTCGTATAGCTTGCTAGCACCTGATTGGCCAGGAGCTTTCTTGCTTGCATCACAGCTAGCCACGAGCACCTTATGTCACTAGTACGATCTTCTCTTTCAGAACAGTAACCACTCAGTAACCACGCTTGTAATGAAAACTTCATCCATGTCACGAAGCTTATCATGATCAACGACTTCAAAAACTATACCCAGACTTAACAACATTCTGCTCTAACTAAATTACTACAATTATATAAGCCCTTTTTATAATAGGTTTTTGCCATCACGGGCTATTATGATGTTATCCTATTTGTCTGACAATCTACAACGTTCATAACATGCTAGAATTGATGCCTTTTCTATCTTTATCCTGCATCTAACACAGTTTACATCGACAACCATCTGCATTATTTCCTTGACCCCATTGATAAAAAAAGGTCAGGAATTTGGGTTATTATTACTGTCTGAAGGCAGAGAACCCTGCCATAGAGCATCAGGTTTCATTGTTTTCTTCTTCGAGTACTCCTTATGTTAATGTCATAGCTTGACATGAGCCATGTTACGATAAACCAAGAGTAGCCAGAAATTTAACCAGCAGCAATGGCCTACTGAGACAGAGGATGTCTCTAGCAATATTTCGTACGATCATAGTACCTGTAAAGATTACCACTGCCACCAATTGTCACGACCACAGCCTGTCACTATCACAATCCTCCATTACACAGCCTTTCACTAATACATCCCATTACTACCACAGCCCGTCAGTAACAGTTTCCAATACTACATCCTGTCATCACCACAACCTGTCATTACTACAGCCTGTCATTACCATAGGCTGCTACTACAACAGCCTTTTACTACCACAACCTGTCATTATCACAACTTCTCATAATCAAAGCAAACAAAATGCCACGGTTGCAGGTAATCATGCCCCCAGCCTACTACTCTTTATCATGAATCAACCCTGACCCAGCCATATCCTACCATTATCACAATCTGCCACGATCAAACCAAGTCACCACGACCACACTATGCCACTGCCAACAGCCCACCATGACTGCAGTAGTGGCAAGATAATTGTCTTAGTGAACGTACGTTAGTGGCGCTCTCGGGCCGCCTAGTATCAACCTGAACTCTCCTCTCATTCACCTTAGCTTGACACTTGAATTGCGCCTGATTAGACCTACTATCGTCACAAAAGAGTGTTTGCCTCCAATAAATGTGATTGTGAAAGGTTATATTTATCATTTATCTATCTATTATACTTAATCGACCATACACGCACATATACATACATATACACATCAACATATACATACTTATACATACACAGATACATACATATATATACACATGTACAGATGCATACTTGCTTGGTTTCAAGGATTGATGTTGGTACGCCGCCACACATGAAATTGCGAGTTACGGCAGGTAAAGACAAAAAAGGCCACATTTCTTCACACTCAGTCTCTAACTGTCATGTATGATGCACCGAAACTACAGCTATCTATCTACATCCAGGCCCCACAGACCTTTCCATGGTTTACCCCAGACGCTTCACAACCCCTGGTTCAGTCCATTAACAGCGCGTCGACCCCGGTATACCACATCTTTCCAATCCACTGTATTTCTTACATGCCTATCACCATCCTGTATGTTCAGGCCCCGATCGCTCAAAATCTTTTTCAATCCATCCTTCCACCTCCAATTTGGTTTCCCGCTTCCCCTTGTTCTCTCCACCTGACACATATATCTGTCAGACTGTCATCACTCATTCTCTCCAAGTGTTCAAACCATTTCAACACACCCTCTTCTGCTCTCTCAACCATACTCTTTATATATTCACACATCTTTCTTACCTTTTCATTACGTACTCGATCAAACCATCTCACACCCGACTGAACCTAATAACCTTGCTCTTATTCACATTTACTCTCAACTTTCTCCTTTCACACACTTTTCCAAACTCAGTCACCAACCTCTGCAGTTTTTCACACGAATCAACCACTAGAGCTGTATCATCGGCAAACAACTGCTAACTCACTTCCCAGGCTCTCTCATCCACAACAGACTGCCTACTCGCCCCTATCTCCATAAATTTACATCCCTAACCAACTCATCCATAAACATATTAACATCCATGGGGACATCACACACCCCTGCCGTAGACTGATATTCACTGGGGACCAATCATTCTCCTCATCCCTTAAATCCTTGATAAAACTTTTCACTGTTTCTATCAACCTGTTTCAAACACTAAATATTCTTAGAATCTTCTTCAAAGCAACTCTACCAACCCTATCATATGCCTTCTCCAGATCCATGAATGCTACATGTAAATACCTTTGTTGTTCTAAGTCTTTCTCACGTACATTCTTCAAAGGAGACCCTGATCCACACATACTCTACCACTTCTGAAACCACACTACCCCTCTACATTCTGATGCTCTATGCATGCCTTCACCCTCTCAATCAATACCCTCCCATATAATTACACAGAAATACTCAACAAAATTGTAGTTTGAATTTTCAAATTTATTCCCTTTTCCTTGGTATAATTGCACTACGCATGCATTCCGCCAATCCTCAGGTATTTCACCATGTTCCATAATACGTTGAATATCCTTACCAAGCAATCAGCAACAGTCAATCCCTTTTCAATAAATTCCACCGAAATACGATCCAAACCCGCCGCCGTGTTGGATTTCATCTTCCGCAAGGCTTTCACCACCTCTTCTCTCTTCACCAAATTATACCTCCTGACCCTCTTACTTCGTGCACCATCCCCCGACCAAAACACCCTATATCTGCCACTCTTTCATCAAACACATTCAACAAACCTTCAAAATACTCACTGTATCTCCTCACTCCATCACTATCTGTTATCACTTCCCCACTTACTCTCTTCACTGATGTTCCAATTTGTTCTCTTGTCTTACGCACTTATTTATCTCCTTCCAAAACATCTTTTGTTTTCCCTAAAATTTAATGATACTCTTTCACCTCAACTCTCATTTGCCCTCTTTTTCACCCCTTCCACCTTTCTCTTGACCTCCTGCCGCTTTCAGTTATACATATCTCAGTAATTTGCACTACTTCCCTGCAAATATCGTCTAAACATCTCTCTTTTCTCTTTCAGTAACAATCTAACTTCTTAATTCCACCACTTACAACCATTTTTAATCTACCCACCTCTCTCCTTTCTCATGCCACATGCATCCTTTGCGCAAGCCATCACTGCTTCCCTAAATACATTATATTCCGCACCCACTCCCCGCACGTCACTTGCTCACTCCGTTTGCCATTCGACACTCAATCTTTCCTGATACTTCCTCGCATAAGTTTCCTTTCCAAGGTCATTTACTCTCATCACTCCTTTCCCCCCAACATTCTCTCTTCATTTTTGAAAATTTCTACAAATCTTCACCTTCCCCTCCCTCACATCAGACATCCCTCCAGCTGCCTCTCTTGGCACATTAGCATCCAAACGTCTCTCTTTTATACGCCTATCAATGAACAAGTCCGATAATGCTCTGTGACCATTTCTCCTACCTACATATGTATAAGTATGTATATCTCTCTTTTTAGAGAAGGTATTCCCATATACCAGTCTTTTTTCACCACACAAATCCACAAGCTCTTCACCATTTCCATTTACAACACTGAACACCCCATGTATACCAATTATGCCCACAAGTGCAACATTACTCACCTTCGCATTTAAATCACCCATCACTGAAACCTAATCTGGTGCATAAAAGCGGCTAATACACTCGCTTATCTCCAAGAACACTTGCCTCTCATGTTTCTTCTCATGTCCAGATGCATAGGCACCAATAATCACCCATCTCTATCCATCCACTTTCAGTTTTACCACATCAATCTAGAACCCATATATTACACTCAATCAAATACTCCCACGACTCCTGCTTCAGGAGTATTGCTAGTCCTTTCTTAGCTCTTGTCCTCTCACCAATCCCTAACTTTACTACCAAGACTTTCACAAGCAACTCTTCCCCTTTACACTTAAGCTTCGTTTCACTCAGCCAGAATATCCAGGATTCATTCCTCAAACAAAGTTCATATCTCTACTTTCTTCTAATCTTGGCTATATCCTTACCCATTCAGACACCCTAATCTGAGCCTCGAGGAGGATGAACACTCCCCGCTTGACTCCTTTTTTTCCGTTCCAGAAATTTGAATACAAAGGATGGGGGTTTCTAGCCCCCTTCTCTTGCAGCCTTTAGTCGCTTTTTACTAGACGCAGGGAATACGTTAGCGAAGTAGCGGAATATAAACAAACGAAAGAACGGCAAAACCCACTACATACATATTTATATACTTGAACGCCCACACACGCACATATACATACCTATACATTTAAATGTACACATTCATACACATACACACACAAAGACACACACACACACATATATATATGTGGTAGAGGATGTGTGGATCAGGTGTTTGCTTTGAAGAATGTATGTGACAAATACTTAGAAAAGCAAATGGATTTGCATGTAGCATTTACGGATCTGGAGAAGGCATATGATAGACTTGATAGAGATGCTCTGTGGAAGGTAGTAAGAATATATGGTGTGGGAGGCAAGTTGTTAGAAGCAGTGAAAAGTTTTTATCGAGGATGTAAGGCATGTGTACGTGTAGGAAGAGAGGAAAGTGATTGGTTCTCAGTGAATGTAGGTTTGCGGCAGGGGTGTGTGATGTCTCCATGGTTGTTTAATTTGTTTATGAATGGGGTTGTTAGGGAGGTGAATGCAAGAGTTTTGGAAAGAGGGGCAAGTATTAAGTCTGTTGGGGATGAGAGAGCTTGGGAATTGAGTCAGTTGTTGTTCGGTGATGATACAGCGCTGGTGGCTGATTCATGTGAGAAACTGCAGAAGCTGGTGACTGAGTTTGGTAAAGTGTGTGAAAGAAGAAAGTTAAGAGTAAATGTGAATAAGAGCAAGGTTATTAGGTACAGTAGGGTTGAGGGTCAAGTCAATTGGGAGGTGAGTTTGAATGGAGAAAAACTGAAGGAAGTGAAGTGTTTTAGATATCTGGGAGTGGATCTGGCAGCGGATGGAACCATGGAAGCGGAAGTGGATCATAGGGTGGGGGAGGGGGCGAAAATTCTGGGAGCCTTGAAGAATGTGTGGAAGTCGAGAACATTATCTCGGAAAGCAAAAACGGGTATGTTTGAAGGAATAGTGGTTCCAACAATGTTGTATGGTTGCGAGGCGTGGGCTATGGATAGAGTTGTGCGCAAGAGGATGGATGTGATGGAGATGAGATGTTTGAGGACAATGTGTGGTGTGAGGTGGTTTGATCGAGTGAGTAACGTAAGGGTAAGAGAGATGTGTGGAAATAAAAAGAGCGTGGTTGAGAGAGCAGAAGAGGGTGTTTGAAATGGTTCGGGCACATGGAGAGAATGAGTGAGGAAAGATTGACCAAGAGAATATATGTGTCGGAGGTGGAGGGAACGAGGAGAAGAGGGAGACCAACTTGGAGGTGGAAAGATGGAGTAAAAAAGATTTTGTGTGATCGGGGCCTGAGCATGCAGGAGGGTGAAAGGAGGGCAAGGAATAGAGTGAATTGGAGCGATGTGGTATACCGGGGTTGACGAGCTGTCAGTGGATTGAATCAAGGCATGTGAAACGTCTGGGGTAAACCATGGAAAGCTGTGTTGGTATGTATATTTGCGTGCGTGGACGTATGTACATACATGTGTATGGGGGGGGGTTGGGCCATTTCTTTCGTCTGTTTCCTTGCGCTACCTCGCAAACGCGGGAGACAGCGACAAAGCAAAAAAAAAAAAAATATATATATATATATATATATATATATATATATATATATATATATATATATATATATGTATATATATATATATATATATATATATATATATATATATATATATATATATATATATATATATATATATATATATATATATATATATATATATATATATATATATATATATATATGTATATCCCTGGGGATAGGGGAGAAAGAATACTTCCCACGTATTCCCTGCGTGTCGTAGAAGGCGACTAAAAGGGAAGGGAGCGGGGGGCTGGAAATCCTCCCCTCTCGTTTTTTTTTTAATTTTCCAAAAGAAGGAACAGAGAAGGGGGCCAGGTGAGGATATTCCCTCAAAGGCCCAGTCCTCTGTTCTTAACGCTACCTCGCTATCGCGGGAAATGGCGAATAGTATGAAAAAAAAAAAAAAAAAATGTATGTATATATATATATATATATATATATATATATATATATATATATATATATATATATATATATATATATATATATATATATATATATATATATATATATTTTTTTTTTTTTTTTTTTTTTGCTTTGTCGCTGTCTCCCGCGTTTGCGAGGTAGCGCAAGGAAACAGATGAAAGAAACGGCCCAACCCACCCCCATACACATGCCTTGATTCAATCCACTGACAGCACGTCAACCCCGGTATACGACATCGCTCCAATTCACTCTATTCTTTGCCCTGTTTTCACCCTCCTGCATGTTCAGGCCCCTATCGCACAAAATCATTTTCACTCCATCTTTCCACCTCCAATTTGGTCTCCCTCTTCTCCTCGTTCCCTCCACCTCCGACACATATATCCCCTTGGTCAATCTTTCGTCACTCATTCTCTCCATGTGACCAAACCATTTCAAAACACCCTCTTCTGCTCTCTCAACCACGCTCTTTTTATTTCCACACAGCTCTCTTACCCTTACGTTACTTACTCGATCAAACCACCTCACACCACACATTGTCCTAAAACATCTCATTTCCAGCACATCCATCCTCCTGCGCACAACTCTATCCATAGTCCACGCCTCGCAACCATACAACATTGTTGGAACCAATATTCCTTCAAACATACCCATTTTTGCTTTCCGAGATAATGTTCTCGACTTCCACACATTCTTCAAGGCTCCCAGAATTTTCGCCCCCTCCCCCACCCTATGATCCACTTCCGCTTCCATGGTTCCATCCGCTGCCAGATCCACTCCCAGATATCTAAAACACTTCACTTCCTCCAGTTTTTCTCCATTCAAACTCACCTCCCAATTGACTTGACCCTCAACCCTACTGTACCTAATAACCTTGCTCTTATTCACATTTACTCTTAACTTTCTTCTTTCACACACTTTACCAAACTCAGTCACCAGCTTCTGCAGTTTCTCACATGAATCTGCCACCAGCGCTGTATCATCAGCGAACAACAACTGACTCACTTCCCAAGCTCTCTCATCCCCAACAGACTTCATACTTGCCCCTCTTTCCAAAACTCTTGCATTCACCTACCAAACAACCCCATCCATAAAAAAATTAAACAACCATGGAGACATCACACACCCCTGCCGCAAACCTACATTCACTGAGAACCAATCACTTTCATCTCTTCCTACACGTACACATGCCTTACATCCTCGATAAAAACTTTTCACTGCTTCATATGCCTTCTCCAGATCCATAAATGCTACATACAAATCCATTTGCTTTTCTAAGTATTTCTCACATATATTCTTCAAAGCAAACACCTGATCCACACATCCTCTACCACTTCTGAAACCACACTGCTCTTCCCCAATCTGATGCTCTGTACATGCCTTCACCCTCTCAATCAATACCCTCCCATATAATTTGCCAGGAATACTCAACAAACTTATACCTCTGTAATTTGAGCACTCACTCCTATCCCCTTTGCCTTTGTACAATGGCACTATGCACGCATTCCGCCAATTCTCAGGCACCTCACCATGAGTCATACATACATTAAATAACCTTACCATCCAGTCAACAATACAGTCACCCACTTTTTTAATAAATTCCACTGCAATACCATCCAAACCTGCTGCCTTGCCGGCTTTCATCTTCCGCAAAGCTTTTACTACCTCTTCTCTGTTTACCAACTCATTTTCCCTAACCCTCGCACTTTGCACACCACCTCGACCAAAACACCCTATATCCGCTACTCTATCATCAAACACATTCAACAAACCTTCAAAATACTCACTCCATCTCCTTCTCACATCACCACTACTTGTTATCACCTCCCCATTTGCGCCCTTTACTGAAGTTCCCATTTGCTCCCTTGTCTTACGCACTTTATTTACCTCCTTCCAGAACATCTTTTTATTCTCCCTAAAATTTAATGATACTCTCTCACCCCAACTCTCATTTGCCCTTTTTTTCACCTCTTGCACCTTTCTCTTGACCTCTTCTCTCTTTCTTTTATACGTCTCCCACTCAATTTCATTTTTTCCCTGCAAAAATCGTCCAAATGCCTGTCTCTTCTCTTTCACTAATACTCTTACTTCTTCATCCCACCACTCACTACCCTTTCTAATCAACCCAACTCCCACTCTTCTCATGCCACAAGCATCTTTTGCGCAATCCATCACTGATTCCCTAAATACATCCCATTCCTCCCCCACTCCCCTTACTTCCATTGTTCTCACCTTTTTCCATTCTGTACTCAGTCTCTCCTGGTACTTTCTCACACAAGTCTCCTTCCCAAGCTCACTTACTGTCAACACCCTCTTCACCCCAACATTCACTCTTCTTTTCTGATAACCCATACAAATCTTCACCTTAGCCTCCACAAGATAATGATCAGACATCCCTCCAGTTGCACCTCTCAGCACATTAACATCCAAAAGTCTCTCTTTCGCGCGCCTGTCAATTAACACGTAATCCAATAACGCTCTCTGGCCATCTCTCCTACTTACATAAGTATACTTATGTATATCTTGCTTTTTAAACCAGGTATTTCCAATCATCAGTCCTTTTTCAGCACATAAATCTACAAGCTCTTCACCATTTCCATTTACAACAATGAACACCCCATGTATACCAATTATTCCCTCAACTGCCACATTACTCACCTTTGCATTCAAATCACCCAACACTATAACCCGGTCTCGTGCATCAAAACCACTAACACACTCATTCAGCTGCTCCCAAAACACTTGCCTCTCATGATCTTTCTTCTCATGCCCAGGTGCATATGCACCAATAATCACCCATCTCTCTCCATCAACTTTCAGTTTTACCCATATTAATCGAGAATTTACTTTCTTACATTCTATCACATACTTCCACAACTCCTGTTTCAGGAGTACTGCTACTCCTTCCCTTGCTCTTGTCGTCTCACTAACCCCTGACTTTACTCCTAAGACATTCCCAAACCACTCTTCCCCTTTACCCTTGAGCTTCGTTTCACTCAGAGCCAAAACATGCAGGTTCCTTTCCTCAAACATACTACCTATCTATCCTTTTTTCACATCTTGGTTACATCCACACACATTTAGGCACCCCAATCTGAGCCTTCGAGGAGGATGAGCACTCCCCGCGTGACTCCTTCTTCTGTTTCCCATTTTAGAAAGTTAAAAAAATACAAGGAGGGGGGGATTTCTGGCCCCCCGCTCCCGTCCCCTCTAGTCGCTTTCTACGACACGCGAGGAATACGTGGGCAGTATTCTTTCACCCCTATCCCCAGGGGTAATATACATATATATATACACATACACACACATACACACACACACGCACACATACATACACACACACATACATATATATACATGTGAAAATGTAAGAAACAATTTAGAAAACTGAAACTTCTAGCTTGAAATGAAATGAAAAAATGAATGTCACATAATGGTTCAACCTCTGGCTATGGAAATTAAATGTTTAAATTATTTACCCAAACATCAATAGTAGTTCTCATCCATTTAACCACTGTATCAATAAGCTTCAATGTCTAAGCTATATTTTTTCCAATTTCACTATTTTCTTGTCAAAGCACCATGTATGAAATCTATCACTCCAGTAACACAACTATAAACATTTACTTCCCCTTTAAAAAAAGTTCTGGGGAAGTCTGTCTCGGTACACTGCGGGACACTCTACCACCTGGCGAGGTTTGTGTTGCAATGGTTCTTGATTCACAAACGTAGTAGCATCACTGGTGGGCCAAGGTAGGTCCGTTGGCGAAGAGGAGCTCATGAAACATGTCAGAAAGCATGCTACTGCAGGCAGGAGTGAAGGCTGATGCAAACTGGTTTCGCTCTGATGGAGATGCTGATTCTGGGCCCTTTCGCCTACTGGCAATACCACAGCCTCGAGTTCCTAGACACGAGCCTTACAGACGAGGGAGACCGTCGCCAGACGAAGGACCAGTCTATCAGTACAGTGTCCAAGTTGTCGGAGGCGGAGGGGTATACAGAGGCCAGGAAACACCATCCTAAGTCACAGACTGGCGACCCAGCCCACACCTGGCGGAGCAACTTCCTCACACCACGAGGTGAGGAGGAGGAGGAGGAGGAGGACGTCGTCGTACAGCCATATCATACAACCAACGGACCACAAGTCAGACCTCGTGAGGAAGCGTCTCTCGGGTCATCCGACCACGAAGGGAGACACTCAGTGTTCTTGGATCTTTCCTTGGTCGTCTCACAGGAGCCAGACAGTTCTTACTGTAGGTCCAGGCCGGCGGAGGGGAACAGTGCTTGAGCGACTCAAACCATTTACTTATCGAATGTCTATGAATGACGAGGCATTCCGTGATTGGGAGCGCTGGTTATGGTGGAAGATGTACGTGTAGCAAGAGAGGAAAGTGATTGGTTCTCAGTGAATGTAGGTTTGCGGCAGGGGTGTGTGATGTCTCCATGGTTTTTTGATTTGTTTATGGATGGGGTTGTTAGGGAGGTGAATGCAAGAGTTTTGGAAAGAGGGGCAAGTATGAAGTCTTTTGTGGATGAGAGAGCTTGGGAAGTGAGTCAGTTGTTGTTCGCTGATGATACAGCGCTGGTGGCTGATTCATGTGAGAAACTGCAGAAGCTGGTGACTGAGTTTGGTAAAGTGTGTGAAAGAAGAAAGTTAAGAGTAAATGTGAATAAGAGCAAGATTATTAGGTACAGTAGGGTTGAGGGTCAAGTCAATTGGGAGGTAAGTATGAATGGAGAAAAACTGGTGGAAGTAATGTGTTTTAGATATCTGGGAGTGGATCTGGCAGCGGATGGAACCATGGAAACGGAAGTGAATCATAGGGTGGGGGAGGGGGCGAAAATCCTGGGAGCCTTGAAGAATGTGTGGAAGTCGAGAACATTATCTCGGAAAGCAAAAATGGGTATGTTTGATGGAATAGTGGTTCCAACAATGTTGTATGGTTGCCAGGCGTGGGCTATGGATAGAATTGTACGCAGGAGGGTGGATGTGCTGATGTGTGAGGATGGATGTATTGGAAATGAGATGTTTGATTACAAAATGTGGTGTGAGGTGGTTTGATCGAGTAGGTAATGAAAGGATAAGAGATGTGTGGTGATAAAAAGAGTATATTTGAGAGAGCAGAAGAGGGTGTTTTGAAATGCTTTGTTCACATGGAGAGAATGAGTGAGGAAAGATTGACAAAGGGGATATATGTGTCAGAGATGGAGAGAACGTGAAGTGGGAGACCAAATTGGAAGTGGAAAGATGGAGTGAAAAAGATTTTTATCGATCGTTGCCTGAACTTGCAGGAGGGTGAAAGGCGTACAAGGAGTAGAGTGAATTGGAACGATGTGGTATACCGGGGTCCACGTGCGTGTCAATGGATTGCACCAGGGGATGTGAAGCGATGGGGTAAACCATGGAAAGTTTTGTCGGGTCTGGATGTGGAAAGGAAGTTGTGATTTCAGGGGAAGGGGTTGTCATTTCGTGTGTTTCGGGGTGGCGACGAAATGAATAAAGGCAGCAAGTATGAAATTTATACATATGTATATATGTATATGTCTGTGTATGTATATGTACGTATACGTTGAAATGTATAGGTATGTAGATATGTGTGTATGAACGTGTATGTATGTACATACATGTCTATGTTTGTGGGTTGTGCCATTCTTTTGTCTGTTTCCTTGCGCTGGTGACTGAGTTTGGTAAAGTGTGTGAAAAATGAATAATTAGAGTAAATTTTGATAAGAGCAAGGTTATCAAGTACAGGAGGGTTGAGGGAGAAGTCATTTGGGAGGTAAGTTTGAATGGGGAAAAACTGGAGGACGTGAGGTGTTTTAGATATCCGGGAGTGGATTTGGTAGCTGATTGAACCATGGAAGCGGAAGTGAGTCACAGGTTGGGGGAGGGGGTGAAGGTTTTGGGAGCGTTGAAGATTGTGTGGAAGCCGAGAACGTTATCTCGTGAGAAAAAATAGGTATTTTTGAAGGAACAGTGGTTCCAACAATGTTGTATGGTTGTGAGGCATGGGCGATAGATTGAGATGTACGGACGACAGTGGATGTGTTGGAAATGAGATGTTTGAGGACAATATGTAGTGAGAGGTGGTTTGATCGAGGAAGTAATGAAAGGGTAAGAGAGATGTGTGGTAACAAAAAGAGGGTGGTTTAGAGAGCAGAAGATGGTGTAGTGAAATAGTTTGGTCATATGGAGAGAATGATTGCGGAATGATTGACAAAGAGGATATATTTTTCAGAGATGGAGGGAACGATGAGGAGTGGGAGACTAAATTGGAAGTGGAAGCATGGAGTGAAAAATATTTTGAAAGATCGGTGCCTGAACATACAGGAGGGTGAAAGACGTGCAAGAAGAGAGTGAATTGGAACGATGTGGTATACCGGGATCAACGTGCTATCATTGGATTGAACCAGGGCATGTGAAGCATTTTGGGTAAACCATGGAAAGTTTTGTGGGGCCTGGATGTGGAAAGGGAGCTGTGGTTTCGGTGCATTACACATAACAGCTGGAGTCTGTGCGTGGACAAATGCGGCTTTTGTTGTCCTTTCCCTAGCGCTACCTCGCGCGCACGCGGGGAAAAATGGGTACCATTTTCATGTGTGGTGGGGTAGCGACAAGAATGGATGAAGGAAGCGTGTATGAATATGTGCATATATATATATATATATATATATATATATATATATATATATATATATATATATATATATATATATATATGAAGTCTGTTGGGGATGAGAGAGCTTGGGAAGTGAGTCAGTTGTTGTTCGCTGATGATACACGGCTGGTGGCTGATTCATGTGAGAAACTGCAGAAGCTGGTGACTGAGTTTGGTAAAGTGTGTGAAAGAAGAAAGTTAAGAGTAAATGTGAATAAGAGCAAGGTTATTAGGTACAGTAGGGTTGAGGGTCAAGTCAATTGGGAGGTGAGTTTGAATGGAGAAAAACTGGAGAAAGTGAAGTGTTTTAGATATCTGGGAGTGGATCTGGCAGCGGATGGAACCATGGAAGCGGAAGTGGATCATAGGGTGGGGGAGGGGGCGAAAATTCTGGGAGCCTTGAAGAATGTGTGGAAGTCGAGAACATTATCTCGGAAAGCAAAATGGGTATGTTTGAAGGAATAGTGGTTCCAACAATGTTGTATGGTTGCGAGGCGTGGGCTATGGATAGAGTTGTGCGCAGGAGGATGGATGTGCTGGAAATGAGATGTTTGAGGACAATGTGTGGTGTGAGGTGGTTTGATCGAGTAAGTAACGTAAGGGTAAGAGAGATGTGTGGAAATAAAAAGAGCGTGGTTGAGAGAGCGGAAGAGGGTGTTTTGAAATAGTTCGGGCACATGGAGAGAATGAGTGAGGAAAGATTGACCAAGAGAATATATGTGTCGGAGGTGGAGGGAACGAGGAGAAGAGGGAGACCAAATTGGAGGTGGAAAGATGGAGTGAAAAAGATTTTGTGTGATCGGGGCCTGAACATGCAGGAGGGTGAAAGGAGGGCAAGGAATAGAGTGAATTGGAGCGATTTGGTATACCGGGGTTTACGTGCTGTCAGTGGATTGAATCAAGGCATGTGAAGCGTCTGGGGTAAACCATGGAAAGCTGTGTAGGTATGTATATTTGCGTGTGTGGACGTATGTATATACATGTATATGGGGGCGGGTTGGGCCATTTCTTTCGTCTGTTTCCTTGCGCTACCTCGCAAACGCGGGAGACAGCGGCAAAGAAAAAAAAAAAAAAATATATATATATATATATATATATATATATATATATATATATATACATATATATATATATATATATATATATATACATATATATATATATATATATGTATATATATATATATATATATATATTTATATATATATATATATATATATATATATATATATATATATATATATATATATATATATATATATATATATATATATATATATATATATATATAATTTTATTTATTTATTTTTTATTTTATTGTACTTAACCGCCATCTCCCGCGTTAGCGAGGTAGCGCAAGGAAACAGACAAGGAATGGCCCAACCCACCCACATACACATGTATATACATAAACGCCCACACACGCACAACTACATAAATATACATGTCAACATATACATACACAGATATATATACATATATACACTTGTACATATCCATAATTGCTGCCTTCATCCATTCCTGTCACCACCCCACCACACACGAAATAGCATCCCCCCTCCAGCAAGGCAGCGCCAGAAAAAGACAAAAAAGGCCACATTCGTTTACACTCAGTCTCTAGCTGTCATGTGCAATGCACTGAAACCACAGCTCCCTTTCCATATCCAGGCCCCACAGACCTTTCCATGGTTTACCCCAGATGCTTCATATGCTCTGGTTCAATCCATTGACAGCACGTTGACCCCGGTATACCACATCAATCAAATTCACTCTATTCCTTGCACGCCTTTCACCCTTCTATACGTTCAGGCCCCGATCGCTCAAAATCTTTTTCACTCCATCATTCCACCTCCAATTTGGTCTCCTGCTTCACCTCCTTCCCTCCACCTCTGACACATATATCCTCTTTGTCAATCTTCCCTCACTCATTCTCTCCATGTGTCCAAACCATTTCAACACACCCTCTTCTGCTCTCTCAACCACACTCTTTTTATTACCACACATTTCCCTTACCCTTTCAATACTTACTTACCACCCTGTGACTCTCTTCTGATTCCATGGTTCCATCCGAAGCTAAGGCCACTCCCAGATATCTAAAACACTTCTCTTCCTCCAATTCTTCTCCGTTCAAACTTACATACCAGTTAACCTGTTCCTCAACCCTACTGAACTAATAACCTTGCTCTTATTCACATTTACTCTAAAGTTTCTCCTTTCACACACTTTTCCAAACTCAGTCACCAACTTCTGCAGTCTCTCACTCAAATCAGCTGCGAAATATGCATAAAAGCAGAAGACACTAGATCATAAGTACACACATAAATACCCATAGACTAGTGGAACACTACAACAATGAAGCAATGTTCATTCCGGGGAAAGGAACAGTCTACAACTGAAACAACAAATTATAAAGCAAATTTGTAATGAATCGTAGCATAATAGAAAGCTGCAAGGTCAGAAACTGTATGTGATGCTAGCTAATACCAGATCAATATACTAGCTGTTGCTCATGGAAGATATATTACTCTATGGCAAACTTCTAAGAGCAGAGCAACGAATTACTCACATTTTTTTTATTTTTATTTAGCTTTGTCGCTGTCTCCCACGTTTGCGAGGTAGCGAAAGGAAACAGACGAAAGAAATGGCCCAACCCACCCCCATACACAATGTATATACATACACGTCCACACACGCAAATATACATACCTATACATCGCAATGTACACATATATATACACACACAGACACATACATATATACCCATGCACACAATTCACCCTGTCTGCCTTTATTCATTCCCATCGCCACCTCGCCACACATGGATTACCATCCCCCTCCCCCCTCATGTGTGCGAGGTAGCACTAGGAAAAGACAACAAAGGCCCCATTCGTTCACACTCAGTCTCTAGCTGTCATGCAATAATGCCCGAAACCACAGCTCCCTTTATACATCCAGGCCCCACACAACTTTCCATGGTTTACCCTAGACGCTTCACATGCCCTGATTCAATCCACTGACAGCACGTCAACCCCGGTATACCATATCGCTCCAATTCACTCTATTCCTTGCCCGCCTTTCACCCTCCTGCATGTTCAGGCCCCGACCATACAAAATCTTTTTCACTCCATCTTTCCACCTCCAATTTGGTCTCCCACTTCTCGTTCCCTCCACCTCTGACACATATATCCTCTTGGTCAATCTTTCCTCACAACTATATAACATTGTTGGAATCACTATTCATTCAAACATGCCCATTTTTGCTTTCGGAGACACGTTACTCGCCTTCCACACATTTTCCAACGCTTCCAGAACTTTTGCTCCCTCCCCCACCCTGTGACTCACTTCAGCTTCCGAGGTTCCACACGCTGTCAAATCCACTCCCAGACACCTAAAACACTTTACTTCCTCCAGTTTTTCTGCATTAAAACTTATTTCCATATAGACTTCTCTCTCAACCCTACTGTACCTAATAACCTTACTCTTATTCACATTCACTCTCAGCTTCCTTCTTTCACACACTTTACCAAGCTCAGTCACCAAGATTCTGCAGTTTCTCACATGAATCAGCCACCAGCGCTGTATCATCAGCGAACAACAACTGACTCACTTCCCAAGTCATCTCATCCAAAACAAGAAGCATACTTGACCCTCTTTCCAAAACTTCCATTCACTCCTCGAACAACCCCATCCATAAAGAAATTAAACAACCATGGAGACATCACACAACCCTGCCGCAAACCTACATTCACTGAGAACCAATCAGTTTTCTCTCTTCTTACTTGTACATATGCCTTACATCCTCGATAAGACTTTTCACTGCTTCTAGCGATTTGCCTCCCACACCAAATATTCTTAATGCCTTCCTCAGAGCATCTCTATCAACTCTATCATGTGCATTCTCCAGATCCATAAATGCTATGTACAAATCCATTTGTTTTTCTAAGTATTTCTCACATACATTCTTCAAAGCAAACTCTGATCCAGACATCCTTTACCATCACTGAAACCACACTGCTCTTCCCCAATCTGATGCTCTGTACATGCCTTCACCCTCTCAATCAATACCCTCCCATACAATTTCCCAGGAATTCTGAACAAACCTATTCCTCTGTAATTTGAGCACACACCATTATCCCCTTTGCCTTTGTACAATGGCACTATTCATGCATTCCGCCAATCCTCAAGCACCTCACCATGTTCAATGCATACATTAAATATCCATACCAGCTAGTCAAGAACAAAGTCATTCCCTTTTTGATAAGTTCCACTGCAATACCATCCAAACCCGCCGCCTTGCCGGCTTTCGTCTATCGCAAAGCTTTGACTATCTCTTCTCTGTTTACCAAATCATCTTCTCTAACCATTTCACTTCGCACACCACCTCTACGAAAACACCCTATATCTGCCATTCTATCATCTAACACGTTCAACAAACCTTCAAATACTCACTCCATCTCCTCTCACATCACCCCTACTTGATATTACCTTCCCAGTAGCCCCTTCACCGATGTTCCCCTTTGTTCTCTTGTCTTACGCACTTTATTTACCTTCTTCCAAAACATATTTTTATTCTCCCTAAAATTTAGAAATACTCTCTTATCCCAACTCTCATTTGCCCTCCTTTTCACCTCTTCCACCTTTCTCTTGTCCTCTTGCCTCATTCTTTTATACATCTCCCAGTCATTTGCACTATTTCCCTGCAAAAATCGTTCAAATGCCTGTCTCTTTTCTTTCACTCACAATCTTGATTCTTCATCCCACCACTCACCACCCTTTCTAATCTGACCACCTTCCATGCTTCTCATGCCACAAGCCTCTTTTGCGCATGCTGTCTGCCTCCCTAAATACATCCCATTTCTCCCCCACTCCCCTTACGTCTTTTGCTCTCACATCTTTCCATTCTGCACTCAGTCTCTCTTGATAGGCCTCAAAGAAGTCTCCTTCCCAATCTCACTTACTCTCAACACTCTGCTCACCCCAACATTCTCTAATCATTTCTGAAAACCTCTACAAATCTTCACCTTGGCCTCCTCAAGATAATGATCAGATATCCCTTCAGTTACACCTCTCACCACAATAACATCCAAAAGTTCTTTGTATAAATATATATATATATATATATATATATATATATATATATATATATATATATATATATATATATATATATATATATATATATATATATATATACAAAGAAAAAAAATAAAATATATATATATATATATACATATATATATATATATATATATATTTATCTATATTTATTATACTTTGTCGCTGTCTCCCGGGTTTGCAAGGTAGCGCAAGGAAACAGACGAAAGAAATGGCCCAACCCCCCCCATACACATGTATATACATACGTCCACACACGCAAATATACATACCTACACAGCTTTCCATGGTTTACCCCAGTCGCTTCACATGCCTTGATTCAATCCACTGACAGCACGTCAACCCGTTATACCACATCGCTCCAATTCACTCTATTCCTTGCCCTCCTTTCACCCTCCTGCATGTTCAGGCCCCGATCACACAAAATCTTTTTCACTCCATCTTTCCACCTCCAATTTGGTCTCCCTCTTCTCCTCGTTCCCTCCACCTCCGACACATATATCCTCTTGGTCAATCTTTCCTCACTCATTCTCTCCATGTGCCCAAACCACTTCAAAACACCCTCTTCTGCTCTCTCAACCACGCTCTTTTTATTTCCACACATCTCTCTTACCCTTACGTTACTCACTCGATCAAACCACCTCACACCACACATTGTCCCCAAACATCTCATTTCCAGCACATCCATCCTCCTGCGCACAACTCTATCCATAGCCCACGCCTCGCAACCATACAACATTGTTGGAACCACTATTCCTTCAAACATACACATTTTTGCTTTCCGAGATAATGTTCTCGACTTCCACACATTCTTCAAGGCTCCCAGAATTTTCGCCCCCTCCCCCACCCTATGATCCACTTCCGCTTCCATGGTTCCATCCGCTGCCAGATCCACTCCCAGATATCTAAAACACTTCACTTCCTCCAGTTTTTCTCCATTCAAACTCACCTCCCAATTGACTTGACCCTCAACCCTACTGTACCTAATAACCTTGCTCTTATTCACATTTACTCTTAACTTTCTTCTTTCACACACTTTACCAAACTCAGTCACCAGCTTCTGCAGTTTCTCACATGAATCAGCCAACAGCGCTGTATCATCAGCGAACAACAACTGACTCACTTCCCAAGCTCTCTCATCCCCAACAGACTTCATACTTGCACCTCTTTCCAAAACTCTTGCATTCACCTCCCTAACAACCCCATCCATATGCAAATTAAACAACCATGGAGACATCACACACCCCTGCCGCAAACCTACATTCACTGAGAACCAATCACTTTCCTCTCTTCCTACACGTACACATGCGTTACATCCTCGATAAAAACTTTTCACTGCTTCTAACAACTTGCGTCCCACACCATATATTCTTAATACCTTCCACAGAGCATCTCTATCAACTTTATCATATGCTTTCTCCAGATCCTTAAATGCTACATACAAATCCATTTGCTTTTCTAAGTTTTTCACACATACCTTCTTCAAAGCAAACAACTGATCCACACATCCTCTACCACTTCTGAAACCACACTGCTCTTCCCCAATCTGATGCTCTGTACATGCCTTCACCCTCTCAATCAATATCCTCCCATATAATTTACCAGGAATACTCAACAAACTTATACCTCTGTAATTTGAGCACTCACTCTTATCCCCTTTGCCTTTGTATAATGGCACTATGCACGCATTCCACCAATCCTCAGGCACCTCACCGTGAGTCATACATACATTAAATAACCTTACCAACCAGTCAACAATACAGTCACCCCCTTTTTTAATAAATTCCACTGCAATACCATCCAAACCTGCTGCCTTGCCGGCTTTCATCTTCCGCAAAGCTTTTACTACCTCTTCTCTGTTTACCAAATCATTTTCCCTAACCCTCTCACTTTGCACACCACCTCGACCAAAACACCCTATATCTGCCACTCTATCATCAAACACATTCAACAAACCTTCAAAATACTCACTCCATATCCTTCTCAGATCACCACTACTTGTTATCACCTCCCTATTTGCGCCCTATATATATATATATATATATATATATATATATATATATATATATATATATATATATATATATATATATATATATATATATATATATATATATATATATATATGTATATATATGTATATATATATATATATATATATATATATATATATATATATATATATATATATATATATATATATATATATATATATATATATATATATATATATATATATATATACATATATATACATATATATATATATATATATATATATATATATATATATATATATATATATATATATATATATATATATATATATATATATATATATATATATATATATATATATATATATATATATATATATATATATATATATATTTATATATATATATAAATATATGTATATATATATATATATATATATATATATATATATATATATATATATATATATATATATATATATATATATATATATATATATATATATATATATATGTATATATATATATATATATATATATATATATATATATATATATATATATATATATATATATATATATATATATATATATATATATATATATATTGGAAAGCATCACAATTTAGCGCGTGATCAAGATATTCCTGAGGCCACGGGGGGAATAAAACACGAAAAATTCCCAAGTGTAATTTCCTGTAATAATCACATTATCAGGGGAGACACAAGAGAGAAATATAGCAGTCAGTTGATGTACATCGAAGAGACGAAGCTAGTACGCCATTTCGTATACATGTGATTGTCCAAAACAAACAACGAGTGTTCATAAACTTATCACTTTACAAATCTTATCAACAATAAAGTTATCAAATTTGTAGAGACCATCACTAATATTAAGATTATAATTCTTCGTGTATTTTATAAAAGAAGATTCAATGATATTTCTCTTGGTAATAGAGTTAGAGTCAACAACTGAGATGGCGTTACTCCAATCAATACAATGATCATAGTTTTTAACATGATTAAACAAGGCATTTGATACTTGTCCCGTTCTTATACTATATTTATGTTGCTTAAGTCTAGGAGAAAGATCCTTACCACTCTGACCAACATAATATTTATCGCAGTTTCCACAAGGAACTTTATAGATGCAACCAAGAGAATTTTCTGGTGAATTCTTGATTGAGATATTCTTTATAGTATTATTGTTCCTAAAGACAACATTTACATTAAAGGATTTAAGCAGCATGGGAAGCAAAGTGAAACTGTTATTAAATGGGAGAACTAAAAGATTCTTGGTGTCAATGGGAGGTTTGGGCTCAACTCTATAAATTATTTCTTTGCTAACTTAAGGGATTTATCAATGAAAGATCTAGGGTACTTTACTTAGATCCAATAGAATATATCTTCTCAAACTCATCATCAATAAACTCTGGACTGCAAATACGTAATGCCCTTAGGAACATAGATTGAAATGATGATAATTTAGCTCTGTCATGTTGAGATGAGTAATAATGGATATATGAGCATACATTGGTGGGTTTTCTGTATATGCTAAACTTAAACTTGTATCCTTGTCTATGGATCATGTAATCTGAAAATAGTAGCATACCATTATTTTCATTTTCTAGAGTAAATTTGATGGAAGGTACTAAATTGTTAAGTAAGGGGAAAAATATTTGTAAGTTTTCATTTGTTGGCCAAACACAAAGAACATCATCTGCATACCTAAACCAAATTGCATTAGAAGGTAAGATATCCTTTAGTAATTTTGTTTCAAAAAATTCCATATAAAGATTACTTAGTACAGGTGAAAGAGGGTTACCCATTGCCATACCAAATTTTTGAGCATAATAATCTCCATTAAATTGAAATACACAGTCTTTCATACACAATTTTATCAGTTCAGTGAAATTAGACTTTGAAACAGGTAAATGAATATCATCCAAGACATCAAATAAATGTTCTAAAAGGTCATCAACTGAAACTTTAGTGAAAAGTGAGGAAACATCAAAGCTAACTAGTTTGAAATCAAAAATGATATTGATATTGTTTAGCTTGTTGACTAAATCTACATTGTTCATGATATTAGAATTTGGTACCTTACCCACTGAGGGGCTTAATAAGGAAACTAACCATTTTGATAATTTATATGTGATAGAGCCTACCGAACTCATTATAGGTCTTAGTGGAAAATTTTGTTTATGTGTTTAGATAAGTCCATACATGTATGGCAATGAAGGGGACAAAGATGACAATTTTTGGTAAGAGAAATATTACCTTTCAACAAGAACTTCATTTCTTTATTGAAGTGAGAATTAAGTGCTTCTAAGGGATTTTTACTAAGTTTGGAATATGTTGTGTTATCATTTAGAAGATCATTCATTTAGATAGATAGTTACGTTTGTCTAAAACCACAACAGTGTTAGCCTTATCTGCTTTAGTAATATGTATATCCTTGTCTTTTTTTACGGTGTTAATAGCTCTTTTGAGTCTTTTAGGGCAATTAGCTTCCACTGGTTTTGACAAACTGGCATACACTAAACCCAGCCAAATATTAATATCGTCATTACTTAAATTACTGTATTTTTCTAAATTACAGAAAGACTTTGTGACTTCAACACAGCTGGCCTTTCTGTTAGAGCACACAAAACTTAAACAATAGCCCTAATGCACACAAGGAATCTTTAACTAGTTGTTTATTAAACAGGTTTACCACAAAAGATGGGTTTGTGTTCTTGGTCCAGTCGCTGTTTTCAATAAGATGGTCCAACTTACGATTTAGTGACACTTGTAGCCTATTGCGTTCTTTCCTTAATTCATCATAGCAATAGTCCAACATCCGGTTCTTCTATTGTGTCGGTATTGTCATTTGAAATGCACGTTTCTTCTCTCTTGAAATGCAAAAAGCCTCTTCCATTTCAAGTTTCTTTAATTCAAAATTTTTCTTTAAAATGATATTTTGAAATTGGTCAAATGGTCGACCAGACAGCTGTAAGAAACGTTGACGTAGGACAGATCTTAGCATCACTTGTTCATCAAGGCATTTACTAAGGAATTCAAATCGTAGCTTCAGTTGGTGAGCCTTGATTAGCGATATGGAGAAAGCAGTAACGAAAGGAGAAAGTACAGGACAGCTTATAGAGAAGTAAAAGAACAGCCGTGTGGAATCCATGTTGGAAAGGATCACAATTTTGCGCGTGATCAAGATATTCCTATGAGTCCACGGGGAAAATGAAACACGAAAAGTTCCCACGTCCACTTTCGTGTAATAATCACATCATCAGGGGAGACACAAGAGAGATATATAACAGTCATTTGATGTACATCGAAGAGACGAAGCTAGGACACTATTTTGTAAACATGTGATTGTCCAAAACATTCAACGAGCTTTCATAGACTTATCATTTTACAAATCTTATCAACAATAAAGTTATCTATTTTGTACAGACCCTCACTTATAATAAGCTTATAATTCTTTGTGTATCTGATAATAGAAGATTCAATGATACTTCTCTTGGTAAAAGAGTTAGAGTTAACAACTGAGATGGCGTTACTCCAGTCAATCCAAAGATCATATTTTCTAACATGATGAAACAAGGCATTTGATTCTTGTCCCGTTCTTATACTATATTCATGTTGCTTAAGCCTAACAGAAAGATCCTTACCACTCTGACCAACATAAGATTTATCAGTTTCCACAAGGATCATTATAGATATAACCAAGAGAATTTTCTGGTGAATTCCTGATTAAGATATTCTTTATAGTATTATTGTTGCTAAAGGAAACATTTACATTAAAGGATTTAAGCAACATGCGAAACAAGGTGAAATTATTATTGAAAGGGAGAACTAAAAGATTCTTGGTGTCAATGGGAGGTTTAGGCTCAACTCTATGAAATGACTTCTTTGCTAACTTAAGGGATTTATCAATTAAAGATCTAGGTTACTTTAACTTAGATCCAATAGAATATATCTTCTCAAACTCATCATCAATAAACTCTGGACTGCAAATACGTAATGACCTTAGGAGCATAAATTGAAATGATGATAATGTAACTTTGTCATGTTGAGTAATAATGGATATATGAGCATACATTGGTGGGTTTTCTGTATATGCTAAACTTAAACTTGTTTCCTTGTCTATGGATCATGCAATCTAAAAATGGTAACATACCATTATTTTCATTTTCTACAGTAAATTTGATGGAAGGTACTAAATTGTTAAGTAAGGGGGAGAAATATTTGTAAATTTTCATTTGTTGGCCAAACACAAAGAACATCATCTACATACCTAAACCAAATTGCATTAGAAGGTAAGATATCCTTTAGTAATTTTGTTTCAAAAAATTCCATATAAAGATTACTTAGTACAGGTGAAAGAGGGTTACCCATTGTCATACCAAATTTTGAGCATAATAATCTCCATTAAATTGAAATACACAGCCTTTTATACACAATTTTATCAGTTCAATGAAGTTAGACTTTGAAACAGGTAAATGAATATCATCCAAGACATCAAATAAATATTCTAAAATGTCATCAACTGGAACTTTAGTGAAAAGTGAGGAAACATCAAAGCTAACTAGTTTTAAATCAAAATTAATATTGATATTGTTTAGCTTGTTGACTAAATCTACATTGTTCATGATATTAGAATTTGATACCTTACCCACTGAGGGGCTTAATAAGGAAACTAACCATTTTGATAATTTATATGTGATAGGAGCCTACCGAACTCATTATAGGTCTTATTGGAAAATTTTGTTTATGTGTTTAGATAAGTCCATACATATATGGCAATGAAGGGGACAAAGATGACAATTTTTGATAAGAGAAATGTTACCTTTCAACAAGAACTTCATTTCTTTATTGAAGTGAGTATTAACTGCTTCTAAGGGATTTTTACTAAGTTTGGAATATGTTGTGTTATCATTTAGAATATCATTCATTTTAGATAGATAGTTACGTTTGTCTAAAACCACAACAGTGTTAGCCTTATCTGCTTTAGTAATATGTATATCCTTGTCTTTTTTTGAGGTGTTAATAGCTCTTATGAATCTTTTAGGGCAATTAACTTCCACTGGTTTTGACAAATTGGCATACACTAAACCCAGCCAAATATTGATATCGTCATTACTTAAATTACTGTATTTTTCTAAATTACAAAAAGACTTTTTGACATCAACACAGCTGGCTTCTCCGTTAGAGCACACAAAACTTAAACCATAGCCTAATGCACACAAGGAATCTTTAACTAGTTGTTTATTAAACAGGTTTACCACAAAAGATGGGTTTGTGTTCTTGGTCCAGTCGCTGTTTTCAATAAGATGGTCCGACTTACGATTTAGTGACACTTGTAGCCTATTGCGTTCTTTCCTTCATTCATCATAGCAATAGGCCAACATCCGGTTCTTCCAGTGTGTCGGTATTGTCATTTGAAATGCACGTTTCTTCTCTCTTGAAATGCAAAAAGCCTCCTCCATTTCAAGTTTCTTTAATTCAATATTTTTCTTCAAAATAATATTTTGAAATTGGTCAAATGGTCGACAAGACAGCTGCAAGAAACGTTGACGTAGGACAGATCTTAGCATCACTTGTTCATCAAGGCATTTACTAAAGAATTCAAATCGTAGCTTCAGTTGGTGAGCCTTGATTAGCGATTTGGAGAAAGCAGTAACGAAAGGAGAAAGTCCAGGACAGCTTGTAGAGAAGTAAAAGAACAGCCGTGTGGAATCCATGTTGGAAAGGATCACAATTTTCGCGTGATCAAGATATTCCTATGAGTCTACGGGGAAACTGAAACACGAAAAGCTCCCACGTGCACTTTCTTGTAATAATCACATCATCAGGAGAGACACAAGAGAGAAATATAACAGTCATTTGATATACATCGAAGAGACGAAGCTAGGACACCATTTTGTAAACATGTGATTGTCCAAAACATTTAACGAGCCTTCATAGACTTATCATTTTACAAATCTTATCAACAATAAAGTTATCTATTTTGTACAGACCCTCACTAATATTAAGATTATAATTCTTTGTATATTTCATAATAGAAGATTCAATGATATTTCTCTTGGTAATAGAGTTAGAGTTAACTGAGATGGCGTTACTCCAGTCAATACAATGATCATATCTTTTAACATGATTAAACTAGGCATTTGATTCTTGTCCCGTTCTTATACTATATCTATGTTGCTTAAGTCTAAGAGAAAGATCCTTACCATTCTGAGCAATATAAATTTTATCAGTTTCCACAAGGAACTTTATAGATGTAACCAAGAGAATTTTCTGGTGAATTCCTGATGAATAAATTCTTTATAGTATTATTGTTGCTAAAGGCAACATTTACATTAAAGGATTTGAAAAATGAAAAGTCTAGAAGGCTCTTTAAAAATTTTTTTGGACAATCACTTTTTTTAAAAATGGTGCCCTTTAGTTTTCGTCTCTTCGATGTAAAATCAAAGGGTTTGTTATATTTCTCTTTGTGTCTCTCTGATGATGTGTTTATTACAAGAAAGTGACGGGGGAGTTTTCTGTTTCAGTTTCCCGTAGACTCATAGGAATTTTGATACGCGAAAATTGTTACCCTTTTTCCAACAGGGGATTCACACGGCTTTTTCTTTTACTTCTCTACAAGCTGCCCTGGACTTTCTCCTTTCGTTACTGCTTTCTCCAAATCGCTAATCAAGGTTTCCCAACTAAAGGGCCTACGATTTAAATTCTTTGGGAAAATCCCTTGATGAAAAAGTGAGGAAAGGGTTTCTGTCCTACAAAAAAGTTTCTTGCAGCTGTCTTGCCCGCCCATTTGCCCTTTTTTAAAAATTTTATTTTGAAAAAAAAATTTTTAAATTAAAGAAACTTGAAATGGGGGAGGTTTTTTGAATTTAAATGAGAAAAGAAACGTGCATTTCAAATGAAAATTTCCCACACACTGGAAAAACCCGGATTTTGGGGCCTATTGTTTGGGATGAAAAAGGAAAGAAGGCAATAGGTAAAAGTGTCAAAAATTTTTTAATTTGGGACCATCTTATTGAAAACGGCGACGGGGGCCCAAAGAAAAAAAAACCCCACCCTTTTGTGGTAAACCTGTTTAATAAACAACTAGTCTAAAGATTCCTTGTGCTGCTATTAGGCTATTGGTTTAAGTTTTGTTGTGACTAACGGATGAAAGCAGCTGCATTGTTTATGTACAAAGTTTTTGTAATTTAAAAAATTACAGTAATTTAAGTATGACGATTTCAATATTTGGCTGGTTTAGTTGTATGCACAATTTGTCAAAACCAGTGGAAGTTAAATTGCCCTAAAAGATTCTTAAGAAGCTTTTAAACACCTCAAAAAAGACACGGATATACATTTTACTAAGGCTGATAAGGCTAACACTGTTGTGGTTTTAGACAAACGTAAACTATCAATCTAAAATGAATGTTATTCTACATATGATTCACACAAACATATTCCAACTTTAGTAATAATATAATCACCTTAGAAGCAGTTATACCTCTCTTCAAATACAAGGAAATGAAGTTCTTGTTGAAAGGTACTCATTCTCTATATCAAAAATTGTTCATCTTTGTCCTCTTCAAATTGCCATAATATGTATGGTACTTATCTAAAACGTAACAAAATTTTACCAATAAGACCTATAATGAGTTCGGTAGGCTCCTAATACTTAAAATTATCAAAATGAGTTATGTTTTACCTTATTAAGCCCATCAGTGTGGTAAGGTACCCAAATTCTAATATCATTCGAACATTGTACGTTTTAGTCTAACAAAGCTAAAACAATATAATATTATTTTGATTTCCTAAATAGTTAGCTTTGATGTTTCATTCACTTTTCTCTAAAGTTCCGGTTGATGACACTTTTATGAATTTTTAGTTGTTGTCTTGGATGATATTCATTTACTGTTTAAAGTCTAATTCATTGACTGATAATATTGTGTATTAAAAGGCTGTATTATTTCTATTTAATGGCTTTTTATTCATGCTCAAAATTTGATTGACAATGGGTAAACCCTCTTTACATGTACTAGTAATCCATTTTAATGGATCTTCTTGAAACCAAATTTACCTAAAGGGATGTCATACCTTCTAATGCAATCTTGGTTTAGGCATGTAGATGTATGTTCTTTGTGTTTGGCCAACAAATGTAAAATTACATATATTTCCCCAACACTTACTTACATGATTTCGTACATTCCTATCTATTTTACTCTATGAAAATGAAATATATGGTATGGTTACCATTTTTAGATTGCGATGATCCATAGACAAGGAAAACAAGCTTTATGTTTAGATTATAAGAATAAAACCAACCCAATGTATGATCATTTATCTCATTTTTTTATCTAACATGAAGAAAAGTTCGTATCCGAATTCCATATTTACTGCTCTTAAGGTCTGTCGATTTTGCAGTCCGGGTTTATTGATGATGAGTTTGAGAAGATATATTATATTGGATTCTAGTTACAAGGAACCTAGATCTTTCATTGATAAATCCTTAAGTTAAGCAAAGAAGTCATGTATAGAGTTTGAGCCTAAAATCATTGACACCAAGAATCTTTTAGTTATCTTTCAATAATAATTTCACCTTTTGTTTCGCATGTGGCTTAATCCTTTTATGTAAATGTTTCCATTAGCACAAATAATTACTATAAAGAATATATTAATCTGGAATTCACCAGAACATTCTCTTGGTTTTTATGCTATAATGTCATTGTGGAAACTGAAATAAAATTTATGTTGGTCAGAGTGGTAAGGATCTTTCTGTTAGGCTTAAGCAACTTGAACTATTAGTTTAGTACGGGAAATGAATCAATTGCCTTTGTTTCATCATTGTTTGAAAATATTGATTTTGGATTGACTGGAGTAAGCCATCTCAGTTTGTTCCAACTCTAACTCTTTTAACAAGAGACAAAGTATCATTGAATCTTCTAGTATCAGATTAAACTAAGGAATTATAAGCATTTTATATTGTGAGGGTCTGTACGAAAATAGATAACTTTATTGTTGATTAAGATTTGTAAAATGAGCATAAGTCTGATGAAAGCTTCGTTTGATATGTTTTGGGACATATTCACTATTGTTTCAAAATAGTGTCCTAGCGTCGTCTTCTTCGACTGGTAATACAAATGACTCGTTATATTTCTCTCTTGTGTCTCACTCCCTGAGTGATTGTATTATTACAAGAAATAGTGGACGTGGGAATCTTTTCGTATTGTTTCTTCATTTTTCCCCGTGGGGCTCATTGGAATATCTGGGATCATACGACGACCTGGCAAATTTGTGATCCTTTCCAACTATGGATTCCACACGGCTGTTCTTTTACTTCTCTTAAGCTGTCCTGTACTGCTTTCTCCTTTCGCTGTTACTGCTTTCTCCATATCGATAATCAAGGATCAACTCAACTGAGCTACGATTTTTGAATTCATGAGTAAATGCCTGGTTGAACAAGTGATGCTAAGTCTCAGTCTACGTCAAACGTTTCTACCTGCTCTGTTCTGGTCGACATTTGAACCAGAATGTCAAAACATATCATTTTTATATAGTTAAATATTTACTTGAATTAACAGAAACTTGAAAATGGAAGAGGCTTTTTATGCATTTTCAAGAGAGAAGAAAAACGTGCAGACATCTTCAAATGACCAAATTCGACACAATAGAAGAACCGGATTTGGACTATTGCTATGTATGAATTAAGGTACAAGAACGCAATAGGCTACAGTAACTGTTTCTACTAAATCGTTAAAGTTGGGACCATCTTATTTGAAAAGACACGCGACTGGGACATAGAAAACATAACCTATCTTTTGTGGTAAAAACCTGTTTAATTAAACAACTAGTATTTAAGATTCCTTGTGAAATGCAATTAGGCTATTGTTTCATAGTTTTTGTGTGCGCTAACACGAATGGGCCAGCTCGTGTTGTTGTCACAAAGTACATTTTGTGTTTTATTTTTAGGAAACAATACAGTTAAAGTTTAAGTAATGACGATATTAATATTTTGGCTGGGTTTAGTGTATGCCACATTTGTTCAAATAAAACAGAGTGGACAGTTAATTGCCTAAATGACTCATAAGAGCTATTTAACACCGTATAATAAAAGACATTGGAATATACTTACTATTACTATAGCAGATTAAGGGCTAACACGTTGTGGTTTTAGACAAACGTAAACTATCGATTAAAATGAATGTCTTCTAAATGATAATCACCTAGTAGTAGACACATATTCTCAATATTTTGTTAAAAACTCCCTGATGAAGCACTTAATTCATACACTTACAATATAAGTAATGATAGTTCTTTGTTGGACAAGTGTTTATTTTTCTGCTTACCAATATATTGTAATACTTTGTCCCCATTCATTGCCATACATGTATGGACATATACTAAACACATAAACAAAATTTCCCTCACTATAGACCTATATTGTGTTCGGTAGGCTCTTTTCAAAATATAACATTATCAAAATGGTTAGTTTCCTTATTTAAGCCCCGCAGTGGGTAAGGTAACTAATTCTAATATCATGATAACAATGTAGATTTATGTCACAAGCTAACCAATATCAATATCATTTTTGAGTTCAAACTAGTTAGCTTTGATGTTTCATCACTTTTCACTAAAGTTTCAGTTGATGACCTTTTAGACATTTATTTGATGGCTTGGATGATTTTCATTTACCTGTTTCAATAAGTCTAATTTCCTGAACTGATAAATTGTGTATGACAAGACTGTGTATTTCTCAAATTGAATGGAGATTGTTATGCTCACAAATTTGGTATTCGGCAATGGGGTAACCTCTTTCACCTGTACTAAGTAATCTTTATTTATGGAATTTTTGAACAAATTACTAAAGGATATCTTACCTTCTAATGCAATTGGGTTTAGAGTATGCAGTATGATGTTCTTCTGTGTTTGGCCAACAAATGGTATTAATTTACTCAAATAATATTTTTCCCCTTACTAAATCTTTTATTTAGTACCTTCCATCAAATTTACTCTTGAAAATGAAATTTAATGGTTTTTGCTACTATTTCAGATGTAAATGATTATAGACAAGGATACAAGGCTGCTAAGTTTAGCATTATTCAGTAAAAACCGAGCATTGCTCTCGGGAAGCCATTGTCATGTTCATAATATTAATCATATTTTCTTATCTCAAACTATGACAGAGCTAATTATTCATCATATTCAATCTATGTTCCCCAAGGGGCTTACGTATTTGCAGTCCAGAGTTTATTGTGATGATTTTGAGATGATATATTATTGGATCTAAAGTAAAGTACCCTTAGATCTTTCATTGATTGAATCCCTGAAGTTAGCAAAAAAATAATCTTATAGAGTTGAGCCCAACCTCCATTGACACCAAGAATCTTTTAGTTTCTCCGCCATTTAATAACAGTTTCACTTTGCTTCCCATGATAGCTTTAAATCCTTTAAGTGTAAATGTTGTCTTGGAACAATATTACTATGATAAGAATTCTCATCAAGATTTCACCAGAAAATTCTCTGTGGTTTACATCTATAAAGTTCCTTTGTGAAACTGGCGATAAATATTATGTTGGTCAGGAGTGGTAAGGATATTTCTCCTAGAATTAAGCGCGAACACTCTTTAATATAGTATAAGACCTGGGACAAAGTATTCATAATGCCTTGTTTAATCTATTCGTTAAAAAAACTTATATGATCATTGTAATTGATTGGAGTAGACGCAATTTTCAGTTGTATGACTCTAACTTCTTGATACCATAGAAGAAATACTAACAATGAATCTTCTTTTATAAAATACACGAAAGAATTATAATCTTAATATTATGTGATGGTCTCTACAATATTTGATAACTTTATTGTTGATAAGTTTGTAAAGTGCATAAGTTTATGAACACTTCGTTGTTTGTATTTTTTGGACAATCACATGTATCAGAATGGGTTCGTACTAGCTTGGTATCTCTCGATATACATCAAAAATGACATGCTATATTTCGCTCTCTTTGTGTCTCCCTGGAATGTGATTATTACAGGGAAATTATACTTGGGTTTCTTTTCGTGTTTTATTCCCCCCCGTGGCCTCAGGGCTATATCTTGATCACGCGCCTTAAATTTGTGCTGCTTTCCAATATATATATATATATATATATATATATATATATATATATATTTATTATTATATATTTTTATTTATATTTATATATATATATATTATATATATATATATCCATTACTAGATATATATATAATATATATATATATATATATATATATAATTTTTATATAATATATTATATAATAATAATAATAATATATATATATATATATATATACATATTTTTTATATATATTCTCACAACCCACAGTAGAGCTTTCCAAATAAAATATTATTATATATATTTATATATATATTGTTTATATATATATTTAGTATATATTATATATATATATATATATTTATATAATATAATATATATATATTTATATATAATATATTAGTATATATATATATATATTTATATATATTGTATATATATGCTATATATATATTATATATATATATATATGATATATATTTATATATATATTATATATATTTATATATATATATACCAATATATATATATATATATACTATATAGATATATAAAATATATACATTTTATACATATATATATATATTATATATATATATATATATATATAATTTTTATATATATATATCTATTATATATATATTATATATATATTTATCATATATATATATATATATATATATAGGGCAGCAAAGTAGGGAGGTGATACAAGTAGTGGTGATCTGTGAAGGATAGGAGTGAGTATTTTGAAGGTTTGTTGAATGTGTTTGTTGATAGTGTGGCAGATATAGGGTGTTTTGGTCGAGGTGGTTTGCAAAGTGAGAGGGTGTAGGAAAATGATTGGTAAAAGAAGAAGAGGTAGTAAAGCTTTGCGGTAGATGGAAAGCGGCAAAGGCTAGAGGTTTGGATGGTATTGCAGGGGAATTATTAAATATGGGTGGTTACAGTATTGTTGACAGGTTGGCTAAGGTTATTTAATGTTATGTTGACTCACGGTGAGGTGCCTTGAGGATTGGTGGAATGCGTGCATAGTGCCATTATACAAAGGCAAAGGGGATAAGAGGGACGTGCTCAAATTACAGAGTTTATACAGTTTTGTTGAGTTTTTCCTGGTAAATGTTTATGGGAGGATATTGATTGTGAGGTGAAGGAATGTACAGAAGCATCTGATTGGGAAGAGCAGTGTTGGTTTCAGAAGTGGTAGAGGATGTGTGGGATCAGGTGTTTGCTATTGAAGAAGGGTTATGTGTGAAAAATCTTAGTAAAGCAAATGGATTTGTATGTGCATTTAAGGATCTGGAAGAAAGCATTATGATCAAAGGTGATAGAGAAAGCTCGTGGGAAGGTATTAAGAATATATTGGTGTGGGACGCTAAGTTGTTAGAGCAGTGAAAAGTTTTTATCCGAGGATGTAACGCATTGTAGTGTGTAGGAAGAGAGGAAAGTGATTGGTTCTCCGTGAATGTAGGTTTGCAGGCAGGGGATGTGTGATGTCTCCAGGGTTCGTTTAATTATGCATATGGATGGGGTTGTTTTGGGAGGTGAATGCAGGAGTTTTGGAAAGAGGTGCAAGTATGAAGTCTGTTGGGGATGAGAGAGTTGGGAAGTGAGTAAGTTGTTGCTTCGCTGTGTCTACAGCGGCTGTTGGCTGATTCATGTGAGGAAATGCAGAAGCTGGTGACTGAGTTTGGTAAAGTGTTGAAAGAAGATAGTTAAGAGTAAATGTGAATAAGAGCAAGGTATTAGGTAACAGTAGGGTTGTGGGCAAGTTCATTGGGTGGTTGAGTTTGAATGGAGAAAAATGGGGAGTGAAGTGTTTTAGATTTTCTGGAGTGGATCTGGCAGCGGTGGAACAATGGAAGCGGAAGTGGATCATAGGGTGGGGGAGGGGGCGAAAATTCTGGGAGCTTGAAGAATGTGTGGGGATGTCGAGAAACATTATATACTCGGAAAGCAAAAATGTGTATGTTTGAAGGAAAAAGTGGTTCCTACAATGTTCGTATGGTTGGAGCGTGGGCTATGGATTGAGTTGTGCGCCAGGAGGATGGATGTTGCTGGAAAGAGATTGTTAGGGGACAATGTGTGGTGTGAGGTGGTTTGATGAGTGAGTAACGTAGGGGTAAGAGGAATGTGTGGAAATAAAAGAGCTTGGTTGAGAGGAGCAGAAGGGGTGTTTTGATGTGTTTTGGGCACATGGAGAGTAATGAGTGAGAGAAAGATTGGACCAAAGAGGATATATGGTCGGAGGTTGGTTGGAACGAGGAGAAAGAGGAGAGACCAAATTGAGGTGGAAAGAGGAGTGTAAAAGATTTTGTGTGATCGGGGCTGAACATGCAGGGGGGGTGAAAGTGAGGGCAAGGAATAGAGTGAATTGGAGCGATGTGGTATAAGGGTTGACGTGTTGCTGTCAGGTGGATTGAATCAAGGCAATGTGAGCGACTGGGGTAAACCATGGAAAAGCTGTGTAGGTATGTATATTTGCGTGTGTGGACGTATGTAGTTACAATGTGTATGGGGGGGGGTTGGGCCATTTCTTTCGTCTGTTCCTTGCGATACTTGCAACCCGGGATGGACACAGCGACGCAAAGTAGAATAAATATAGTAACTTTATATATATATATATATATCTGTAATATATATAAAAATATATTTTATTTTTTTTCTTTGTATATAGATAATACTATGATATATATATATAATATATATATATATTATATATCTTTATATGTATATATATATATATATATATATTAATATATATATATTTTATACAAAGAACTTTGGATGTTATTTGTGGTGAGAGGTTGTAACTTGAAGGATATTGATCATGATCTTGAGGAGGCCAAGGTGAAGATTTGTAGAGGTTTTCAGAATGATTAGAAGAATGTATGGGGTTGAGCAGAGTGTGGAGAGTAAGTGAGATTGGGAAGGAGGACTTCTTTGAGGCTCTATCAAGAGAGGGACTGAGTGCAGAATGGGAAAGCATGTGAGAGCAAAAGACGTAAGGGGAGTGGGGAGGAATGGGATGTATTTTGGGGGCAGACAGCATGCGCAAAAAGAGGTTGTGGCATGGACAAGTGGAAGGTGGTCAGAGTTAGAAAGGGTGAGTGACGTGTGGGAAAATGAAGAATCATGATTGTGAGTGAAAGAAAAGAGACAGGCATTTGATCGATTTTTGCAGGGAAATAGTGCAAATGGACTGGGAGATGTATTAAATAAAGATGAGGGGCAAGAGGGACAAGAGGAAAGAGAAAGGTGGAAGGTGAAAGGAGGGCAAATGAGAGTTGGGGGATAAGAGAGTATTATCCCTCGCAAATATTTAGGGAGAATAAAAATATGTTTTGGAAGAAAGAAGGTAAATAAGTGCGTAAGCAACGAGAACAAAGGGGGAACATCGGTGAAGGGGGGATATGGGAAGGTAATATCCAAGTAGGGTGTGTTGAGAAGGAGATGGTCAGTGATTATTTGTAGGTTTGGTTGAACGGAGTTAGATCGATAGAATGGCAGATATTAATAAGGTATGTTTTCGTAGAGGTGGTTGGGCGAAGTGAAATGGTTAGAGAAGATGATTTGGTTAAACAAGAAAGAGATAGTCAAAGCTTAGCGATAGACGAAAGCCGGCAAGGCTGCGGGTTTGGTGGTTGAGAGCAGTGGAACTTATCAAAAAGGGAATGACTATGTTCTTGGACTAGTGGTATGGATATTTAATGTATGAATTGAACTTGGTGCAGGTGCTTGCGGATTGGCCGGAATCCATGACTCAAATGTGCCATTGTAACAAAGGCAAAGGGGATATGGTTGTGCTACAAATTTTACAGAGGAATGGGTTTTTGTTGAGAATTCATGGGAAATTGTATGGGAAGGTATTAGATGGAGAGGGTGAAGGCAGTACAGAGCTTCAGGATTGGGGAAAGAGCAGTGGGGTTTTTCAGTGATGGTAAAAGGATGTGTGGATCAGGATTTGCTTTGAAGTGTATGTTGAGAAATACTTAGAAAAACAATTTGGATTTGTTACATTGCTATATGGATCTGGAGTAGGCAATTGTTAGGAGTTGTTAAGAGATGCTCTGAGGAAGGCATTAAGAATATTTGGTTGGGGGGAGGCAAATTTGCTAGAAGCAGTGGAAAAATTCTTATCGAGGATTTTTTAAGGGATATTTTACAAGTAAGAAGGGGGAAAAAATGATTGGTTCTCAGTGAAAAGTAGGTTTGCGGCAGGGTTGTGTGATTTTTCTCCAAAGGTTGTTTTTAATTTTTTTAGGGAAGGGGGTTTTTCGGGGGAAATGAAAAGGAAGTTTTTGGAAAAAAGGGTCAAATTGCTTCTTGTTTTTGGGTGAGATGACTTTGGGAAATGAGTCAGTTGTTGTTCCCTGATATACAGCGCTGGTGGCTGATTATGTGAGAAACTGCAGGAAAACTTGGTGGGTGAGCTTGGTAAAGTGGTTTTTTTAAAAAAAGGAAGTGAGAGTGAAAGTGAATAAGAGTAAGGTTATTTGGTTCAGTTTGGGGTTTTAGGGAGGGAAATTATATGGGGAAAAAAGTTTTATTTCAGAAAAAAATGGAGGAAGTAGAAAATGTTTTTGGTGTTGGGGGTGGTTTTTACAGCGTGTGGAACCCCGGAAGCTGAAGTGGTACGGGTGGGGGAGGGGGCAAAAAATTCGGAAAACGTTGGAAAATGTGTGGAAGGCGAGTAGGGGGTTAAAGTTTTCTCCGAAAGGGAAAAAAAGGGCATGTTTGAATGAATAGTTTATTCCCCAAAAATTTTTATATAGTTGTGAGGGAAAAAATTGACCAAGAGGATATATTTTTGTCAGAGGGGGAGGGAAAAAGGGGAAGTGGGAGGGCCAAATTGGAGGTGGAAAAAATGGAGTTTAAAAAAAATTTTTTTATGGTTTGGGGCCTGAAAATGCAGGGGGTGAAAGGCGGGCAAGGGGAATTTGAGTGAAATTTGGGGCGATAAAGGATACCGGGGGTTGGGCGTGCTGTCAGTGGATTGAATCAGGGCATGTGAAAACGTCTTTGGGTAAACCATGAAAGTTGTTGGGGCCTGGATGTTTTAAAGGGGCCTTTTGTTTCGGGCATTTTTGCATGACGTAGGGGGCTTTAGGGGGTGAACGAAAAGGGGCCTTTTTTGTCCTTTTTTCCCGTGCTACCTGCACACATGAGGGGGGGGGGATTTGGGAAACCCTGTGTGGCGAGGGGCCCATGGGAATGAAAAAAAGGCGGGAAAAGGGTGAATTGTGGAAGGGGGATATTGTTTTGTGTCTGTGTGTGTATATTTATGTGTACATTGCGATGTATAGGTATGGGATATTTGCGTGGTGGAGGGATGTATATACTTTTTGTTTTGGGGGTGGGTTTTTGGGCCCTTTTTTTTGTCTGTTTCCTTTCCCCACCCCGCAAAAAGTGGGAGACGCGAAAAAGCTAAATAAAAATAAAAAAAATGTGAGTAATTCGTTGCTCTGCTCTTAGAAAGTTTGCCAAAGTGTTTTTATTTTCCCCATGAGAAACAGTGGGTTATTGTTTTGGTATTAGCTAGCATCACTTTACAGTTTTGCCCTTGCAGCTTTCTATTATGTACGTTCATTACAAATTTGTTTTTAAAATTTTTTGTTGTTTCAGTTGAAAGACTTTTCCTTTCCCCCGGAATAAACCCATTGCTTCATTGTTGTAGTTTTTCCATAGTCTTTGGGTATTTATTTGTTGTACTTATGATCTAGTGTCTTCTGCTTTTAGGGCATATTTCGCAGCTGATTTTGAGTGAGAGACTCAGAAGTTGGTGACTGAGTTTGGAAAAAGTGTGGAAAGGGAAAAAACTTTAGAGAAAAAGTAAATTTAAGACCCAAGGTTATTAGTTAAGTAGGGTTGGGAAAAGGGTTTAACTGGTATGAAAGTTTAAAACGGAGAAAAATTGGTGGAAGAAAAGTGTTTTAGTTTATCTGGGAGTGGCCTTAGCTTCGGAGGGGAAACCAGGGAATCAAAAGGAGTGTCACGGGTGGAAAAAGTAAGTATTAAAAGGGGAAAGGGGAAAATGTTTTGGTAAAAAAAAGATGGGGGTTGGGGAGAGAAGAAGAGGGTGTGTTGAAAGGGTTTTGGGGACACATGGAGGGAATGAGTGGGGGAAGATTTACAAAAAGGGGGTTTTTGTGTCAGAGGTGGAGGGAAGGAGGTGAAAGAAGCAGGAGACCAAATTGGAGGTGGAATGATGGAGTGAAAAGATTTTTTAGCATCGGGGGGCCCGAAAAGGGATTTTGAAAGGGTTTAAAAGGGCCCTCAAGGAAAAGAGTGAATTTGATTGATGTTTGGTTTTACCCGGGGTCAACGTTTCTGCAATGGATTTTAACCCGAGCATTTGAAGATCTGGGGTAAACCATGGAAAAAGGGTTTTTGTTGGGGCCTGGATTTGGAAAGGGAGCTGTTGGGGGTTTAAATGCATTGACTTGACAGTAGAGACTGGTGTAAAAAGGGAAGTGGGTTTTTTGTCTTTTTTTTGGCGCTGCCTTGGTGGAGGGGGGGGTGCTATTTCGTGTGTGGGTTTGGGGTGGTGACGGGAAAGGATGAAGGCAGCAATTATGGATTTTGTAAAAAGTGTATTTTTTGTTTTTATATAATTTTGTGTATTTTTATATTGGGCATTTTTTATTTATGTAGTTGGGCGTGTGTGGGCGTTTATGTATATTAAAAGTGTATGTGGGTGGGGGTTTGGGGGTTCCTTGTCTTTTTCCTTGCGCTACCTCGTAACGGGGAAAATGGCCCGGGTTTAAATTTCAAAAAAATAAAAATAAATAAAAAAAAATTATATATATTAAATTATATTTTATTTATTTTTATATATTTTTATATATATATTATTTATATTTTTATATTTTATATATATATTTATAAATTTAAAAAAATATATATAATATATATTTTTTAAAAATATTTTATATTTATTGTATTTATATATATATTTTTTTATATATATATTGGGATTTTTTAATTATATAAATTATTTTATATATTTTTTATTTTTTTTTTTTTTTTCTTTGGGCCCCTGTTTTCCCCCGTTTTTCAATGGTGCGAAGGAAACAGACGAAAGAAATGGCCCCAAACCCGGGCCCCCCTTTTTGTTTATAAATTTGTCCCCCAAACGCCCAAATTTTTTACATACCCCAAAAAGCTTTTTATGGTTTTTCCCCGGGGCTTCAAATGCCTTGTTTTAAACCACTGACAGCACGAAACCCCCGGGATACCAAAACGCTCCCAAATTTACTCTATTCCCTTTCCCTCCTTTCACCCCCTGCATGTTTTGGCCCCCATTTACACCAAAAAACTTTTTCACTCCATCTTCCCCCTCAAAATTTTGGGTTTTTCCCCCTTCTTTTCCCCGTTCCCCCCCCTCCCACCCCATATTTCTCTTGGTCAATCTTTCCTACTATTCTTCCATGTGCCCGAAACTAATTTTTAAAAAAAACCTCTTCGCTCCTCAACCCCCGCTTTTTTATTTTCCACACATCTCTTTTCCCCCTTTCGTTTCTTACTCGAAACAAAAACCCCACACCAACATTTTTCCTCAAAAATCTCATTTTCAGCAATCCCTTTCCCCCTGCGCACCAAATCTTTTTTCCTTTGCCCCGCCTCGCAAAACCTTTCCAAAATTGTTTTGGAACCACTTTTCCTTTTTTAAAAATACCCATTTTGCTTTCCGAGATAATGTTTTGTTCCACAATTTTCAAAGGGTCCCAGGGGAAATTTTTGCCCCCCCCCCCACCCTATGATCCACTTCCGCTTCCTGGTTCCCTCCGCTTTCCCGATCCAAATCCCCGATATTAATACACTTCCCCCCTTTTTTTCCCCCGTTTTTTTTTTTTTTCCATTCAAACTCACCTCCAATTGACTTGCCCCCAACCCTTCTGTTTCCTAATAAACCCTTTCTCTTTTTTTACATTTACTCTTAACTTTCTTCTTTAAAACAAATTTACCAAACTCAGTCACCGCTTCTTTCAGTTTCTACATGAATCAGCCAACCCGCCCTGTTTTCATCAGCGAACAACAAAATGACTCACTTCCCAAGGGTCTCTTTATCCCAACAGACTTCTTTTATATTTTTTATAATTATATATTTATTTAAATATATTTATATTTTTTAAAATATTTATTTATATATGCACATATTTACACGCTTCCTTTATCCATTCTTGTCGCTACCCCCCCCAACATGAAAATGGGGACCCTTTTTCCCCCGCCCTGCGCGCGACGGGTTTGCGAGGGAAAGGAAAAAACAAGCCCCCATTTTTTCCCGCACAGGGGGCCAGCTGTTATGTGTAATGCACCCAAACCCAAAAATCCCCTTTTCCAAATCCAGGCCCAAAAACTTTTTCCCTGGTTTACCCAAAAAGCCTCACCCTGCCCTGGTTCAATTCCAATTGGGTTGGGACGTTTATTCCCCGGGTTTCCACTCGTTCCAATTCCCCTTCCCTTTCTTGCACGTCTTTCCCCTCCTGTTGTTCAGGCCCCCGATCTTTCAAAAAATTTTTCACTCCATGTTTCCCATTTCCCAATTTGTCCCCACCCTTATCTTTCCCCTCCATCTCTGAAAAAATACCCTTCTTTGTAAATTTTTCCCCCAATCATTTTTCCCCCATATGACCAAAACTATTTCATTTACACCATCTTGGCTTTAAAAAACCCCTTTTTTTTTCCACCATCTCTCTTCCCCCTTTCTTTAAATTCCTGTTTTAAAACCCCCCTCTCACTAATATTGTCCTCAAACATTCTTTTCCCCAAAAAACCCCAAACGGCGTCCGTACATCTAAATTTCTATGGGCCATGCCTCAAAACCATACAACATTTTTGGGAAAACCCACTGTTCCTTAAAAAATACCTATTTTTTTTTACGAGATAACGTTCTCGGCTTCCAAAACAATCTTCAACGCCCCCCAAACCTTCCCCCCCCCCCCCAACCCCTGTGACTCATTTTCCCGTTCCATTTTCCCAATCAGCTCCCAAAATTTCCCATTTCCCGGGTTATTTTAAAAACACCTCACGTCCTCCAGTTTTTCCCCTTTTCAAAATTACCCCCCAAAATGACTTCCCCCTAACCCTCCTGTTTTTTGAAAACCTTTGCTCTTATAAAAATTTACTCTAATTATTCTTTTTTTCACACACTTTCCCAAACTCAGTCACCAGCGCAAGGAAACAGAAAAAAAAATTGGCCCCAACCCACAAACATAGACATGAAATTTACATCATACACTTTTCATACAAAACATTTCAAACATACTTTACTTTTTAAACGTTTTACGTAAAACTTCATACACAGCATATACATATATACTTTATGTATAAATTTCATATTGTCCTTTTAATTCATTTCGTCGCCCCCCCAAAAACACAGGGAAATGAAAAACCCTTTCCCCCTGAAATCAAAAATTTCCCTTTTCCACATCCAGCCCCGAAAAAATTTTCCAGGGTTTTACCCCATGGCTTCACATCCCCTGGTGAAATTCCTTTGACACGGCACGTGGCCCCCCGGTATACCACTTTCTTTCCCCTTTCACTCTACCCCTTTGGAGGGCCTTTAAACCCTCCTGCAAGTTCGGGGCAAGGGATCGAAAAAAATTTTTTCACTCCATTTTTCCATTTCCCAATTTTGGGTCCCCCCATTTCCCCACGTTCTTTCCATCTCGGGACACATATACCCCCTTTTTGTAAAATTTTCCTCATCTTTTCTCTCCATGTGAACAAAGATTTCAAAAACCCCCTTTTTCTCTCTCAAATTTACTCTTTTTATCCCCCCACACATCTTTTAAACCTTTCTTTTCCCTATCGATCAAACCACCTCACACCCATTTTGAAATCAAACATTCTTTTCCCAAATCCCACCCACCCTCACCCCTCAGCCATCCACCCCCCTGCGTAAATTTTATTCTTTCCCCAGCCTAAAAACCTTTAAAACATTTTTGGGAAACCCACTTTTCCCATCAAAACATCCCCAATTTTTTGTTTTTCCGAGATATTGTTCTCGACTTCCACACATTCTTCAAGGCTCTCCAGGATTTTACGCCCCCTCCCCTTCCCTATGATTCACTTTCGTTTCCATGGTTCCATCCGCTGCAGATCCTCACTCCCAGAATATCTGTATAGAGATCATCGGTATTTTCATCTCGGTTCCACCCAGTTTTTCTCCATTCATAATTCACCTCCAATTGACTTGACCCTCAACCCTACTGTACCTAAAATCTTGCTATGCTTATTCAACATTTACTCTCTTCAAAGTTCTTCTTTCCACACTTTACCAACTCAGTCATCCAGCTTCTGCAGTTTCTAATTGAATTCAGCACAGCGCTGTATCTTCAGCGAACAACAACTGGACCACTTCCCAACTCTCTCATCCACAAAAGACTTCATATTGCCCCTCTGTTCCAAAAACCCTCTTGCATTCACCTCCCTAACAAACCCATCCTTAAACAAATCAAAAAAACCATGGAGACCCCATTTATACATAACACACCTCCTGCCGCAAACCTACATTCACTTGAGAACCATTCATTTCCTTCTCTTGCTACAGTACATCTTCCTCCATAAACCAGCGCTCCAATCCACGGAATGCCTCGTCATTCAATTAGACATTCGATAAGTAAATGGTTGTGAGTCGCTTCAAGCACTGTTCCTCCTCCGCCGGCCTGGACCTTTACAGTAAGAACTGTTTGGCTCATGTGAGACGACCAAGGAAAGATCAAGAACACTGAGTATGGTCTCCCTTCGTGGTTTCGGTGACCCGAGAGACGCTTCCTAACGGAGGTCTGATCTTGTGGTCCGTTGGTTGTATTGTATGGCTGTACGACGAGTCCTCCTCCTTCCTCATACTCCTCACCTCGTGGTGTGAGGAAGTTGCTCCGCCAGGTGTGGGCTGGGTCGCATGTCTGTGACTTAGGATGGTGTTTCATGGCCTCTGTATACCCCTCCGCCTCCGCTACTTGGACACTGTATGATAGACTAGGTCATTCGTCTGGCGGACGTCTCCCTCGTCTGTAAGGTCTCGTGTCTAGGAAACTCGAGGCTGTGTATTGCCAGGTAGGACGAATGGGGCCCCAGAAATCAGCATCTCCATAGAGCGAAACACAGTTGCATCAGCCTTCTACTCCTGCCTGTAGTAGATGTTTCTGACATGTTTCATGGCTCCTCCTTCGCCAACCGGACCTACCTTGGCCCACCAGTGATTGTATACGTTTGTGGAATCAAGAACCATTGCAAACACAAACCTCGCCAGGTGGTAGAGTGATCCGAGTGTTCCGTAGACTGACTTCCCAGAACTTTTTTTAAAGGGGAAGTATATGTGTATAGTTGTGTTACTGAGATGATAGATTTTCATACATGGTGCTTTGACAAGAAAATAGTGTTATTGGAAAAATATAGCTTAGACATTGAAGCTTATTGATACTGTGGTTAATGGATGAGAACTACTATTGATGTTTGGTGTAAATTTTAAACATTTTTAAATTTTCCCTGCCACGTGGTTTTGACATTATGTGACATTTATTTTTTCATTTCATTTCAAGCTAGAAGTTTCAGTTTTCTAATTTGTTTCTTACATTTTCAAAAATGTATATATTGTATGTGTGTTTTGGGGTTTTTTTTTATTTTGTGGGGTTTGTTTTGTTTGTGTGTGTTTGGTATTATTTATATGAAAATATTCCCTGGGAAAAGGGTGAAAGAATATCCACGATTCCTCGCGGGTGTGTAAAAAGCGATAGAGGGGACGGGAGCGGGGGGCCAGAAATCCCCCCCCCTTTTGAATTTTTTTAACTTTCTAAACTGGAAACAGAAAAAGGAGTCAGCGGGGAGTGCTCATCCCCCTCAAAAGGCTCAGATTGGGGGGGCCTAAAGTGTGTGGATGAAACCCAAATGTAAAAAAAAGGGATAGGTAGTAGGTTGGGGAAAAGGAACCTGATGTTTTGCTCTGGTGAAACGAGCTCGGGGGTAAAGGGGAAAGAGTGGTTTGGAATGTCTTGGAGTAAACGGGGTTTAGTGAGAGACAAGAGAAAGGGGAAGGAGTACCCAGTACTCCTGAAACAGGGGGTTGTGGAAGTTGGATAGAATGTAAGAAAGTAATTCTCGATTAAATGGGGGTTAAAAAACTGAAAGTTGATGGAGAGAGATGGGTATTATTGTGCATATGCACCTGGGCATGAAAAGAAAGATCATAGAGGAAAGGGTTTTTTGGGGGAGCGCTGAATAGATGTGTTAGGGGTTTTTTTGTTGCACGAGGCGGGTTTTATAGTGTTGGGTGATTAAATGCAAAGGTGAGTAATGTGGCAGTGTGAGGGGAAAATTGGTTTACATGGGGTTTTTCATTGTTGTTAAATGGAAATGGTGAAGAGCTTGTAGATTTAGTGCTGAAAAAGGACTGATGATTGGAATATCCTGGTTTAAAAAGCAGATATAATAAGTATATTTAAATGTAGTAGGGAGATGGCCCGGGAGAGCGTTATTTGGATTACGTTTTTAATTGACAGGGCGCGAGAAAGAGAGACTTTTGGATGTTATGTGCTGAGAGGTGCAACTGGAGGGATGTCTGATCATTATCTTGTGGAGGCTAAGGTGAAGTTTTTTTATGGGTTTCAGAAAAGAAGAGTGAATGTTGGGGTGAAGAGGGTGGTTGGGGAAATAAGTGAGTTTGGGGAAAGGGGGGATTGTGTGAGGAAAAGTACCAGGAGAGGGTGAGTACAGAATGGAAAAATTGTGACAAAGGAAGTAAGGGAGTGGGGGAGGAATGGGGGTGTATTTAGGGAATCAGTGATGGGTTTCGCAAAAAATTTCTTGTGGATGAGAAGAGTGGGAGTTTTGGGTTGATAGAAAGGTTTAGTGGTGGTGGGATGAAGAAGTAAGAGTATTAGTGAAAGAGAAGAGAAGGCTTTTTACGATTTTTTGCAGGGAAAAAATGAAATTGAGGTGGGGGACGTATAAAAGGGAAAAAAGAAGGGTCAAGAGAAAGGTGCAAGAGGTGAAAAAAAGGGAAATGAGAGTTGGGGTGAGAGAGTATCATTAAATTTTAGGGAGAATAAAAAGATGTTTGGAAGGAGGTAAATAAAGTGCGTAAGACAGGGGGCAAATGGGAACTTCAGTAAAGGGCGCAAAATGGGGAGGTGATAACAAGTAGTTTGTGGTGATGTGAGGGAGGAGAGGAGGAGTATTTTGAAGGTTTGTTGAATGTTTTGATGGGTAGAGTGGGGGGTTTTAGGGTGTTTTGGGTCGAGATGTGGTGTTGCAAAATGGAGGGTTAGGAAAAATGAGTTGGTAAAAAGAAAGTATGGTGTAAAAGCCCTTTTCGGGAAGATGAAAGCCGGCAAGGCAGCAGGTTTGGTTTGGGATTGCAGTGGAATTTTTAAAAAAGGGGTGACTGTATTGTTGACTGGTGGGAAAGGTTTTTTAATGTTGTTGACTCATTGGTGAGGTGCCCCGGGATTGGCCCGGATGCGTGCATAGTTTCCATTGTACAAAGGCAAAGGGGAAATTTGGGGTGAGTGTCAAATTACAGAGGGATAAAATTTGTTGAGTATTCATGGCAAATTATATGGGGGGGTATTTGATTGAGAGGGTGAAGGCATGTACAGAGCATCAGATTGGGGAAGAAGCAGTGTGGTTCAGAATGGTAGAGGATGTGTGGACAGGTGTTTGCTTTGAAGAATTATGTGAGAAATACTTAGAAAAGAAAATTGGATTTGTATGTAGCATTTATGGATCTGGAGAAAGGGGCATATGAAGATTTGAAAAGTTTTTAAAATTTTGGGGGGGATGTAAGGGCCCATGGTGAAACGTGTAGGAAAAAGAGGGGAAAGTGATTGGTTCTCAGTGAATGTAGGTTTGCGGCAGGGGTGTGTGATGTCTCCATGGTTTTTTTAATTTTTTTATGGATGGGGTTGTTGGGAGGTAAATGCAAGAGTTTTGGAAAGAGGGGAAGTATGAAGTCTGTTGGGGAGTGAGAGAGCTTGGGAAGTGAGTCAGTTGTTGTTCGCTGATGTACAGCGTGGTGGCGATTATGTGAAGAAACTGCAAAAGCTGGTAAATGAGGTTTGGTAAAGTGTGTGAAGAAGAAAGTTAAGAGTAAATGTAAATTAAGAGAAGGTTATTGGTTTACAGTAGGGTTTGAGGGTCAATTCATTTGGGAGGTGAGTTTGAATGGAGAAAAACTGGAAGGAAAGTGAAGGGTTTTAAGTTTATCTGGGAGTTGGTTTCTGGCAGCGGAGGGGAAACCCAAATGGAAGCGGAGTGGATCATTGGGTGGGGGAGGGGGGCGAAAATTTCTGGGACCCTTGAAGAATGTGTGGAAGTCGAGAACATTATCTCGGAAAGCAAAAAATGGGTATGTTTGAAGGAATAGGGGTTCCAACAATGTTGTATGGTTGCGAGGCGTGGACTATGGATAGAGTTTGTGCGCAGGGGATGGATGTGCTGGAAAATGAGATGTTTTGGACAATGTGTGGTGTGAGGGGGTTTTGTTTCGAGAAAGAAACGTAAGGGAAGAGAGTTTGGAAAATAAAAAGAGGTGTTGCGAGAGCAGCAAGAGGGTGTTTTGAAATGGTTTGGTCAATGGAGAGATGAGTGAGGAAAGATTGCCAAGGGGTATATGTGTCGAGGGGGAGGAACGAGGAGAAGAGGGAGAACCAATTGGGGTGGAAAGATGGAGTGAAAATGATTTTGGGGATGGGGCCCTGAACATGCAGGAGGGTGAAACAGGGGCAAAGAATAGAGTGAATTGGAGCGAGTGTATACCGGGGGGTTGACGTGCTGCAGGGGGAATTGAATCAAGGAATGTGTATGGGGGTGGGTTGGGCCGTTTCTTTCTCTGTTTCCTTGCTACCCGCAACGCGGGGACAGCGCCAAAGCAAAAAAAAAAAAAAAAAAAAAAAAAAAAAAAAATATTATAAATTTTAATATTATATTTTTTTATATATATATAAAATATTATTTATTTATTTTTTTTTTATTATATTCATTTTTTTTTATTTTTTTAACTTTAGAGGTGGATTGGAGGGGGAAAAAAGGGTCCTTTTTGGGGATTTTCTCACCTGGCCCCCCTTTTCCGTTCCCTTTTTTTGGAAAAAATTAAAAAAAAAACGAAGTGGGGAGGATTTCCAGGGCCCCCGTCCCCCCCTTTTAGTCGCCTTCTAGACACGCAGGGAATTCGGGGGGAAGTGATTCTTCTCCCATCCCCAGGGAAAATACATATATATTTATATATATTTATTATATATATTTTATATATATTTATATAATATATATATATATATATATATATATTTTATATATATATATTTTATATTTTATATTTTTATAAAGATATTTATAATTATATTTATTATTTATATATATATATATATTTATTTATATATATTATATTATTTTTTTTTTTTCTTTGTCGCTGTCTCCCCGTTTGCGAGGTAGCGCAAGGAAACAGCCCCAAAGAAATGGCCAACCCCCCCCCCCATCACATGTATTACAAACGTACCACGCAAATATACATACCAACACAGCTTTCCATGGTTTACCCCGACGTTTCACATGCCCCTTGATTCAATCCACTGACAGCTCGTCAACCCCGGTTTACCACATCGCTCCAATTTACTCTATTCCTTGCCCTTTCCCTTTTACCTCCGCATTTCAGGCCGATAAAACAAAATCTTTTTTACTCATCTTTCCACCCTCCAATGGTTCCCTCTTCTCTCGTTCCTCCACCTCCGGGCACATTATTCCCCTTGGTCATCTTTTTTTTTAATCCCTTTCTCCATGTGCCCAAAACCCTTTCAAAACCCTTTCGCTCTCTCAACCACGTCTTTTTATTTCCACACATTTTCTTTCCCCTTTCGTTACTCAATCGATCAACCACCAACACCACCATTGTCCTCAAACTTCATTTCCACACATCCATTCCTCCTGGCGCACAACTCTTCCATAGCCCACGCCTCGCAACCATACACATTGTTGGAACCATATTCCTTAAATACCTTTTTGCTTTCCGGATAATGTTCTCGACTTCCACACATTCTTCAAAGGGTCCCAGAATTTCGCCCCCCCCCACCCTATGGGTCCATTTCGCTTCCATGGTTCCATCCGCTGCCCGATCCACTCCCAGAAAATCTAAAACACTTCACTTCCCCCAGTTTTTCTCCATTCAAACTCACCTCCCAATTGACTTGGGCCCTCAAACCCTTTCTGTACCTAATAACCTTTCTCTTATTCACATTTACTCTTAACTTTCTTCTTTCCCCACACTTTACCAAATCGTCACCAGCTTTTTGAAATTTCTACATGAATCAGCCACCGCGCTGTATCATCACCCAACAAACTGACTCAAAATTTCCCCAAACTCTTTTAAACCCCAACAGGACTTAATACTTGCCCCTCTTTCCAAAAAAATCTTTGCATTACCTCCCTAACAACCCATTCATAAAAAAATTAACAACCCCTGGAGACATCACAAACCCCTGCCGCCCAAAATACTCCCCTGGAACCCCAAACATTTCCTCTTCCTACACGTAAATGCTTACTCCTCGATAAAAACTTTTTTTTGCTTCTAACAAAATTTCCTCCCACACCTATATTCTTATACTTCACAGAGCATCTCTATCAATTTATATATTTCCTTCTCCAGATCCCTAAAAGCTACATCAAATCTTTTTCTTTTCTAAGTATTTTCCATACATTCTTCAAAACAAACCCGTTTCCCCACATCCTCTACC
>NC_092243.1:26690750-26706473 GCF_036320965.1 Panulirus ornatus | reverse complement strand
CTCTTAACTTTCTTCTTTCACATACTTTACCAAACTCAGTCACCAGCTTCTGCAGTTTCTCACATAAATAAGCCACCAGCGCTGTATCATCAGCGAACAACAACTGACTCACTTCCCAAGCTCTCTCATCCCCAACAGACTTGCATACTTGCCCCTCTTTCCAAAACTCTTGCATTCACCTCCCTAACAACCCCATCCATAAACAAATTAAACAACCATGGAAACATCACACACCCCTACCGCAAACCTATATTCAATGAAAGACAATCACTTTCCTCTCTTCGTACACGTACACATGCCTTATATACTCGATAAAACTTTTCACTGCTTCTAACAACTTTCCTCCCACACCATAAATTCTTAGTACCTTCCATGGAGCATCTCCATGAACTCTATCATATGACTCTTCAGATCCATAAAGGCTACATGCAAATCCATTTTCTTTTCTAAGTATTTCTCACATGCATTCTTCAAAGCAAACACCTAATCCACACATTCTCTACCACTTCTGAAACCACACTGCTCTTCCCAAATCTGATGCTCTGTACATGATTTCACCTTCTCAATCAGTACCTTCCATTTTAATTTACCAGGAATATTCAACAAACTTATACCTCTGTAATTTGAACACTCACTCTTATCCCCTTTGCCATTGTACAATGGCACTATGCTCGCATTCCGCCAATCCTTAGGCACCTCACCATGAATCATACATACATTAAATAACATTACAAACCAGTCAACAACACAGTCACCCCCTTTTTTAATAAATTCCACTGCAATAACATCCAAACCTGCTGCCTTGCCGGCTTTCATCTTTCGCAGAGCTTTTACTACCTCTTCTCTGTTTACCAAATAATTTTCCCTAACCCTCTCACTTTGCACACCACCTCGACCAAAACACCCTATATCTGCCAGTCTATCATCAAACACATTCAACAAACCTTTAAAATACTCACTCCATCTCCTTCTCACATCACCACTACTTGTTATCACCTTCCCATTAGCGCCCTTCACTGAAGTTCCCATTTGCTCCCTTGTCTTACGCACTTTATTTACCTCCTTCCAGAGCATCTTTTTATTCTCCCTAGAATTTAATGATACGCTCTCACCTCAACTCTCATTTGCCCTGTTTTTGACCTCTTGCACCTTTCTCTTGACCTCCTGTCTCTTTGTTTTATACATCTCCCACTCAATTCATTTTTTCCTGCAAAATCGCATGCCACAAGCATCTTTTGCACAATTCATCACTGATTCCCTAAATCCATCCCATTCCTCCCCCACTCCCCTTACTTCCATTGTTCTCACCTTTTTCCATTCTGTACTCAGTCTCTCCTGGTACTTCCTCATACAAGTCTCCTTCCCAAGCTCACTTACTCTCACGACCGTCTTCACCCCAACATTCTCTCTTCATTTCTGAAAACCCATACAAATCTTCACCTTAGCCTCCTCAAGATAATGATCAGACATCCCTCCAGTTGCACCTCTCAGCACATTAATATCCAAAAGTCTCTCTTTCGCGCGCCTGTCAATTAACACGTAATCCAATAACGCTCTCTGGTCATCTCTCCTACTTACATACGTATACTTATGTATATCTCGCTTTTTAGACAAGGTATTCCCAATCACCAGTCCTTTTTCAGCACATAAATCTACAAGCTCTTCACCATTTCCATTTACAACACTGAACACCCCATGCATACCAATTATTCCCTCAACTGCCACATTACTCACCTTTGCATTCAAATCACCCATCACTATAACCCGGTATTGTTCATCAAAACCACTAACACACTCATTCAGCTGCTCCCAAAACACTTGCCTCTCATGATCTTTCTTTTCATGCCCAGGTGCATATGCACCAATAATCACCCATCTCTCTCCATCAACTTTCAGTTTTACCCATATCAATCGAGAATTTACTTTCTTACATTCTATCACATACTCCCACAACTCCTGTTTCAGGAGTACTGCTACTCCTTCCCTTGCTCTTGTCCTCTCACTAACCCCTGACTTTACTCCCAAGACATTCCCAAACCACTCCTCCCCTTTACCCTTGAGCTTCGTTTCACTCAGAGCCAAAACCTCCAGGTTCCTTTCCTCAAACATACTACCTATCTCTCCTTTTTTCACATCTTGGTTACATCCACACACATTTAGACACCCCAATCTGAGTCTACGAGGAGGATGAGCACTCCCCGCGTGACTCCTTCTGTTTCCCATTTTTTAGAAAGTTAAAATACAAGGAGGGAAGGATTTCTGGCCCCCCGCTCCCGTCCCCTCTAGTCGCCTTCTACGACAACTTACCACCCAGTTGACTTGACCCTCAACCCTATTGTACCTAATAACCTTGCTCTTATTCACATTTACTCTTAACTTTCTTCTTTCACACACTTTACCAAACTCAGTCACCAGCTTCTGCAGTTTCTCACATGAATCAGCCACCAGCGCTCTATCATCAGCGAACAACAACTGACTCACTTCCCAAGCTCTCTCATCCACAACAGACTGCATACTTGCCCCTCTTTCCAAAACTTTTGCATTCACCTCCCTAACAACCCTCTCCATAAACAAATGACTGCGAACCAATCACTTTCCTCTCTTCCAACACGTACACATGACTTTCATCCTCGATAAAACCTTTTCACTGCTTCTAACAACCTTCCTCCCACACTATATATTCTTAATACCTTCCATAGATCCTCTCTATCAACTCTATCATACGCCCTTTCCAGATCCAAAAATGTTAGATACAAATCCATTTGCTTTTCTAAGTATTTCTCACATACTTTTCTCAAGGCAAATACCTGATCCACACATCCTCTACCACTTCTGAAACCAGACTGCTCTTCCCAATCTGATGCTCTGTCCATGCCTACACCCTCTCAATCGAAACCCTCCGTTATAATTTCCCAGGAATACTCAACAGACTTATACCTCTGAAATTTGAGCACTCACTCTTATCCCCTTTGCCTTTGTACAATTGCACTATGCAATCGTTCCGTCTATCCTCAGGCACCTCACCATGAGTCATACATACATTAGATAACCTTACCAGCCAATCAACAATACAGTCACCTACTTTTCTAATAAATTCCACTGCAATACCATCCAAACCTACTGCCTTGCCGGCTTTCATCTTCCGTAAAGCTTTTACTACCTCTTCTCTCTTTACCAAATCGTTCTCCCTAACCCTCTCACTTTGCACACCTCCTCGACCAAAACACCCCAAGTCTGCTACTCTATCATCAAATAAATTCAACAAACCCTCAAAGTTCTCACTCCATCTCCGTCTCAGATCACTACCACTTGTTATCACCACCCCATTAGCCCCCTTCACTGATGTTCCCATTTGTTCCCTTGTCTTACGCACTTTATTTACCTCCTTCCAAAACATCTTTTTATTCTCCCTAAAATTTAATGATACTCTTTCATCCCAACTCTCATTTGCCTTCTTTTTCACCTCCTGCACCTTTCTCTTGGCCTCCTGCCTGTTTCTTTTATACATCTCCCACTCATTTGCATTTCTTCCTGGAAAAATCGTCCAAGTGTCTCTCTCCTCTCTTTTACTAATAATCTTACCTCTTCATCCCTCCACTCAATATCCTTTCTAATCTGCCCATCTCCCATTCTTCTCATGCCACAAGCATCTTTTGCTCAAGTCATCACTGCTTCCCTAAATACATCCCATTCCTCCCCCACTCCCCTTACGTCCTTTGTTCTCATCTTTTTCCACTCTGTACTCAGTCTCTCCTGGTACTTCCTCACACAAGTCTCCTTCCCAAGCTCACTTACTCTCACCACTCTCTTCACCCTAACATTCTCTCTTCTTCTCTGAAACCTCTACAAATCTTCACCTTCGCCTCCAGAAGATAATGATCATACATCCCTCCAGTTGCACCTCTCAGCACATTAACATCCAAAAGTCTCTTTTTCGCGCGCCTATCAATTAACACGTAATCCAATAACGCTCTCTGGCCATCTCTCATACTTACATACGTATACTTTTGTATATATCTCTTTTTAAACCAGGTATTCCTAATCACTAGTCCTTTTTCATCACATAAATTTTCAAGATCTTAATCATTTCCATTTACAACACTGAACACCCTATGTACACCAATTATTTCCTCAACTGCCACATTACTCACATTTGCATTCAAAATCGCCCATCACTATAACCCGGTCTCGTGCATCAAAACTACTAACACACTTAGCTGCTCTCAAAACACTTGCCTCCATGATCTTTCTTCTCATGCCCAGGTTCATATGCACCCATCTCTCTCCATCCATTCTCAGTTTTGCCCATATCAATCTTGAGTTTACTTTCTTACACTCTATTACATACTCCCAACACCCCTGTTTCAGGAGTAGTGCTACTCCTTTCCTTTCTCCTGTCCTCTCACTAACCTCTGACTTTACTCCCAAGACATTCCCAAGCTACTATTATCTTTACCCTTGAACTTCGTTTCACTCAGAGCCAAAGTATCTATGTTCCTTTCCTCAAACATACTACCTATCTCTCCTTTTTTCTCATCTTGGTTACATCCACACACATTTACACTCCCCAATTTGAGCCTTCGAGGAGGATGAGCACTCACCGCGTGACTCCTTCTGTTTCCCCTTTTAGAAAGTTAAAATACAAGGAGCGGAGGGTTTCTATATACCGAGCAAGTTGCCAGACCCACGATACCTAATCCTCTACACAAGTGTTGATACACTGATGTTGTCAGACCCGCGTTAACTAACCCCATACTCAAATGTCAGTAATTTATTCATTTCTTTAGCAATTGTGACTTTACTGGCTGCCAGGGTGATATCAGTTTGGAAATATAAATGTATGGATGGAGTGGATGGCGGGGTTTAATGGTTGGAACCACTGAACAATGTCATTCCACTGTTAACGGTGTAGTGGCCAGTGAGGGAGGGAGTAGGGATGGTGAGACAGTGTGTAGTGAACAGGTAAGGAAGGAATGGTGGTACATACAGTGGGTGTATATGGAAAGGACAGATAACAGGAGACCTGATCGTTCATAACGAAGTTTTTTGTAAAAGATATATAGTTATTGTGTTAGACAGGTTGAGAAAGCCGAAGGCACTACCTTCCCACCCAACTCTCTTTCTGGCTCAATCGTAGACTGGAAAAAGATTAAAAAATTATTACCGTGGGTCAGACTACGCCATGGAAAATGTATGTAAAAGTGTGGACTGAGAAAAGTTCCCTATCAACTTATTGCTTGAATAATATAAGCCTCAGATTAGGGTGTCTAAATGTGTGTGGATGTAAGAAAGATGAGAAAAAAGGAGAGATAGGTAGTATGTTTGAGGAAGGGAACCTGGATTTTTTGGCTCTGAGTGAAACGAAGCTCAAGGGTAAGGGGGAAGAGTAGGTTAGGAATGTCTTGGGAGTAAAGTCAGGGGTTGGTGAGGGGAAAAGAGGGAAGGAGTAGCACTACTCCTGAAACAGGAGTGGTGGGAATATGTGATAGAGTGTAAGAAAGCAAACTCTAGATTGATATGGGTAAAACTGAAAGTGGATGGAGAGAGATGGGTGATTAATGGTGCAAATGTACCTGGGCATGAGAAGAAAGATCATGAGAGGCAAGTACTTTGGGAGAAGCTGAGTGAGTGTGTTAGTAGTTTTGATGCAGGAGACCAGGTTATAGTGATAAGTGATTTGAATGCAAAGGTGAATAATGTAGCACTTGAGAGAATAATTGTTGTATATGGGGCTTTCAGTGTTGTAAATGGAAATGGTGAAGAGCTTGTAGATTTGTGCTCTGAAAAACAACTGGTAATTGGGAATACCTGGTTTAAAAAGAGTGATGTACATAAGTATACGCATGAAAGTAGGAGAGATGGCCAGAGAGCGTTATTGGATTACGTGATAATTGATAGGCGCGCGAAAGAGACTTTTGGATGTTAATGTGCTGAGAGGTGCAAGTGGAGGGATGTCTGACCATTATCTAGTGGAGGCGAAGGTGAAGATTTGTAGAGGTTTTCAGAAATAAGAGAGAATGTTGGGGTGAAGAGAGTGGCGAGAGTAAGTGAGCTTGGGGAGGAGACTTGTGTGAGGAGGTGCCAGGAGAGACTGAGCACAAAATGGATAAAGGTGAGAACAAAGGACGTAAGGGGAGTGGGGGAGGAATAGGATATATTTAAGGAAGCAGTGATGGCTTGCGCAAAAGATGCTTATGGCATGAGGAGCGTGGGAGGTGGAGAGATTAGAATAGGTAGTGAGTGGTGGGATGAAGAAGTAAGATTATTAGTAAAAGGGAAGAGAGAAGAATTTGGACGATTTATGCAGGGAAATAATGCAAATGAGTGGGAGATGTATAAAAGAAAGAGGCAGGAGGTCAAGAGAAAGGTGCAAAAGGTGAAAAAAGAGGGCAAATGAGAGTTTGGGAGAGAAAGTATCATTTGATTTTAGGGAGAATAAAAAGATATTTTGGAAGGAGGTAAATAAAGTGCGTAAGACAAGGGAATAGATGGGAATATCAGTGAAGGGGGCTAATGGGGAGGTGATAACAAGTATTAATGATGTGAGAAGGAGATGGAGTGAGTATTTTGAAGGTTTGTTGAATGTGTTAGGTGATAGAGTGACAGATATAGGTTGTTATGGTCGAGGTGGTGTGCAAAGAGAAAGGGTTAGGGAAAATCATTTGGCAAACAGAGAAGACGTAGTAAAAGCTTTGTGGAAGATGAAAGCCGGCAAGGCAGCGGGTTTAGATAGTATTGCAGTGGAATTTATTAAAAAAGGGTGTGATTGTATTGTTCACTAGTTGGTAAGGATATTTAATGTATGACTCATGGTAATGTGCCTGAGGATTGGCGGAATGCTTGCAGAGTGCCATTGTATAAAGGCAAAGGGGATAAAGGTGAGTGCTCAAATTACAGGGGTATAATTTTGTTGAGTATTCCTGGGAAATTGTATGGGAGGGTGGTAGAGGATGTTCGGATGAGGTATTTGATTTGAAGAATGTATGTGAGGAATACTTAGAGAAGCAAATGGTTTTGTATGTAGCATTTATGGATCTGGAGAAGGCATATGATAGAGTTGATAGAGATTCTCCATGGAAGGTATTAAGAATATATGGTGTGGAAGGCAAGTTGTTAGAAGCAATGAAAAGTTTTTATCGAGGAAAGTGATTAGTTCCCAGTGAATGCAAGTTTGCAGCAGGGGTGCGAGGTGTCTCCATGGTTGTTTACTTTGTTTATGGATGGGGTTGTTCGGGAGGTGAATGCAAGAGTTTTGGGGAGTGGGGCAAGTATGGAGTCAGTTGTGGATGAGAGAGCTTGGAAAGTGAGTCAGTTATTGTTCGCTGATGATACATCGCTGGTAGCTGATTCGGGTGAGAAACTGCAGAAACTGGTGACTGAGTTAGGTAAAGTGTGTGAAAGAAGATAGCTGAGAATGAATGTGAATAAGAGCAAGGTTATTGGGTTCAGTAGAGTTGAGGGACAAGTCAATTGGGAGGTGTTTAACTGGAGAAAAACTGGAGGAAGTGAGGTGTCTTAGATAACTGGAAGTGGATTTTGCAGCGGATGGAACAATGGAAGCTGAAGTGAGTCATAGGGTGGGGGAGGGGGCGAAAGCGCTGAAAGCGTTAGAATATGCGTGGAAGGCGAGAACATTATCTTGGAAAGCAAAAATGGGTATGTTTTTAGGAATAGTGGTTCCGACAATGTTATACGGTTGCGAGGCGTGGGGTATAGATAGAGTTGTGCGGAGGAGGGTGCATATGCTGGAAATGAGATGTTTGAGAACAATTTGTGGTGTGAGTTGGTTTGACCAAGTAAGTAATGAGAGGGTAAGAGAGATGTGTGGTAATAAAAAGACTGTGGTTGAGAGTGCAGAAGACGGCGTTTTGAAATGGTTTGGTCACATAGAGAGAGAATGAGTGAGGAAAGATTGAGAAAGCGGATTTATGTGTCAGAGGTGGAGGGATAGAGGAGAAGTGGGAGACCAAATTAGAGGTGGAAAGATGGAGTGAAAAAGATTTTGAGTGATCGGGGCCTGAATATGCAGGCCGGTGAAAGGCGTGCAAGGAATAGAGTGAATTGGAACGGTGTGGTATACCGGGTTCGACGTGCTGTCAATGGATTGAACCAGGGCATGTGCAGCGTCTAGGGTAAACCATGGAAAGTTTTGTTGGGCCTGGATGTGGAAAGAGAGCCGTGGTTTCTGTGCATTATACATGGCAGCTAGAGACTGAGTGTGAACGAATGCGGCCTTTGTTGTCTTTTCCTAGTGCTACCTCGTGCACATGCGGGTGGGAGGGTGTTGTCATTTCGTGTGTGGCGGGATGGCGATGGGAATGAATAAGGGCAGACAGTATGAATCATGTACATGTGTATATATGTATATGTCTGTTTGTGTATATATATGTATACGTTGAGATGTGTTGGTATGTATATGTGCGTGTGTGGACTAGTATGTATATACATGTGTATGTGGTTGGGTTGGGCCATTCTTTCGTCTGTTTCCTTGCACTAACTCACTAACTCGGGAGACAGCGACAACGTATAATAGAAAATGAATAAATAAATAAAATGAAAAAATTAATTAGTGGTAACCTGGATATTAACTGATAACAAACATCAGTGAAGGAAGAAGAAGAAGAAGAAGAAGAAGAAGAAGAAGAAGAAGAAGAAGAAGAAGAAGAAAAAGAAGAAGAAGAAGAAGAAGAAGAAGAAGAAGAAGAAGAAGAAGAAGAAGAAGAAGAAGAAGAAGAAAAAAAAGAAGAAAAAGAAGAAGAAAAAGAAGAAGATTACTCTGCAGTAAAATGTTGAAGACATGCAGAGAATGCTCGATATAGTGAGAGGGACCTACGAGGTGGGAAGAGCGGTAGACTTTCGTTCAATAGATTGTTTTTGCACAACTCATAGGATAGCAGTCGACTGATACGACAAACTGTAATGTACAATATTAGTAAAGTACATTGGGCAGGATTATTTCTAGGGTAATTGTTTTTACTGTGTCGAGTTCGGTTCTGTGGAACCCTCACTGATGCATACTAAACTTCTGGCCTCATTCATTTAGGTATTTATGTATCACATTTTGTTCTATCTTTCCAGATTTCAAATCTGCCAGTTATCTACCGGAACAACCCTTATGCTTCTTGTTGCAGGGGAGAAACTTTACTATCGCAAAACAAGGGGAAAGTTTTGCCCAGCATGTGAGGAACTATTGTCATGGCTATTTTACCTTTATGTCTGGTGACTAAGAGATATGAAACGTATTTTACAATTATTGTTTAGCTAAAATTCCTCTTAGGTTGTCCTTTTACCGGAATTAGTTTTCCACTAAAGCTCTGAAGTTTTTCAAAACATTTTCAAATTATTTTTCCATTAACATTATCGAGACAGAAAAATATTGTTCACTTCTTTATGACGATGACATTTCCTTTGTTTCCGTGTTTCCTCGACAACGAAACAAAACTATGTGGTGCATGCAAGTTAATACGAGTCATATGTCCTGTTTTATTGGTATATTTCTTTGATTCTTTTGCGGATACATTATTTGATCATTTCGATAATGGATGCATCGTGACATATCGTGTATTGCATATCATCACCTGGCTTGTCTATCTTCATATCGTTTTGTATTTTGGAGGTGATCGTGTGGGAAGCTTTTTTTTAAGTACTTTCGACTATTTGTATCGACCAGATTGTGGCTGCCTTACTTCTATAAGAACATCCTGATAAATCATCATGGTATATATTATGGTAAACAAGGCGTTACAAGGCGCAGACCCTAACAAGACCTGTCAGACATGTCCCATTCCCAGCCTCTCCACACATGACTTATTAAAGATGTTACCAGAGGACTCGCCGTAGTCCCGGTCTTCTTTAATTAGCATATTACCGTGAGGACCAACGCGAGAAATCAAATTCCATAATATTAGATGCTCGGTATGTTATCTTCAGCTGACAGTTAGTAAGCCTTTGATTACTTTCACAGAATAACCTCTCGTCTCACACAAGGTTTCCTCATTATCAATTCATCATTCTGTAAAGACTTTTTATGGAACTATCATTACCTAAATGTTGAGTTAGGTGAATAGAAAAAGGGATACCAGCGCTACCAATATGTACATTCTGACTTTTTGAGTCTGATATGAAGAGGGCTAGATCAAAGGATCTTCTGACGTGTAAGGGACTTATCGTTTCTGTGGACCACATTATATTGTTAATGAGTCTAGCCAAGGCTGTATTGTCTCGTGTGATGAAATGACAAACTGGGCATCGCCATCATCCAACTTGAATTTTCCACCGTTATGCCAAAAGTAATCTTGCTCATTTCTACAAAAGCCAACGCTAAAATTTCGCGAGACTCTGTAGATTCACTGCATCATCCTTAAGGTATGTTAGTGTTTGTAATGATATCTAGAGACGCTCCAGTTATACGAGTATCATCCATCCATACAGTACCCAGTTCATGAGCATGTGAGAGGACTGAAAAGTGTCAGGACAAGGACGAATTCTTGCATCATCTCAGAGTAAGTAATAGGAAAGTACCTCAAGTCATCAGTAAACATCTAGGCAAAAACCAGATATTTGATTGATGATATCAAAAATGTTGTTGGATTTCCCAAAGAATCTCATGGCGCGAGAGGCGTATATCCTTCTTGAGACGGATATAAATTACTAATTCAGGATATCAAAGCTCTATTTAGGCGCTGAACTGAAAGATGTTAACAAGTCCATTCAAACTGTAAATATCCAAACGCTTCCTGACACAGTAAAAGATAGTAATATTCCCACTAGGCGGTAATCTCGTCCTATACGGAGAAAGGTGACCAGGTTCTTTTTCTAATCAAAATTAATATCGTCCATGTTCCAAACATACTAAAGCCTGAGCAAACCTCCTCTCATAGCATCACCATTACCACCACTTTTTAGGAACTCTTTACTAGAGCGACAGAGTCAAGTTAACATCCCAGTTTTTAAATATGACCAGAACCTTCTTTATAGATAATAGCAGTGGAACAGCTCTGTTTACGGAGGGGTAAACAGCCAAAACCTACCCACAAGTCGACATCATTTGTTCATATATAGTTCAAATGCAGTTACTGGAGATGAAATAATCAGTTTATCGAAGTGTGTGATCCCTTTATCTGACCAATAGCATCTTACAGTCGCCCGGATGGAGCACTCCTCAGCCAGCAACCTGAATTGGAGTTATGCTAGAAAAATGACTCAGTGATAGAGTTTCATGGATAAGGGAATTATCTTTTACGGTAAAGCAACTCCCAATACTTCCATCAAGTCCTTAGAAAGACCTTGAATTTTCAATTCCTTTTTTAATCTTTCCGATCAAAATCATTCTCGTACGCTCCCTCAGAGCAAGCAAAGCTGGTCATACCTCTTTTCAGAAAATATGAAGGATCTTTTCCCAGGCACTTCTAGGCTACTTCCAGGAATTCGAGCGTAAGGACAGCTTTTAGTTCAAAAGGAAAACGCACCACGACACACTTCACATTAATTACACTGTTACTCTGTACATTTTATCCTTAATAATCTTAATATGGAGACCACTAGAAAAGTAAGCTCTCGTTTTGGGGAGACTCAAAACCCGCGATTACTCTTCCTAAGTTTCTGGCTCTTTACCAGCAAACCAATCGCTTTATAAGGCCTCTCATTACAGACATCAATCAAATACTGTTATGTATTCCCCTTGTATCACTGAGAGAAAAAGAAAATCATAATCATTCCAGGTACAAGAAGCAATGAGACCACACATCGTCATCTGCTTCAGTGCCAGATGTTGCTCTGAAGTGAAGATAAGTGAGGAGTCTCGTAAGGCAGATTAACCCATTGTAGGGTGAGGTATAACTTAAGATATTTTCATCTCTTTACGTAAACTCATGTCAGTTGTATTACACACAGCCAAAATAAGGTTAACGTAAGGAGAAATCTTCAACCTAATTGGTTGCGTATACACTGAGGTCACGTCACAACTCAAAGCTAGTAGAGGACAGGAAATCATAACAGAATGATATAGGTTTACCGTTGACACAGCCTGGCAATCACTGGCCTTACCTGAACCTGATTATTGTACATAAGAAATTGTCATCATCACCATCTCTGGACATCGATCCTGGACGACATGTGAGGCGTCTATTGTCGGCTGAGGTACTGGCAAGATTAGAGGAAGTGTTTTGCTCTTTCAAGCATGCCATTGCACTGCTGCTGACCACACTAATGCCTGATGAATGTCACTTCATCATTGTCGCATTATCAGTCTCAGGATATTGACGTGATATATCTTTTTCACCATAGCATTCATTGCTGCCTCGATGTACCGACATTACCAAGATTCTTCTCTTGTTCTTTTACTATTCTTTTTTTTTTTGCATCGATTCTGGTCTCAATGAAAACTGTGTTGGTTTATTCTTACTCTGCTGCTGTTGTTCTTGTCTTATTCTTACATCCAGTACCAGTTTATGGTTTATGTATGATGGTTGGATCACAGACGTGATGTGGACGCAGCTTCCAACCTGTTCTTACTTTCACTTTATCGTTCTCTTCTTCTTCTTTATTGTTTTCCTATCTACAACGATCTTTTTTCACCACACTTTCATTTCATGATGTTTCTTTTTTCTTCCCTTTTCCGTGGAACTTTCATGCATATATATATGTACATATATATATATATATATATATATATATATATATATATATATATATATATATATATATATATATATATATATATATATATGCATATCTATATATATATCTGTTTCCTTGCGCTACCTCGCAAACGCGGGAGACAGCGACAAAGCAAAAAAAAAAAAAATATATATATATATATATATATATATATATATATATATATATATATATATATATATATATATATGTATATATATATATTTTTTTCTTTTTTTTTTTTGCTTTGTCGCTGTCTCCCGCGTTTGCGAGGTAGCGCAAGGAAAGAGACGAAAGAAATGGCCCAACCCACCCCCATACACATGTATATACATACGTCCACACACGCAAATATACATACCTACAATGCTTTCCATGGTTTACCCCAGACGCTTCACATGCCCTGATTCAATCCACTGACAGCACGTCAACCCCGGTATACCACATCGATCCAATTCACTCTATTCCTTGCCCTCCTTTCACCCTCCTGCATGTTCGGGCCCCGATCACACAAAATCTTTTTCACTCCATCTTTCCACCTCCAATTTGGTCTCCCACTTCTAATCGTTCCCTCCACCTTCGACACATATATCCTCTTGGTCAATCTTTCCTCACTCATTCTCTCCATGTGCCCAAACCATTTCAAAACACCCTCTTCTACTCTCTCAACCACGCTCTTTTTATTTCCACACATCTCTCTTACCCTTACGTTACTTACTCGATCAAACCACCTCACACCACACATTGTCCTCAAACATCTCATTTCCAGAACATATATATATATATACATATATATATATATATATATACATATATATATATATATATATATATATATATATATATATATATATATATATATATATATATATATATATATATATATATATATATATATATATAAATATATATATATATATATATATATATATATATATATATATATATATATATATATATATATATATATATATATATATATATATATATATATATATATATATATATATATATATATATATATATATATATATATATATATATATATATATATATATATATATATATGTATACATATATTTATATATATATATATATATATATATATATATATATATATATATATTTATATATATATATATATATATATATATATATATATATATATATATATATATATATATATATATATATATATATATATATCTTTTCTTTCTTCTTTTAAACTATTCGCCATTTCCCGCGTTAGCGAGGTAGCGTTAAGAACATAGGACTGGGCCTTTTTTGGAATATCCTCACCTGGCCCCCTCTGCTCCTTCTTTTGGAAATTTGAAAAAAAAAAAAAAACGAGAGGGGAGGATTTCCAGCCCCCCGCTCCCTCCCCTTTTAATCGCCTTCTACGACACGAAGGGAATACGTGGGAAGTATTCTTTCTCCACTATCCCCAGATATATTATTTTTTTTTTTTTTTTTTGCTTTGTCGCTGTCTCCCGCGATTGCGAGGTAGCGCAAGGAAACAGACGAAAGAAATGGCCCAACCCCCCCCCCATACACATGTATATACATACGTCCACACACGCAAATATACATACCTACACAGCTTTCCATGGTTTACCCCAGACGCATCACATGCCTTGATTCAATCCACTGACAGCACGTCAACCCCGGTATACCACATCGCTCCAATTCACTCTATTCCTTGCCCTCCTTTCACCCTCCTGCATGTTCAGGCCCCGATCACACAAAATCTTTTTCACTCCATCTTTCCACATCCAATTTGGTCTCCCTCTTCTCCTCGTTCCCTCCACCTCCGACACATATATCCTCTTGGTCAATCTTTCCTCACTCATTCTCTCCATGTGCCCAAACCATTTCAAAACACCCTCTTCTGCTCTCTCAACCACGCTCTTTTTATTTCCACACATCTCTCTTACCCTTACGTTACTTACTCGATCAAACCACCTCACACCACACATTGTCCTCAAACATCTCATTTCCAGCACATCCATCCTCCTGCGCACAACTCTATCCATAGCCCACGCCTCGCAACCATACAACATTGTTGGAACCACTATTCCTTCAAACATACCCATTTTTGCTATCCGAGATAATGTTCTCGACTTCCACACATTCTTCAAGGCTCCCAGATTTTTCGCCCCCTCCCCCACCCTATGATCCACTTCCGCTTCCATGGTTCCATCCGCTGCCAGATCCACTCCCAGATATCTAAAACACTTCACTTCCTCCAGTTTTTCTCCATTCAAACTCACCTCCCAATTGACTTGACCCTCAACCCTACTGTACCTAATAACCTTGCTCTTATTCACATTTACTCTTAACTTTCTTCTTTCACACACTTTACCAAACTCAGTCACCAGCTTCTGCAGTTTCTCACATGAATCAGCCACCAGCGCTGTATCATCAGCGAACAACAACTGACTCACTTCCCAAGCTCTCTCATCCCCAACAGACTTCATACTTGCCCCTCTTTCCAAAACTCTTGCAGTCACCTCCCTCACAACCCCATCCATAAACAAATTAAACAACCATGGAGACATCACACACCCCTGCCGCAAACCTACATTCACTGAGAACCAATCACTTTTCCCCAGATATATATATATATATATATATATATATATATATATATATATATATATATATATATATATAGAAGGCGAGTAAGGGGACGGGAGCGGGGGGCCAGAAATCCTCCCCTACCTTGTATTTTAACTTTCTAAATGGGAAAAAGAAGAAGGCGTCACGCGAGGAGTGCTCATCCTCATCGAAGGCTCAGACTGGGGTGTCTAATTATGTGTGGATGTAACCAAGATGATAAAAAATGAGAGATAGGTAGTATGTTTGAGGAAAGGAAACTGGATGTTTTGGCTCTGAGTGAAACGAACCTAAAGGGTAAAGGGGAAGAGTGGATTGGGAATGTCTTGGGAGTAAAGTCAGGGGTTAGTGAGAGGACAAGAGCAAGGGAAGGAGTAGCACTACTGCTGAATCAGGAGTTTTGGGAGTATGTGATAGAGTGGAAGAAAATAAATTCTAGATTGATATGGG
>NC_092243.1:26675698-26690650 GCF_036320965.1 Panulirus ornatus | reverse complement strand
TATATATTTTATATATATATATATATAATATTACTATATATTGGAAATGATCACAATTTTGCGCGTGATCAAGATATTCTTATGAGTCGACCGGGAAAAAAATGAAACACGAAAAGTTCCCAAGTGCACTTTCGTGTAATATACCATCATCAGGGAGACACAACAAGAAATATAACAGTCAGTTGATATACATCGAAGAGACGAAGCTAGGAGCCATTTGGTAATCTTGTTTATCAAATGGCGTCCTAGCTTCGTCTCTTCGATGTAATATCAACTGACTCTTATATTTCTCTATTGTGTCTAACCAGATAAATGTGATTATTACACGAAAGTGCACTTGGGAACTTCTCGTGTTTCATTTTCCCAATGGACTCATAGGATATATATATATAAAATATATATATATATATATAAAATATATTAATATATATATATATATATATATATATATATATATATATATATATATATATATATATATATATATATATATATATTTTTCTTTTTTTTTTGCTTTGTCGCTGTGTCCCGCGTTTGCGAGGTAGCGCAAGGAAACAGACGAAAGAAATGGCCCAACCCACCCCCATACACATGCATATACATACGTCCACACACGCAAATATACATAACTACACAGCTTTCCATGCTTTACCCCACACGCTTCACATGCCATGATTCAATCCACTCACAGCACGTCAACCCCGGTATACCACATCGATCCAATTCACTCTATTCCTTGCCCTCCTTTCACCCTCCTGCATGTTCAGGCCCCGATCACACAAAATCTTTTTCACTCCATCTTTCCACCTCCAATTTGGTGTCCCTCTTCTCCTCGTTCCCTCCACCTCCGACATATATATCCTCTTGGTCAATCTTTCCTCACTCATTCTCTCCATGTGCCCAAACCATTTCAAAACACCCTCTTCTGCTCTCTCAACCACGCTCTTTTTATTTCCACACATCTCTCTTCCCCTTACGTTACTTACTCGATCAAACCACCTCACACCACACATTGTTCTCAAACATCTCATTTCCAGCATATCCATCCCCCTACGCACAACTCTATCCATAGCCCACGCCTCGCAACCATACAACATTGTTGGAACCACTATTCCTTCAAACTTACCCATTTTTGCTTTCCTAGATAAAGTTCTCGACTTCCACACATTCTTCAAGGCTCCCAGGATTTTTGCCCCCTCCCCCACCCTATGATCCACTTCCGCTTCCATGGTTCCATCCACTGCCAGATCCACTCCCATATATCTAAAACAATTTACTTTCTCCAGTTTTTCTCCATTCAAACTTACCTCCCAATTGACTTGACCCTCAACCCTACTGTACCTAATAACCTTGCTCTTATTCACATTTACTCTTAACTTTCTTCTTTCACACACATTACCAAACTCAGTCACCAGCTTCTGCAGTTTCTCACATGAATCAACCACCAGCGCTGTATCATCAGCGAACAACAACAGATTCACTTCCCAAGCTCTCTCATTCACAACAGACTTCATACTTGCCCCTCTTTCCAAAACTCTTGCATTCACACCCTTGCCGCAAACCTAAATTTACTGAGAACCAATCACTTTCCTCTCTTCCTACACGTACATATGCCTTACATCCTCGATAAAAACTTTTCACTGCTTCTAACAACTTGCCTCCCACACCATATATTCTTAATACCTTCCACAGAGCATCTCTATCAACTCTATCATATGCCTTCTCCAGATCCATAAATGCTACATACAAATCCATTTGCTTCTCTAAGTATTTCTCGCATACATTCTTCAAAGCAAACACCTGATCCACATATCCTCTACCACTTCTGAAACCACGCTGCTCTTCCCGAATCTAATGGTCTGTACATGCCTTCACCCTCTCAATTAATACCTTCCCATATAATTTCCCAGGAATACTCAACAAACTTATGCCTCTGTAATTCGAGCGCTCACTGTTATCCTCTTTGCCTTTGTACAATGGCACTATGCACGCATTCCGCCAATCCTCAGGCACCTCACCATGAGTCATACATACATTAAATAACCTTACCTACCAGTCAACAATACAGTCACGAAAGAATGGCCCAAACCGCCCACGTACACATGTATATACATACACGTCCACACACGCAAATATACATACCCATACATATCAATGTACACATACATATACACACAGACATATACATATATACACATGTACATAATTCATACTGTCTGCCTTTATTTGTTCCCATCGCCACCCCGCCACACAAGGAATAACAACCCCCTCCCCCCTCATGTGTGCGAGGTAGCGCTAGGAAAAGACACCAAAGGCCCCATTCGTTCACACTCACTCTGTCACACTGTTTACACTCAGCTGTTATGTAATAATTCACCGAAACCACAGCTCCCTTTCCATATCCAGTCCCCACACAACTTTCCATGGTTTACCCTAGACGCTTCACATGCCCTGGTTCAATCCATAGATAGCACGTCGACCCCGGTATACCACATCGTTCCAATTCACTCTATTCCTTGCACGCCTTTCACCCTCCTGCATGTTCAGGCCCCGATCACTCAAAATCTTTTTCACTCCATCTTTCCACCTAAAATTTGGTCTCCCACTTCTCCTCGTTCCCTCCACCTCTGACATATATATCCTCTTGGTCAATCTTTCCTCACTCATTCTCTCCATGTGACCAAACCATTTCAAAACACACTCTTCTGCTCTCTAAACCACACTCTTTTTATTTCCACACATCTCTCTCACCCTTACATTACTTACTCGATCAAACCCCTTCACACCACATATTGTCCTCAAACATCTCATCTCCAGCATATCCACTCTCCTGCGCACAACTCTATCCATAGCCCACGCCTCGCAACCATACAACATTGTTGGAACCACTGTTCCTTCAAACATACCCATTTTTGCTTTCCGAGATAATGTTCTCGACTTCCAAACATTCTTCAATGCTCCCAGAATTTTCACCCCCTCCCCCACCCTATGATTCACTTCCGTTTCCATGGTTCCATCCACTGCCAGATCCACTCCCAGATATCTAAAACAATTTACTTCCTCAAGCTTTTGTCCATTCAAACTTACCTCCCAATTGACTTGACCCTCAACCCTACTGTACCTAATAACCTTGCTCTTATTCACATTTACTCTTAACTTTCTTCTTTCACATACTTTCCAAACTCAGTCACCAGCTTCTGCAGTTTCTTACTTGAATCAGCCACCAGCGCTGTATCATCAGCGAACAACAACTGACTCATTTCCCAAGCTCTCTCGTCCACAACAGACTGCATACTTGCCCCTCTTTCCAAAACTCTTGCATTCACCTCCCTAACAACCCCATGCATTAACAGATTTAACATGTATATATTAAATATGTATATATATATATATATATATATATATATATATATATATATATATATATATATATATATATATATATATATATATATATATATATATATATATATATATATATATATATATATATATATATATATGTATATATATATATATATATATTTATCCCTGGGTATAGGGATGAATACTTCCAACGCATTCCTCACGTGTCGTTAAAGGCGATTAAATTAGACGGGGTTGGGGGGCCAGAAACCCTCTCCTCCTTTTATTTTAACTCTCTAAAAGTGGAAAGAGAAGAAGGAGTCTCGCGGTTAGTGCTCATCATCCTTGAAGGCTCATACTGGGGTGTCTAAATGTGTGTGGATGTAACCAAGATGAGAAAAAGAAGAGATAGGTTGTATGTTTGAGGAAAGGAACCTAGATTTTTTGGCTCTGAGTGAAACAAAGTTCAAGGTTTAAGGGTAAGAGTGGTTTGGGAATGTCTTGGGAGTACATTCAGGGGTTAGTGAGAGGACAAGAGCAAGGGAAGAAGTAACACTACTCCTGAAACAGGAGTGGTGGGAGTATGTGATAGAGTGTAAAAAGTAAATTCAAGATAGATATTGGTAAAACTGAAAATTAAATGGGAGAGATAGGTGATTATTGGTGCATATGCACCTGGGCATGAAAAGAAAGATCATGAGAGGCAAGTGTTTTGGGGACAGCTAAATGAGTGTCTTAGTGGTTTTGATGCACAACACCGGGTTATAGTGATGGGTGATTTGAATGCAAAGGTGAGTAATGTGGCAGTTGAGGGAATAATTGGTATACATTGGGTGTTCAGTGTTTTAAATGGAAATGGTGAAGAGCTTGTAGATTTATGTGTTGAAAAGGACTAGTGATTGGGAATACCTGGTTTAAAAGCGAGATATACATAAGTATACGTATATAAGTAGGAGAGATGGTCAGAGAGCGTTATTGTATTACATGTTAATTGATAGGCGCGCGAAAGAGAGACTTTTGGATGTTAATATGCCGACAGGTGTAACTGGAGGGATGTCTGATCATTTTCTTGTGGAGGCTAAGGTGAAGATTTGTAGGGGTTTTGAGAAAAGAAGAGAGAATGTTGGCATGAAGAGGGTGGTGAGAGTAAGTGAGCTTGGGAAGGAGTCTTGTGTGAGGAAGTACCAGGAGAGACTGAGTACAGAATGGAAAAAGGTGAGAACAAAGGAGGTAAGGGGAGTGGGGGAGGAATGGGATTTATTTAAGAAAGCAGTGATGACGTGCGCAAAAGATGCTTGTGGCATGAGAAAACTGGGAGGTGGGCACACTTCAGAGGGCACTGAGTCCTCGGGTAGAAGTAAGATTATTAGTGATAATGAAGGCACATGCAGTTGGACCATTTTTGTAGGGATATAGTGCAAATAACTGAGAGAGGTATAAAAGAAAGAGTCAGGTGGTCAAGACAAAGGTGCAAGAGGTGAAAAAGACGGTAAATGAGAGTTGGAGGTGAGAGCGCATCATTGAATTTTACGGAGAATAAAAAAGATACTTATGTAGGAGGTAAATAAAGTGCGCAAGACAAGAGAACAAATGGAAACTTCGATGAAGGGGGCTACTGGGTAGGTAATAACAAGTAGTGGTGAAGTGAGAGTTAAATGGAGTGAGTATTTTAAAGGTTTCTTGAGTGTGTTTGATGATAGAGTGGCAGATATAGGGTGTTTTGGTCGAGGTGGTGTGCGAAGTGAGAGGGTTAGGGAGAATGATTTGGTAAACAGAGAAGAGGTAGTGAAAGCTTTGCGGAAGACAAAAGCCGAGAAGGAGGCTTTTTTGGTTGGTATTGCAGTGGAATTTATTAAGAATGGAGGTAACTCTCTTTTTGACTGGTTGGCACGGATAGTTGATGTATGTATGGCTCATGGGGAGGTGCCTCAGGATTGGCGGAATGGTTGCATAGTGTCATTCTACAAAGGCAAAGGGGATAATGGTGAGTGTTCAAATTACAGAGGTATGAGTTCATTGAGAATACCTGGGAAATTATATGGGAGGGTGAAGGCATGCATAGAGAATCAGATTGGTGAAGAGCAGTGTGCTTTCAGAAGTGGTAGAGATGTGTGAAGAAATATGAGAAATACTTAGAAAAACAAATGGATTTGTATGTAACATCTATGGATCTGGAGAATGTATATTACAGAGTTGATAGAGATTCGCTGTGGAAGGTATTAAGAATAAGTGCAGTGGGAGGTAAGTTGCTAGAAGCAGAGAAAAGTTTTCATACAGGATGTATGCCATGTGTATGGCTAGGAAGAGATGAAAGTTATTGGTTCTCAGTGAATGTCGGTTTGCGGCAAGGAATGCGTGATGTCTCCATGGCTGTCTAATTTGTTTATAGATGGGGTTGTTAGGGAGGTGAATGCAAGAGTTTTGGAGAGAGGGGCAAGTATAAAGTCTGCTGTGGATGAGAGTGCTTTGAGAGTGAGTCAATTTTTGTTCGCCGATGATACACCGCTCGTTCTTGATTCGGGTGAGAAACAGCAGAAGCTTGTTACTGAGTTTGGTAATTAGTGTGAAAGAAGAAAGCTTAGAGTAAATGTCAATAAGAGCAAGGTTATTTTGTACAATAAGGTTGAGGGACAAGTCAATTGGAAGGTAAGCTAGAATCGAGAAAAACTGGAGGAAGTGAAGTGTTTTAGATATCTGAGAGTAGATTTGGAAGCGGAAGTGCATCACAGGGTGGGGGAGGGGGTGTAACTTCTGGGGGCATTGAAATATGTGTAGAAGGCGAGAACATTATCTCGGAAAGCAAAAATGGGTATGCTTGAAGGAATAGTTGTTTCAACAATATCATATGATTGCGAGGCGTGGGCTATAGAAAAAGTGCGGAGGATGATGGATGTGTTGAAAATGAGATGTTCGAGGACAACATGTGGTGTGAGTTGGTTTGATGGAGTAAGTAATGAAAAGGTAAGAGAGATGTGTGGTAATAAAAAGAGTGTGGTTATGAGAGCAGAAGAATGTTTATTGATATGGCTTGGTCACATGGAAAGAATGAGTGAGGAAAGATTGACAAAGAGGATATATGTGTCAGAGGTGGAGGGAACGAGGAGAGATGGGAGGCCAATTTGGAGGTGGAAGTATGGAGTGAAAAAGATTTTGAGCGATCGGGGCCTAAATATGCAGGAGGGTGAAAGGCGAGCACGGAATAGAGTGAATTGTAACGATGTGGTATACCGGGGTCGACATGCTGTCTTGGGTAAAACATGGAATGTTTTGTAGAGTCTGGATGTGGAAAGGGAGCTGTGGTTTCGGTGCATTATACATGACAGCTAGAGAATGAGTGTGAACGAATGTGGCCTTTGTTGACTTTTCCTAGCACTACCTCACACGCATGCGGAGGAAGAGGTTGTCATTTCATGTGTGGCGCCGATCGCTTACAATGTTTTTCAATCCGTTCTTTCACCTCCAGTTTGGTTTCTCATTTCTCCTCGTTCCCTCCACCTCTGACACATATATTCTCTTTGTCAATTTTTCCTCAATCATTCTCTTCATGTGACCAAACTATTTAAACACACGATCTTCTGCTCTCTCAGCCATACTCTTTTCATTACCACACATCTCTCTTACCCTTTCATTACGTACTCGATCAAACCATCTCCCAACACATATTGTCCTCAAACATCTCATTTCCAGCACATCCACCCTCCTTCGCACCACTCTATCTATAGCCCAAGCCTCACAACCATGATTTGGTAAACAGAGAAGTGGTAGTAAAAGCTTTAAAGAAGATGAAAGCCGGCAAGGCAGCGGGTTTAAATGGTATTGCAGTGGAATTTATTAAGAAAGGGGATGACTTTATTGTTGAGTGGTTGGTAAGGTTATCTTATTTATATATGACTCATGGTAAGGTGCCTGAGGATTAGCGGAATGTTTGCATAGTGCCATTGTACGAAGGCAAAGGGGATAAAAGAGAGAGCTCGAATTACAGAGGTAGAAGCAGTGAGAAGTTTTTATCGAGGATGTAAGGCATGTGTACGTGTAGGAAGAGAGGAAAGTGATTGGTTTTCAGTAAATGCTGGTTTGCGGTAGGGTTGCGTGATGTCTCCATGGCTGTTTAATTTGTATATGGGTGGAGTTGTTAGGGAGGTGAATGCAAGAGTTTTGGAGAGAGGGGCAGGTATGCGGTCTGTTGTGGATGAGAGAGATTGGGAAGTGAGTCAGTTGTTCGCTGATGATACAGCACTGGTGGCTGATTAGGGTGAGAAACTGCAGAAGCTGGTGACTGATGCTGGTAAAGTGTGTGAAAGAAGAAAGTAGAGAGCAAATGTGAATAAGAGCAAGGTTATTAGGCACAGCATGGTTGAGGGACAAGTCTATTTGTAGGTAAGTTTGAATGGAGAAAAACTGGAGGAAGTGAAAAGTTTTAGATATGTTGGAGTGGATTTGGAAGCGGATGGAACCATGAAAGTGGAAGTGAATCATAGGGTGGAAGAGGGGGCGAAAGTTCTGGGAGCGTTGAAAAATGTGTAGAAGTCGAGAACGTTATCTTGGAAAGGAGAAATGGATATGCTTGAAGGAACAGTGGTTCCGAAAATGTTGTATGGTTGCAAGGCGTGGGCTATAGATAGAGGTGCGCGGAGGAGGGTGGATGTACTAAAAATGAGATATTTGAGGACAATATGTGGTGGGAAGTGGTTTGATCGAGTAAGTAATGAGATGGTAAGAGTGATGTGTGGTAATAAAAAGAGTGTGGCTGAGAGAGCAGAGGAGGGTGTTTTGAAATGGTTTGGGCACATGGAGAGAACGAGTGAGGAAAGAATGACAAAGAAGATATATGTGTTAGAGGTGGAGGGAACGAAGAGAAGTGGGAGATCAAATTGGAGGTGGAAAGATAGAGTGAAAAAGATTTTGTGTGATCGTGGCCCGAACATACAGTAGGGTGAAAGGCGTGCAAGGAATAGAGTGAATTGGTATGATATGCTATACCGGGGTCGACGTGCTGTCAATGGATTGAACAAGGGTATGAGAAGCGTCTGGGGTAAACCATGGAAAGTTTTGTTGGGCCTGGATGTGGAAAGGGAGCTGTGGTTTCGGTGCATCATGAATGACAGCTAGAGATTGAGTGTAAACGAATGTGGCCTTTCTTGTCTTTTCCTAGCACTACCTCGCGCGCATGCGGAGAGGGGATTGTCAATTCATGTGTGGCGGGTTGGCGACGGAAATGAATAAAGGCAGGAATTATGATTTATGAATATATATATATATATATATATATATATATATATATATATATATATATATATATATATATATATATATATATATATATATATTATTTTTTTTTTTTTTATACTTTGTCGCTGTCTCCCGCGTTTGCGAGGTACCGCAAGGAAACAGACGAAAGAAATGGCCCAACCCACCCCCATACACATGTATATACATACGTCCACACACGCAAATATACATACCTACACAGCTTTCCATGGTTTACCCCAGACGCTTCATATGCCTTGATTCAATCCACTGACAGCACGTCAACCCCGGTATACCACATCGCTCCAATTCACTCTATTCCTTGCCCTCCTTTCACCCTCCTGCATGTTCAGGCCCCGATCACACAAAATCTTTTTCACTCCATCTTTCCACCTCCAATTTGGTCTCCCTCTTCTCCTAGTTCCCTCCACTTCCGACACATATATCCTCTTGGTCAATCTTTCCTCACTCATTCTCTCCATGTGCCCAAACCACTTCAAAACACCCTCTTCTGCTCTCTCAACCACGCTCTTTTTATTTCCACACATCTCTCTTACCCTTACGTTACTCACTCGATCAAACCACCTCACACCACACATTGTCCTCAAACATCTCATTTCCAGCACATCCATCCTCCTGCGCACAACTCTATCCATAGCCCACGCCTCGCAACCATACAACATTGTTGGAACCACTATTCCTTCAAACATACCCATTTTTGATTTCCGAGATAATGTTCTCGACTTCCACACATTCTTCAAGGCCCCCAGAATATTCGCCCCCTCCCCCACCCTATGATCCACTTCCGCTTCCATGGTTCCATCCGCTGCCAGATCCACTCCCAGATATCTAAAACACTTCACTTCCTCCAGTTTTTCTCCATTCAAACTCACCTCCCAGTTGACTTGACCCTCAACCCTACTGTACCTAATAACCTTGCTCTTATTCACATTTACTCTTAACTTTCTTCTTCCACACACTTTACCAAACTCAGTCACCAGCTTCTGCAGTTTCTCACATGAATCAGCCACCAGCGCTGTATAATCAGCGAACAACAACTGACTCACTTCCCAAGCTCTCTCATCCCCAACAGACTTCATACTTGCCCCTCTTTCCAAAACTCTTGCATTTACCTCCCTAACAACCCCATCCATAAACAAATTAAACAACCATGGAGACATCACACACCCCTGCCGCAAACCTACATTCACCGAGAACCAATCACTTTCCTCTCTTCCTACACGTACACATGCCTTACATCCTCGATAAAAACTTTTCACTGCTTCTAACAACTTTCCTCCCACACCATATATTCTTAATACCTTCCACAGAGCATCTCTATCAACTCTATCATATGCCTTCTCCAGATCCATAAATGCTACATACAAATCCATTTGCTTTTCTAAGTATTTCTCACATACATTCTTCAAAGCAAACACCTGATCCACACATCCTCTACCACTTCTAAAACCACACTGCTCTTCCCCAATCTGATGCTCTGTACATGCCTTCACCCTCTCAATCAATACCCTCCCATATAATTTACCAGGAATACTCAACAAACTTATACCTCTGTAATTTGAGCACTCACTCTTATCCCCTTTGCCTTTGTACAATGGCACTATGCACGCATTCCGCCAATCCTCAGGCACCTCACCATGAGTCATACATACATTAAATAACCTTACCAACCAGTCAACAATACAGTCACCACCTTTTTTAATAAATTCCACTGCAATACCATCCAAACCTGCTGCCTTGCCGGCTTTCATCTTCCGCAAAGCTTTCACTACCTCTTCTCTGTTTACCAAATCATTTTCCCTTACCCTCTCACTTTGCACACCACCTCGACCAAAACACCCTATATCTGCCACTCTATCATCAAACACATTCAACAAACCTTCAAAATACTCACTCCATCTCCTTCTCACATCACCACTACTTGTTATCACCTTCCCATTTGCGCCCTTCACTGAAGTTCCCATTTGCTCCCTTGTCTTACGCACTTTATTTAACTCGTTCCAGAACATCTTTTTATTCTCCCTAAAATTAAATGATACTCTCTCACTCCAACTCTCCTTTGCCCTCTTTTTCACCTCTTGCACCTTTCTCTTGATCTCCTGTCTCTTTCTTTTATACATCTCCCACTCAATTGCATTTTTTCCCTGCAAAAATCGTCCAAATGCCTCTCTCTTCTCTTTCACTAATACTCTTACTTCTTCATCCCACCACTCACTACCCTTTCTAATCAACCCATATATATATATATATATATATATATATATATATATATATATATATATATATATATATATATATATATATATATATATATATATATATATATATATATATATATATATACTTTTTTTTTTTTTGCTTTGTCGCTGTCTCCCGCGTTTGCGAGGTAGCGCAAGGAAACAGACGGAAGAAATGGCCCAACCCACCCCCATACACATGTATATACATACGTCCACACACGCAAATATACATACCTATACAGCTTTCCATGGTTTACCCCAGACGCTTCACATGCCTTGATTCAATCCACTGACAGCACGTCAACCCCGGTATACCACATCGCTCCAATTCACTCTATTCCTTGCCCTCCTTTCACCCTCCAGCATGATCAGGCCCCGATCACTCAAAATCTTTTTCACTCCATCTTTCCAACTCCAATTTGGTCTCCCACTTCTTCTCGTTCCCTCCACCTCCGACATATATATCCTCTTGGTCAATCTTTCCTCACTCATTCTCTCCATGTGCCCAAACCATTTCAAAACACCCTCTTCTGCTCTCTCAGCCACGCTCTTTTTATTTCCACACATCTCTCTTACCCTTACATTACTTACTCGATCAAACCACCTCACACCACATGTTGTCCTCAAACATCTCATTTCCAGCACATCCACCCTCCTGCGCACAACTCTATCCATAGCCCACGCCTCGCAACCATACAACATTGTTGGAACGACTATTCCTTCAAACATACCCATTTTTGCTTTCCGAGATAATGTTCTCGACTTCCACACATTATTCAAGGCTCCCAGGATTTTCGACCCCCCCCCCAACCTATGATTCACTTCCGCTTCCATGGTTCCATCCGCTGCCAGATCCACTCACAGATATCTAAAACACTTTACTTCCTCCAGTTTTTCTCCAATCAAGCTGACCTCCCAATTGACTTGACCCTCAACCCTACTGTACCTAATAACCTTGCTCTTACTCACATTTGCTCTTAGCTTACTCCTTTCAAACACTTTACCAAACTCACTCACCAGCTTCTGCAGTTTCTCACACGAATCAGCCACCAGCGCTGTATCATCAGCGAACAACAACTGACTTACCTCCCAAGCTTTCTCATCCACAACAGACTGCATACTTGCCCCTCTTTCCAAAACTCTTGCATTCACCTCTCTAACAACCCCATCTATAAACAAATTAAACAACCATGGAGACATCACACACCCCTGCCGCAAACCTACATTCACTGAGAACCAATCACTTTCCTCTCTTCCTACACGTACACATGCCTTACATCCTCGATAAAAACTTTTCACTCCTTCTAACAACTTGCCTCCCACACCATATATTCTTATATATATATATAATGCCTGCCAATGAAATATGTGCGAATCCAGAGCAATTATATTGACACACATCACTTTACTCCACCTAGAATAGAGTTGATGTATGCCAGTAAAACTGGTGCCCTCTAACGAGTAGTGGGCATACCACATGAGCCCACCTCAGCAACAGTTTAGCTTTTATAAAAGGAGGGAATGTTTTGTCATTCTCCCCACTTAGGCTTGAGATTTTTTTCTCTCTCCTTTTCGTACTTGTATCACCTTCTGTGGTTGTTATAAGTCAACTTATATGTGAGAAAATAATTATATAGTTGCACCAGAGAAATATACTTTTTAAGGAAATTTTTAACATTTCTGGTGTGATAAGAGCAACAATGGGTGAAGAAATTTAATGACAGGGGCAACACCAATACACCAGCCCATATGAAATGCCCTAGAAAGGCCAGAAAAACTTCCCCTTAAATTCATAATGTTCATAAACGTCATATATATATATATATATATATATATATATATATATATATATATATATATATATATATATATATATATATATATATATATATACATATATATATATATATATATATATATATATATATATATATATATATATATATATATATATATATATATATATATATATATATATATATATATATATATATATATATATATATATATATATATATATGAGTGTGTGTGTATGTTGGTAGCAGGTTTTGTAAATATATTCTATTAAGACAGCCAAATAACTTTTTTTCATTCCTTATGAATCTTCTAAGTTGTCTAATATATTTCTTTCTTAACTTTTTACATAGCTGGTGAAGTTGTGTAAGATATCTCCAGGGGTTGTCTCAATGTTCCGATTCGTATAAGGAGCGTGTGGAGAGGTCAATATAGCAGTTGGGATTTATTATAGATAGTTGGGTGAAGCTGAGTAATATCTTTATACGGATATTCCTGCAGCACTGCGTGCTGGCTGGTTGTTCTGTATTGCCCGACCTAGTAGTTGTAATATCCTCACCTGGCCAGTGTTTTGCCTGGTGATTCTGGATTGTTCTTTGATAATTAATGATTCGACGATGTATAGGCTTCTTGTGTGTTATTCACGATGTAGTATCTTTGTAGATTTAACATTTATTTCTCGTATGAGGGCAGTGTTATGTTTCTTTTTGAAAAGCAGTTTGAGGAAGCCTTCTTACGGCTGTATGGGAGGTCTTGTGGACAGTGTACAGGTTGTGCTGTCCACTTAGGCATGTTGGTAAGGATCCCACACTCTCCTTATTGACATTTGATTTCATAATCTACCTTGGATTCTTTTGCTGTGCCTTGGTTATTCATGATGAGGCTGCTTCCTTTTTTCAGCAGTAGATAACTAGCTTGACCTTGTTGCCATGTGTTGGGTGGTTGATGTCTCTTAAGACGTCGCGACGTCTCGTAGTATACGTTCATCTGTTTGCAGCAATATCTTGTTTGTTGCTGGTTTACATGGAACTTAAGTTGCTGTGAGTTTGTTTTGCATTAAGTAAATTTTCCAAAGGAGAATACAGAGAAGGGGGCATAGTGAGGATGTTTCCTCTAAGGTTCAGTCCTCTGTTCTTAATGCTACCTCGCTAATGCGGGAAATGGCGAATATGTATGAAAGAAAAGAAAAGATATAAGTTGTCTGTCGAAGTCAGTGCTCTTGTAGTCGTTCATCCCGCATGCATGATCTGGCTCGAGATATGTCTCCCCAATTCTTCTTTATGTGCTTTTATGTACTTTCCATCGATATGTCATCTTGTATTTGATATACGATTTTTATTACTTCTTTTTATTTCTTTGATAAATATACACGTTTTGCATAAGAAGGAAAATAGATACAAACAAATCAAGAAGCTATCCTGGTTAGAGTCTAACCGAGGGTGTTCACCTTTACACAGCTCCCAGTTACTCGCCTCTCTGTCTGAGGGGATGTAAATAGATAGATTTATGAGGCTGCATAGGAAAAAGACACGTCTCTTTGACATGAGCTGCTGCCTTGTGCTTGGTCTATCTCCATCGTGTAAATTACTGTTAGATAAAGCTAAAGAAATTGAGATGCACAATCTGGTACATTAAGCATATGATTGTCTGATATTATGCCTCAGGTTTATAGCCATGCTTTTGGGTTTCTTGTGTAGAGAAAGATTTGACCGTGAATATTACGTACACGCTGTAGTTGAAATATTTACATATATTGAGAATTCTAGCTTCTTATATGTATTGCGGTGTGGAAGGTCTTGGCTAACCCTATATATAGAATATACAGATCTTATGATACGTTGCAGGTGTAGAGAAAGCCGTTACTGAAATATAGCTTTTGGACTTGGTACTGTCAAGGTCAACAACTGTTTGGGTGATACTAAATGGTATAATCCAGCAAATGGTGTAGCAGTTGGAAACTAATCCAGTTTGCATAGCTTACGCTCGCTGTTATGTCTGGTAAATTCGAAGAATGATTCCTTGATACAGACCAAGTCCAGATGGTTGGTAAATACATACAGTGGTCTGACTCCTTCGAAGATACATTGCGTTCCAGTGTAGGATACTGTATGATCGAGTAACAGGATTTGGAACGGGTGTATGAGTGGAAATGGTAAAGAGTACACACTGGAATATACTTTCATTATTTTTCATAAACGATTAAGGGCATCTCTTTGGTCTGTATTAACGCTCCCTGAGCTGTTTAGCATACAGAGGATGGTTGGAAGAAATTCTAAAGAAAAAGGTAGCAATGGAAACTGAAAGT
>NC_092243.1:26668198-26670698 GCF_036320965.1 Panulirus ornatus | reverse complement strand
CCTAGAACTTTCATTGATAAATCCCTTAAGTTAGCAAAGAAATTATTTTATAGAGTTGAGCCCAAACCCCCCATTGACACCAAGAATCTTTTAGTTCTCCCTTTTAATAATGATTTCACTTTGATTCCCATGCTGCTTAAATCCTTTAATGTAAATGTTGCCTTTAGCAACAATAATACTATAAAGAATATCTTAATCAGGAATTCACCTGAAAATTCTCTTGGTTGCATCTATAAAGGTCCTTGTGGAAACTGTGATAAATTTTATGTTGGTCAGACTGGTAAGGATCTTTGTGTTAGACTTAAGCAACATAAATATAGTATAATAACGGGACAAGAATCAAATGCCTTGTTTAATCATGTTAAAAACTATGATCATTGTATTGACTGGAGTAACGCCATCTCAGTTGTTTAACTAAATTACCAAGAGAAATATCATTGAACCTTCTATTATCAAATACAAAAAGAATTATAATCTTAATATTAGTGATGCTCAATAGAAATTAGATAACTTTATTGTAGATAAGATTTGTAAAATAAGTTTATGAACGCTCGTTGTATGTATTAGACAATCACATGTTTACCAAATGGCGTCCTAGCTTCGTCTCTTCGTGTATATCAACTGACTGTTATATTTCTCTCGTGTCTCCCCTGATGATGTGATTATTACACGAAAGTGCACTTGGGAACATTTCGTGTTTCATTTTCCCTGTGGGCTAATAGGAATATCTTGATCACACGCAAAATTGTGATCCTTTCCAACATATATATATATATATATATATATATATATATATATATATATATATATATATATATATATATATATATATATATATATATTTTTTTTTTTTTTTTTCATACTATTCGCTATTTCCCGCGATAGCGAGGTAGCCTAAGAACAGAGGACTGGGCCTTTGAGGGAATATCCTCACCTGGCCCTCTTCTCTGTTCCTTCTTTTGGAAAATTAAAAAAAAAAAAAATGAGAGGGGAGGATTTCCAGCCCCCCGCTCCCTTCCCTTTTAGTCGCCTTCTACGACACGCAGGGAATACGTGGGAAGTATTCTTTCTCCCCTATCCCCAGGAATATATATACATATATATACCCTCCTGTGCACAACTCTATCCATAGCCCACGTCTCGCAACCATACAACATTGTTGGAAACACTATTCCTTCAAACATACCCATTTTTGCTTTCCGAGATATTGTTATCGACTTCCACACATTCTTCAAGGCTCCCAGGATTTTCGCCCCTTCCCCACCCTGTGATTCACTTCCGTTTCCATGGTTCCATCCGCTGCCAGATCCACTCCCAGATATCTAAAACACTTTACTTCCTCCAGTTTTTCTGAATTCAAACTTACCTCCCAATTGACTTGACCCAACTGTACCTAATAACCTTGCTCTTATTCACATTTACTCTTAACTTTCTTCTTTCACATACTTTACCAAACTCAGTCAACAGCTTCTGCAGTTTCTCACATGAATCAGCCACCAGCGCTGTATCATCAGCGAACAACAACTGACTCACTTCCCAAGCTCTCTCATCCACAACAGACTTCATACTTGCCCCTCTTTCGAAAACTCTTGCATTCACCTCCCTAACAACCCCATCCATAAACAAATTAAACAACCATGGAGACATCAAACACCAGTGCCGCAAACCTACATTCACTGAGAACCAATCACTTTCCTCTCTTCCTACACGTACACATGCCTTACATCCTCGATAAAAACTTTTCACTGCCTCTAACAACTTGCCTCCCACACCATATATTCTTAATACTTTCCACAGAGCATCTCTATCAACTATATCATATGCCTTCTTCAGATCAATAAATACGACGTAGAAATCCATTTGCTTTTCTAAATATTTCTCATCTACATTCTTCAAAGCAAACACCTGATCCACACATCCTCTACCACTTCTGAAACCACACTGCCCTTCCCCAATCTGATGCTCTGTACATGCCTTCACCCTCTCAATCAATACCCTCCCATATAATTTACCAGGAATACTCAACAAACTTATACCTTTGTAATTTGAGCACTCACTCTTATCCCCTTTGCCTTTGTACAATGGCACTATTCACGCATTCCGCCAATCCTCAGGCACCTCACCATGAGTCATACATACATCAAATAACCTTACCAACCAGTCAACAATACAATCACAGCCTTTTTAAATAGATTCCACTGCAATACCATCCAAACCTGCTGCCTTGCCGGCTTTCATCTTCCGCAAAGCTTCTACTACCTCTTCTCTGTTTACCAAATCATTTACTCTAACCCTCTCACTTTGCACACCACCTCGACCAAAACACCCTATATCTACCACTCTATCATGAAACAAATTCAGCAAACCTTCAAAATACTCACTCCATCTCCTTCTCACATCACCACTACTTGTTATCACCTCCCCATTAGCGCCCTTCACTGAAGTTCTTACGTACTTTATTTAACTCCTTCCATAACATCTTTCTATTCCCCCTAAAATT
>NC_092243.1:26647912-26668098 GCF_036320965.1 Panulirus ornatus | reverse complement strand
TGAGTTTGGTAAAGTATGTGAAAGAAGAAAGTTAAGAGTAAATGTGAATAAGAGCAAGGTTATTAGGTACAGTTGGGTCAAGTGAATTGGGAGGTAAGTTTGAATTTAGAAAAACTGGAGGAAGTAAAGTGTTTTAGATATCTGGGAGTGGATCTCTCAGCGGATGGAACCATGGAAGCGGAAGTGAATCATAGGGTGGGGAATGGACGAAAATCTTGGGAGCCTTGAAGAATGTGTGGAAGTCGAGAACAATATCTCAGAAAGCAAAAATGGGTATGTTTGAAGGAATAGTGTTTCCAACAATGTTGTATGGTTGCGAGGCGTGGGCTATGGATAGAGTTGTGCGCAGGAGGGTGGATGTGCTGGAAATGAGATGTTTGAGGACAATGTGTGGTGTGAGGTGGTTTGATCGAGTAAGTAATGTAAGGGTAAGAGAGATGTGTTGAAATAAAAAGAGCGTGGTTGAGAGATCAGAAGAGGGTGTTTTGAAATGGTTTGGGCCCATGGAGAGAATGAGTGAGGAAAGATTGACCAAGAGGATATATGTGTCGGCGGTGGAGGGAACGAGGGGAAGTGGGAGACCAAATTGGAAGTGGAAAGATGAAGTGAAAAAGATTTTGAGTTATCGGGTCCTGAACATACAGTAGGGTGAAAGGCGGGCAAGGAATGGAGTGAATTGGATCGATGTGGTATACCGGGGTTGGCGTGCTGTCAGTGGATTGAATCAGGGCATGTGAAGCGTCTGGGGTAAAGCATGGAAAGTTGTGTGGGGCCTGGATGTGGAAAGGGAGCTATGGTTTCGGGCATTATTGCATGACAGCTAGAGACTGAGTGTGAACGAATGGGGCCTTTGTTGTCTTTTTCTAGCTCTACCTCGCATACAGGAGGGGGCAGGGGGATGGTATTCCATGTGTGGCGAGGTGGCGATGGAAATGAATAAAGGCAGACAGTGTGAATTTTGTGCATGGGTATATATGTATGTGTCTGTGTGTGTATATATATGTGTACATTGAGATGTGGAATTTCTCATTTTAGAATGTGTGTGTGGACGTGTATGTGTATGGGGGTGGGTTGGGCAATTTACTTCGTCTGTTTCCTTGCGCTACCTCGCAAACGCGGGAGACGGCGACAAAGCAAAATAAAAAAAAATAACACACACATATATATATATATATATATATATATATATATATATATATATATATATATATATATATATATATATATATATATATATATTCCCTGGGGATAGGGGAGAAAGAATACTTCCCACGTATTCCCTGCGTGTCGTAGAAGGCGACTAAAAGGGAAGGGAGCGGGGGGCTTAAAATCCTCCCCTCTCATTTCTTTTTTTTTTTTAATTTTCCAAAAGAAGGAACAGAGAAGAGGGCCAGGTGAGGATATTCCCTCAAAGGCCCAGTCCTCTGTTCTAAACGCTACCTCGCTATCGCGGGAAATAGCGAATAGTATGAAAAAAAAAAAAAAAAAAAAAAATATATATATATATATATATATATATATATATATATATATATATATATATATATATATATATACATATGTTGGAAAGGATCACAATTTTTCGTGTGATCAAGATATTCCTATTAGCCCACAGGGAAAATGAAACACGAAATGTTCCCAAGTGCACTTTCTTGTAATAATCACATCATCAGGGGAGACATAAGAGAAATATAACAGTCAGTTGATATACACGAAGAGACGAAGCTAGGACGCCATTTGGTAAACAGGTGATTGTCTATTACATACAACGAGCGTTCATAAACTTATTTTACAAATCTTATCAACAATAAAGTTATCTAATTTCTATTGAGCATCACTAATATTAAGATTATAATTCTTTTTGTATTTGATAATAGAAGGTTCAATGATATTTCTCTTGGTAATTTAGTTAAACAACTGAGATGGCGTTACTCCAGTCAATACAATGATCATAGTTTTTAACATGATTAAACAAGGCATTTGATTCTTGTCCCGTTATTATACTATATTTATGTTGCTTAAGTCTAACACAAAGATCCTTACCAGTCTGACCAACATAAAATTTATCACAGTTTCCACAAGGACCTTTATAGATGCAACCAAGAGAATTTTCAGGTGAATTCCTGATTAAGATATTCTTTATAGTATTATTGTTGCTAAAGGCAACATTTACATTAAAGGATTTAAGCAGCATGGGAATCAAAGTGAAATCATTATTAAAAGGGAGAACTAAAAGATTCTTGGTGTCAATGGGAGGTTTGGGCTCAACTCTATAAAATAATTTCTTTGCTAACTTAAGGGATTTATCAATGAAAGCTCTAGGGTACTTTAAGTTAGATCCAATGGAATATTTCTTCTCAAACTCATCATCAATAAACTCTGGACTGCAAATACGTAATGCTCTAAGGAACATAGATTGAAATGATGATCATTTGTGTTATCATTTGTGTTATGATCTAAATGATAACACAACATATCTTAACTTCATAAAAATCCCTTAGAGGCAGTTAATTCTCACTTCAATAAAGAAATGAAGTTGTTGTTGAAAGGTAACATTTCTCTTATCAAAAATTTGTCATCTTTGTCCCCTTCATTGCCATATATGTATGGACTTATGAAAACACATAAACAAACTTTTCCAGCAAGACCTAAAGTGAGTTCAGTTGGCTTCATCACATATAAATTGTCAAAATGGTTAGTTTCCTTATTAAGCCCCTTAGTGGGTAAGGTATCAAATTCTAATATCATGAACAATGTAGATTTAGTCAACAAGCTAAACAATATCAATATCAATTTTGATTTCAAACTAGTTAGCTTTGATGTTTCCTCACTTTTCACTAAAGTTCCAGTTGATGACCTTTTAGAATATTTATTTGATGTCTTGGATTATATTCATTTACCTGTTTCAAAGTCTAATTTCATTGAAATGATAAAATTGTGTATGAAAGACTGTGTATTTCAATTTAATGGAGATTATTATGTTTAAAAATTTGGTATGGCAATGTGTAACCCTCTTTCACCTGTACTAAGTAATCTTCACATGGAATTTTTTGAAACAAAATTACTAAAGGATATCTTACCTTCAAATGCAATTTGGTTTAGGTATGTAGATGATGCTCTTTGTGTTTGGCCAACAAATGAAAATATACAGATATTTCTCCCCTTACTTAACAATTTAGTACCTTCCATCAAATTTACTGTAGAAAATGAAAATAATGGCATGTTACCATTATTAGATTGCATGATCCATAGACAAGGAAACAAGTATAAGTTTAGCATATACAGAAAACCCACCAATGTATGCTCATATATCCATTATTACTCATCTCAACATGACAGAGTTAAATTATCATCATTTCAATCTATGTTCCTTAGGGCATTACGTATTTGCAGTCCAGAGTTTATTGGTGATGAGTTTGAGAAGATATATTCTATTGGATCTAAGTTAAAGTACCCTAGATCTTTCATTGATAAATCCCTTAAGTTAGCAAAGAAATCATTTTATAGAGTTGAGCCCAAACCACCCATTAACACCAAGAATCTTTTAGTTCTCCCTTTTGATAATAATTTCACTTTGCTTCCCATGTTGCTTAAATCCTTTAATGTAAATGTTGCCTTTAGCAACAATAATACTATAAAGAATATCTAAATCAGGAATTCACATGAAAATTCTCTTGGTTGCATCTATAAAGTTCCTTGTAGAAACTGTGATAAATTCTATGTTGGTCAGACTGGTAAGGATCTTTCTGTTAGACTTAAGCAACATAAATATAGTATAAGAACGGGACAAGAATCAAATGCCTTGTTTAATCATGTTAAAAACTATGATCATTGTATTGAGTGGAGTAACGCTATCTCTGTTGTTAACTCTAACTCTATTACCAAGAGAAATATCATTGAACCTTCTATTATTAAATACACAAAGAATTATAATCTTAATATCAGTGATGGTCTATACAAATTAGATAACTTTATTGTTGATAAGATTTGTAAAATGATAAGTGTATGAACGCTCGTTGTATGTTTTGGACAATCACATGTTTACGAAATGGTCCTAGCTTCGTCTCTTCGATGTATATCAACTGACTGTTATATTTCTCTCTTGTATCTCCCCTGATGATGTGATTATTACACGAAAGTGCACTTGGGAACTTTTCGTGTTTGATTTCCCCTGTGGACTCATAGGAATATATATATATATATATATATATATATATATATATATATATATATATATATATATATATATATATATATATATATATATATATATATATATATATATATATATGTGTGTGTGTGTGTGTGTGTGTGTGTGTGTGTGTGTGTATCTCTGTGTGTGCGTTGCTAGACAGGACAGGCTTTTCAAGGTACAGATGAAAAGCATTTTTAGTATATCCACGCACGGGCAATAGGTGAGGGGATGCATTACAGATCATAAGAGAGGAGGCATTATGCTTGTGTTGGGGGCCCAGTGATGCACAAGCCTACATTAGCTTCATATAATCAGGAACTCAAACACCAAGGCGGATATGCGGTACAAAGTGGCTTTATTCCTAACACACACACACACACACACACACACACACACACACATTAGCCTTTTATTGGGTGTCTCATGAAACGACGTAATCAGCAACCGTAGCTGAACAACCAAACTCCTCATTCCTGTAAGGCGAGGGAGGCATGACATTCGGAAGCAGCAACGTTGCCATTATGAAACATAATCAAGAATTTCTGATTCTTGATAAGCCTTAAAGAGAGTGGGTTTGCATGGCCTCTTCGTAGATAAAAGAATCTTCATTGAATATGGCAACTATGCGTTCAGCCCCAAACGATAATTGGATTCAAAATTTCCAGTGTCCCAATACTACTGGTGTTTTGGTAGCTGCTGTCACGCTCTGACCGATTTAGATTATTGTATATATATATATATATATATATATATATATATATATATATATATATATATATATATACATCTTTTTTTCTATTATACTTTGTCGCTGTCTCCCGCGTTTGCGAGGTAGCGCAAGGACACAGACGAAAGAAATGGCCCCCCCCCCCCATACACATGTATATACATACGTCCACACACGCAAATATACATACCATGGTTTACACCAGACGCTTCACATGCCCTGCTTCAATCCACTGACAGCACGTCAACCCCGGTATACCACATCGCTCCAATTCACTCTATTCCTTGCCCTCCTTTCACCCTCCTGCATGTTCAGGCCCCGATGACACAAAATCTTTTTCACTCCATCTTTCCACCTCCAATTTGGTCTCCCTCTTCTCCTCGTTCCCTCCACCTCCGACACATATATCCTCTTGGTCAATCTTTCCTCACTCATCCTCTCCATGTGCCCAAACCACTTCAAAACACCCTCTTCTGCTCTCTCAACCACGCTCTTTTTATTTCCACACATCTCTCTTACCCTTACGTTACTCACTCGATCAAACCACCTCACACCACACATTGTCCTCAAACATCTCATTTCCAGCACATCCATCCTCCTGCGCACAACTCTATCCATAGCCCACGCCTCGCAACCATACAACATTGTTGGAACCACTATTCCTTCAAACATACACATTTTTCCTTTCCGAGATAATGTTCTCGACTTCCACACATTCTTCAAGGCTCCCAGGATTTTCGCTCCCTCCCCCACCCTATGATCCACTTCCGCTTCCATGGTTCCATCCGCTGCCAGATCCACTCCCAGATATCTAAAACACTTCACTTCCTCCAGTTTTTCTCCATTCAAACTCACCTCCCAATTGACTTGACCCTCAACCCTACTGTACCTAATAACCTTGCTCTTATTCACATTTACTCTTAACTTTCTTCTTCCACACACTTTTCCAAACTCAGTCACCAGCTTCTGCAGTTTCTCACATGAATCAGCCACCAGCGCTGTATCATCAGCGAACAACAACTGACTCACTTCCCAAGCTCTCTCATCCCCAACAGACTTCATACTTGCCCCTCTTTCCAAAACTCTTGCATTTACCTCCCTAACAACACCATCCATAAACAAATTAAACAACCATGGAGACATCACACACCCCTGCCGCAAACCTACATTCACTGAGAACCAATCACTTTCCTCTCTTCCTACACGTACACATGCCTTACATCCTCGATAAAAACTTTTCACTGCTTCTAACAACTTTCCTCCCACACCATATATTCTTAATACCTTCCACAGAGCATCTCTATCAACTCTATCATATGCCTTCTCCAGATCCATAAATGCTACATACAAATCCATTTGCTTTTCTAAGTATTTCTCACATACATTCTTCAAAGCAAACACCTGATCCACACATCCTCTACCACTTCTGAAACCACACTGCTCTTCCCCAATCTGATGCTCTGTACATGCCTTCACCCTCTCAGTCAATACTCTCCCATATAATTTACCAGGAATACTCAACAAACTTATACCTCTGTAATTTGAGCACTCACTCTTATCCCCTTTGCCTTTGTACAATGGCACTATGCACGCATTCCGCCAATCCTCAGGCACCTCACCATGAGTCATACATACATTAAATAACCTTACCAACCAGTCAACAATACAGTCACCCCCTTTTTTAATAAATTCCACTGCAATACCATCCAAACCTGCTGCCTTGCCGGCTTTCATCTTCCGCAAAGCTTTCACTACCTCTTCTCTGTTTACCAAATCATTTTCCCTAACCCTCTCACTTTGCACACCACCTCGACCAAAACACCCTATATCTGCCACTCTATCATCAAACACATTCAACAAACCTTCAAAATACTCACTCCATCTCCTTCTCACATCACCACTACTTGTTATCACCTCCCCACTTTCACCCTTCACCGAAGTTCCCATTTGCTCCCTTGTCTTACGCACTTTATTTACCTCCCTCCAGAACATCTTTTTATTCTCCCTAAAATATATATATATATATATATATATATATATATATATATATATATATATATATATATATATATATATATATATATATATATATATATATATATATAACAGACAGTGTGAATTGTGTGCATGGGTATATATGTATATGTCTGTGTGTGTATATGTATGTGTACATTGAGATGTATGGGCGTGTATATTTGCGCGTGTGGACGTGTATGTATATACATTGTGTATGGGGGTGGGTTGGGCCATTTCTTTCGTCTTTTTTCTTGCGTTACCTCGCAAACGCGGGAGACAGCGACAAAGCAAAAAAAAAAAAAATATATATATTTATGTATATATATATATATATATATATATATATATATATATATATATATATATTTGTGTGTGTGTGTGTGTGTGTGTGTGTGTGTGTGTGTGTGTGTGTGTGTGTGTGTGTGTGTGCGCGCTAGCTTACTTATAGCGAGTGTATTTAAATTCGGAGAAAATCAAGCCTAACAGAATATTCTCTATAAGTTCTGGGAAACAAACTCAAAGCTCACTGGAAATCCTTTGTAAGGCATTTGAAAGAACTCGAGACCGCCAGAATTCCAGGAAATTGGTAGAGTCACAGTAAATATGATTTCCATGTCCGAATGATATTTATGATCGACTTTCACTTCCTCATCAACAGAACCTTAAATACTGTCCGTGGAGGACTGATGATTTATGTCTGAGACGGTGTTGACGTTAGTGACAGTAACACCAGCACCCCACCCGATGTGTCACCTCACACCCAGGGACACTCAGTTTACAGAATAACCTACAAGTGCAGATACGTTGACCGAGTGGTTTAGTCACACCCAGGAGATAACCACATGGCCTCGGCTAAAACTCAACGTTGTGCGTTACAAGATCCAGCCGTCTGACTTTTCCGGACATCCTAATACACAGGACGAACGAGAGACCAAGGTATTCTGTATACACAAAACCCACCAACAAGAACACACTTATTCACCGTCAGTCAGCGCGTATTGACTTGGTCCGGGGTACCCACAGGACTTTTTCTGAGTGCCCCAAAAATATGTATTCTGAAGGATAATGATGAATATATCCTGGAGTTATGCATAAAGCAGGGTTATCTCAAGAACCTGTAAAACGAATTCAAAGAAAACGCATCGGAGGCGGTGATTACTGGTGGAAGATCAGTAAACAATGACAGGAGTAACAATGGGAGAAAGAGACGACTGGTGATGCCCAACAGCGAGCAACACACATCAACAATGTCTGACATATAACATGGTGGACGTTAACCACATAAAGAAGAAAGATCCGAAATTTCATGAAGACTAAGAAAATGACACAGGACAAAATTGGTATAGCATACAATATCCCATGCAGTGAGTGTAGGAAGTGTTACCACAACCAAGCTAAACATGCCTTAGAGGCGGGGCTACAGGAGCAGAGATCAGACGTTATACGCCACCGCACCAGCAATGCTTTGACGGTGCGTGTGGATGAGGAGGGACATTCCTTCCAGATGAAGGAATGGGTAGGCAAGAAGACAAGAATAGCATTTGAGTCAGCCCACGTTAAATCAGGAAGCTTTAGCTAGGCCAAGAAAGTGGCAAAAATGGTGTTTTGTGATTAACCAGGTTATAGAAGGCGAGCGGCAGTAATGGACCAGTCTGACAGTAACCGATCACAGAAACAAAAACTTTCATTTAAGCTTGTGTACCAGTCATCATGCACCACCACTCTTCTTAAGAAGACTTTGTCGTAACTAGCCAAGAACATAAAATGTTTTGCTCTGACTTTCAGTTTCCATTGCTACCTTTTTCTTTAGAATTTCTTCCAACCATCCTCTGTATGCTAAACAGCTCAGGGAGCGTTAATACAGACCAAAGAGATGCCCTTAATCGTTTATAAAAAATAATGAAAGTATATTCCAGTGTGTACTCTTTACCATTTCCACTCATACACCCGTTCCAAATCCTGTTACTCGATCATACAGTATCCTACACTGGAACGCAATGTATCTTCGAAGGAGTCAGACCACTGTATGTATTTACCAACCATCTGGACTTGGTCTGTATCAAGGAATCATTCTTCGAATTTACCAGACATAACAGCGAGCGTAAGCTATGCAAACTGGATTAGTTTCCAACTGCTACACCATTTGCTGGATTATACCATTTAGTATCACCCAAACAGTTGTTGACCTTGACAGTACCAAGTCCAAAAGCTATATTTCAGTAACGGCTTTCTCTACACCTGCAACGTATCATAAGATCTGTATATTCTATATATAGGGTTAGCCAAGACCTTCCACACCGCAATACATATAAGAAGCTAGAATTCTCAATATATGTAAATATTTCAACTACAGCGTGCACGTAATATTCACGGTCAAATCTTTCTCTACACAAGAAACCCAAAAGCATGGCTATAATATCAGACAATCATATGCTTAATGTACCAGATTGTGCATCTCAATTTCTTTAGCTTTATCTAACAGTAATTTACACGATGGAGATAGACCAAGCACAAGGCAGCAGCTCATTTCAAAGAGACGTGTCTTTTTCCTATGCAGCCTCATAAATCTATCTATTTACATCCCCTCAGACAGGGAGGCGAGTAACTGGGAGCTGTGTAAAGGTGAACACCCTCGGTTAGACTCTAACCAGGATAGCTTCTTGATTTGTTTGTATCTATTTTCCTTCTTATGCAAAACGTGTACATTTATCAAAGAAATAGAAAGAAGTAATAAAAATCGTATATCAAATACAAGATGACATATCGATGGAAAGTACATAAAAGCACATAAAGAAGAATTGGGGAGACATATCTCGAGCCAGATCATGCATGCGGGATGAACGACTACAAGAGCACTGACTACGACAGACAACTTATATCTTTTCTTTTCTTTCATACATATTCGCCATTTCCCGCATTAGCGAGGTAGCATTAAGAACAGAGGACTGAACCTTAGAGGAAACATCCTCACTAGGCCCCCTTCTCTGTATTCTCCTTTGGAAAATTTACTTAATGCAAAACAAACTCACAGCAACTTAAGTTCCATGTAAACCAGCAACAAACAAGATATTGCTGCAAACAGATGAACGTATACTACGAGACGTCGCGACGTCTTAAGAGACATCAACCACCCAACACATGGCAACAAGGTCAAACTAGTTATCTACTGCTGAAAAAATGAAGCAGCCTCATCATGAATAACCAAGGCACAGCAAAAGAATCCAAGGTAGATTATGAAATCAAATGTCAATAAGGAGAGTGTGGGATCCTTACCAACATGCCTAAGTGGACAGCACAACCTGTACACTGTCCACAAGACCTCCCATACAGCCGTAAGAAGGATTCATCAAACTGCTTTTCAAAAAGAAACATAACACTGCCCTCATACGAGAAATAAATGTTAAATCTACAAAGATACTACATCGTGAATAACACACAAGAAGCCTATACATCGTCGAATCATTAATTATCAAAGAACAATCCAGAATCACCAGGCAAAACACTGGCCAGGTGAAGATATTACAACTACTAGGTCGGGCAATACAGAACAACCAGCCAGCACGCAGTGCTGCAGGAATATCCGTATAAAGATATTACTCAGCTTCACCCAACTATCTATAATAAATCCCAACTGCTATATTGACCTCTCCACACGCTCCTTATACGAATCGGAACATTGAGACAACCCCTGGAGATATCTTACACAACTTCACCAGCTATGTAAAAAGTTAAGAAAGAAATATATTAGACAACTTAGAAGATTCATAAGGAATGAAAAAAAGTTATTTGGCCGTCTTAATAGAATATATTTACAAAACCTGCTACCAACATACACACACACTCATATGTATATATATATATATATATATATATATATATATATATATATATATATATATATATATATATATATATATATATATAGATATGACGTTTATGAACATTATGAATTTAAGGGGAGGTTTTTCTGGCCTTTCTAGGGCATTTCATATAGGCTGGTGTGTTGGTGTTGCCCCAATCATTAAATTTCTTCACCCATTGTTACTCTGATCACACCAGAAATGTTAAAAATTTCCTTAAAAAGTATATTTCTCTGGTGCAACGATATAATTATTATCTCACATATAAGTTGACTTATAACAACCACAGAAGGTGATACAAGTACGAAAAGGAGAGAGAAAAAAATCTCAGGCCTAAGTGGGGAGAATGGCAAAACATTCCCTCCTTTTATAAAAGCTAAACTGTTGCTGAGGTGGGCTCATGTGGTATGCCCACTACTCGTTAGAGGGCACCAGTTTTACTGGCATACATCAACTCTATTCTAGGTGGAATAAGTGATGTGTGTCAATATAATTGCTCTGGATTCGCACATATTTCATTGGCAGGGATTATATATATATATAAGAATATATGGTGTGGGAGGCAAGTTGTTAGAAGCAGTGAAAAGTTTTTATCGAGGATGTAAGGCATGTGTGCGTGTAGGAAGAGAGGAAAGTGATTGGTTCTCAGTGAATGTAGGTTTGCGGCAGGGGTGTGTGATGTCTCCATGGTTGTTTAATTTGTTTACGGATGGGGTTGTTAGAGAGGTGAATGCAAGAGTTTTGGAAAGAGGGGCAAGTATGCAATCTGTTGTGGATGAGAAAGCTTGGGAGGTAAGTCAGTTGTTGTTCGCTGATGATACAGCGCTGGTGGCTGATTCATGTGAGAAACTGCAGAAGCTGGTGACTGAGTTTGGTAAAGTGTTTGAACGAAGTAAGTTAAGAGTAAATGTGAGTAAGAGCAAGGTTATTAGGTACAGTAGGGTTGAGGGTCAAGTCAACTGGGAGGTCAGTTTGAATGGAGAAAAACTGGAGGAAGTAAAGTGTTTTAGATATCTGGGAGTGGATCTGGAAGCGGATGGAACCATGGAAGCGGAAGTGAATCATAGGGTGGGGGAGGGGGCGAGAATCCTGGTAGCCTTGAAGAGTGTGTGGAAGTCGAGAACATTATCTCCGAGAGCAAAAATGGGTATGTTTGAAGGAATAGTGGTTCCAACAATGTTGTATGGTTGCGAGGCGTGGGCTATGGATAGAGTTGTGCGCAGGAGGATGGATTTGCTGGAAATGAGATGTTTGAGGACAACATGTGGTGTGAGGTGGTTTGATCGAGTAAGTAATGTAAAGGTAAGAGAGATGTGTGGAAATAAAAAGAGCGTGGTTGAGAGAGCAGAAGAGGGTGTTTTGAAATGGTTTGGGCACATGGAGAGAATGAGTGAGGAAAGATTGACCAAGAGGATATATGTGTCGGAGGTGGAGGGAACGAGGAGAAGTGGAAGACCAAATTGGAGGTGGAAAGATGTAGTGAAAAAGATTTTGAGTGATCGGGGCCTGAACATGCAGGAGGGTGGAAGGCGTGCAAGGAATAGAGTGAACTGGATCGATGTGGGATACCGGGGTTGCCGTGCTGTCATTGGATTGAATCAGGGCATGTGAAGCGTCTGGGGTCGGCCGTGGAAGGCTCTGTGGGGCCTGGATGTGGAGAGGGAGCTGTGGTTTCGGGCATTATTACATGACAGCTGGAGACTGAGTGTGAATGAATGGGGCCTTTGTTGTCTTTTCCTAGCGCTACCTCGCACACATGAGGGGGGAGGGGGATGTTATTCCGTGTGTGGCGGGGTGGCATGGGAATGAGTAGGGACAGACAGTGTGAATTATGTACATGGGTATGTGTGTGTGTGTCTGTGTGTGTATATACATGTGTACATTGAGATGCATAGGAATGTACATTTGCGTGTGTGGACGTGTATGTATATACATGTGTATGGGGGTGGGTTGGGCCATTTTTTTCGTCTGTTTCCTTGCGCTACCTCGCAAACACGGGAGACAGCGACAAAGCAAAGTAAATAAATGAATATATATATATATATATATATATATATATATATATATATATATATATATATATATATATATATATATATATTTTTTATTTTTATTATACTTTGTCGCTGTCTCCCGCGTTTGCGAGGTAGCGCAAGGAAACAGACGAAAGAAATGGCCCAACCCCCCCCATACACATGTATATACATACGTCCACACACGCAAATATACATACCTACACAGCTTTCCATGGTTTACCCCAGACGCTTGACATGCCTTGATTCAATCCACTAACAGCACGTCAACCCTGGTATACCACATCGCTCCAATTCACTCTATTCCTTGCCCTCCTTTCACCCTCCTGCATGTTCAGGCCCCGATCACACAAAATCTTTTTCACTCCATCTTTCCACCTCCAATTTGGTCTCCCTCTTCTCCTCGTTCCCTCCACCTCCGACACATATATCCTCTTGGTCAATCTTTCCTCACTCATTCTCTCCATGTGCCCAAACCACTTCAAAACACCCTCTTCTGCTCTCTCAACCACGCTCTTTTTATTTCCACACATCTCTCTTACCCTTACGTTACTCACTCGATCAAACCACCTCACACCACACATTGTCCTCAAACATCTCATTTCCAGCACATCCATCCTCCTGCGCACAACTCTATCCATAGCCCACGCCTCGCAACCATACAACATTGTTGGAACCACTATTCCTTCAAACATACCCATTTTTGCTTTCCGAGATAATGTTCTCGACTTCCACACATTCTTCAAGGCCCCCAGAATTTTTGCCCCCTCCCCCACCCTATGATCCACTTCCGCTTCCATGGTTCCATCCGCTGCCAGATCCACTCCCAGATATCTAAAACACTTCACTTCCTCCAGTTTTTCTCCATTCAAACTCACCTCCCAATTGACTTAACCCTCAACCCTACTGTACCTAATAACCTTGCTCTTATTCACATTTACTCTTAACTTTCTTCTTCCACACACTTTACCAAACTCAGTCACCAGCTTCTGCAGTTTCTCACATGAATCAGCCACCAGCGCTGTATCATCAGCGAACAACAACTGACTCACTTCCCAAGCTCTCTCATCCCCAACAGACTTCATACTTGCCCCTCTTTCCAAAACTCTTGCATTTACCTCCCTAACAACCCCATCCATAAACAAATTAAACAACCATGGAGACATCACACACCCCTGCCGCAAACCTACATTCACTGAGAACCAATCACTTTCCTCTCTTCCTACACGTACACATGCCTTACATCCTCGATAAAAACTTTTCACTGCTTCTAACAACTATATATATATATATATATATATATACATATATATATATATATATATATATATATATATATATATATATATATATATATATATATATATATATATATATTATCCCTGGGGATAGGGGAGAAAGAATACTTCCCACGTATTCCCTGCGTGTCGTTGAAGGCGACTAAAAGGGGAGGGAGCAGGGGGCTGGAAATCCTCCCCTCTCGTTTTTTTTAATTTTCCAAAAGAAGGAACAGAGAAGGGGGCCAGGTGAGGATATTCCCTCTAAGGCCCAGTCCTCTGTTCTTAACGCTACCTTGCTAACGCGGGAAATGGCGAATAGTATGTATGAAAAAAAAAAAAAATATATATATATATATATATATATATATATATATATATATATATATATATATATATGTACAAAAATAAAAAATCCTGCCTTTATTAATTTCTTTCGCCAACCTGCCACACATGAATTGACAATCCCCTCCCCGCATGCGCGCGAGGTAGCGCTAGGAAAAGACAAGAAAGGCCACATTCGTTTACACTCAATCTCTAGCTGTCATGCATGATGCACCGAAACCACAGCTCCCTTTCCACATCCAGGCCCAACAAAACTTTCCATGGTTTACCCCAGACGCTTCTCATACCCTGGTTCAATCCACTGACAGCACGTCGACCCCGGTATAGCATATCATACCGATTCACTCTATTCCTTGCACGCCTTTCACCCTACTGTATGTTCGAGCCACGATCACACAAAATCTTTTTCACTCCATCTTTCCACCTCCAATTTGATCTCCCACTTTTTTTCGTTCCCTCCACCTCTGACACATATATCTTCTTTGTCATTCTTTCCTCACTCGTTCTCTCCATGTGACCAAACCATTTCAAAACACCCTCCTCTGCTCTCTCAGCCACACTCTTTTTATTACCACACATCACTCTTACCATCTCATTACTTACTCGATCAAACCACCTCCCACCACATATTGTCCTCAAATATCTCATTTTTAGTACATCCACCCTCCTCCGTGCAACTCTATCTATAGCCCACGCCTTGCAACCATACAACATTGTCGGAACCACTGTTCCTTCAAGCATATCCATTTCTGCTCTCCAAGATAACGTTCTCCACTTCCACACATTTTTCAACGCTCCCAGAACTTTCGCCCCCTCTTCCACCCTATGATTCACTTCCACTTTCATGGTTCCATCCGCTTCCAAATCCACTTCAACATATCTAAAACCTTTCACTTCCTCCAGTTTCTCTCCATTCAAACTTACCTACCAATAGACTTGTCCCTCAACGATACTGTACCTAATAACCTTGCTCTTATTCACATTTGCTTTCTACTTTCTTCTTTCACACACTTTACCAGCATCAGTCACCAGCTTCTGCAGTTTCTCACCCTAATCAGCCACCAGTGCTGTATCATCAGCGAACAACTGACTCACTTCCCAATCTCTCTCATCCACAACAGACCGCATACCTGCCCCTCTCTCCAAAACTCTTGCATTCACCTCCCTAACAACTCCATCCATATACAAATTAAACAGCCATGGAGACATCACGCAACCCTACCGCAAACCAGCATTTACTGAGAACCAATCACTTTCCTCTCTTCCTACACGTACACATGCCTTACATCCTCGATAAAAACTTTTCACTTCTACCTCTGTAATTCGAGCACTCTCTTTTATCCCCTTTGTCTTCGTACAATGGCACTATGCAAACATTCCGCTAATCCTCAGGCACCTTACCATGAGTCATATATAAATAAGATAACCTTACCAACCACTCAACAATAAAGTCATCCCCTTGCTTAATAAATTCCACTGCAATACCATTTAAACCCGCTACCTTGCCGGCTTTCATCTTCTTTAAAGCTTTAACTACCACTTCTCTGTTTACCAAATCATGGTTGTGAGGCGTGGGCTATAGATAGAGTTGTGCGAAGGTGGGTGGATGTGCTCGAAATGAGATGTTTGAGGACAATATGTGTTGGGAGATGGTTTGATCGAGTACGTAATGAAAGGGTAAGAGAGATGTGTGGTAATGAAAAGAGTATGGCTGAGAAAGCAGAAGATCGTGTGTTTAAATAGTTTGGTCACATGAAGAGAATGATTGAGGAAAAATTGACAAAGAGAATATATGTGTCAGAGCTGGAGGGAACGAGGAGAAGTGAGAAACCAAACTGGAGGTGGAAGAACGGATTGAAAAACATTGTAAGCGATCGGCGGCACACATGAAATGACAACCTCTTCCTCCGCATGCGTGTGAGGTAGTGCTAGGAAAAGTCAACAAAGGCCACATTCGTTCACACTCATTCTCTAGCTGTCATGTATAATGCACCGAAACCACAGCTCCCTCTCCACATCCAGACTCCACAAAACATTCCATGTTTTACCCAAGACGCTTCACATGCCCTAGTTCAATCCATTGACAGCATGTCGACCCCGGTATACCACATCGTTACAATTCACTCTATTCCGTGCTCGCCTTTCACCCTCCTGCATATTTAGGCTCCGATCGCTCAAAATCTTTTTCACTCCATACTTCCACCTCCAAATTGGCCTCCCATCTCTCCTCGTTCCCTCCACCTCTGACACATATATCCTCTTTGTCAATCTTTCCTCACTCATTCTTTCCATGTGACCAAGCCATATCAATAAACCCTCTTCTGCTCTCATATCCACACTCTTTTTATTACCACACATCTCTCTTACCTTTTCATTACTTACTCCATCAAACCAACTCACACCACATGTTGTCCTCGAACATCTCATTTTCAACACATCCATCATCCTTCGCACTTTTTCTATAGCTCAGGCCTCGCAGTCATATGATATTGTTGAAACAACTATTCCTTCAAACATACCCATTTTTGCTTTCCAAGATAATGTTCTCGCCTTCTACACATATTTCAATGCCCCCAGAAGTTACACCTCCTCCCCCACCCTGTGATGCACTTCCGCTTCCAAATCTACTCTCAGATATCTAAAACACTTCACTTCCTCCAGTTTTTCTCGATTCAAGCTTACCTTCCAATTGACTTGTCCCTCAACCTTACTGTACAAAATAACCTTGCTCTTATTGACATTTACTCTAAGCTTTCTTCTTTCACACTAATTACCAAACTCAGTAACAAGCTTCTGCTGTTTCTCACCCGAATCAACAACGAGCGGTGTATCATCGGCGAACAAAAATTGACTCATTCTCAAAGCACTCTCATCCACAGCATACTTTATACTTGCCCCTCTCTCCAAAACTCTTGCATTCACCTCCCTAACAACCCCATCTATAAACAAATTAGACAGCCATGGAGACATCACGCATTCCTTGCCGCAAACCGACATTCGCTGAGAACCAATAACTTTCATCTCTTCCTAGCCATACACATGGCATACATCCTCTATGAAAACTTTTCTCTGCTTCTAGCAACTTAACTCCCACAGCACTTATTCTTAATACCTTCCACAGCGCATCTCTATCAACTCTGTAATATACATTCTCCAGATCCATAAATGTTACATACAAATCCATTTATTTTTCTAAGTATTTCTCATATTTCTTCACACATCTCTACCACTTCTGAAAGCACACTGCTCTTCACCAATCTGATTCTCTATGCATGCCTTCACCCTCCCATATAATTTCCCAGGTATTCTCAATAAACTCATACCTCTGTAATTTGAACACTCACCATTATCCCCTTTGCCTTTGTAGAATGACACTATGCAACCATTCCGCCAATCCTGAGGCACCTCCCCATGAGCCATACATACATTAACTATCCGTGCCAACCAGTCAAAAAGAGAGTCACCCCCATTCTTAATAAATTCCACTGCAATACCAACCAAAAAAGCTTATCTTCCGCAAAGCTTTCACTACCTCTTCTCTGTTTACCAAATCATTCTCCCTAACCCTCCCACTTCGCACACCACCTCGACCAAAACACCCTATATCTGCCGCTCTATCATCAAACACACTCAAGAAACCTTTAAAATACTCACTCCATTTAATTCTCACATCACCACTACTTGTTATTACCTACCCAGTAGCCCCCTTCATCGAAGTTTGCATTTGTTATCTTGTCTTGCGCACTTTATCTACCTCCTACATAAGTATTTTTTTTATTCTCCGTAAAATTCAATGATGCGCTCTCACCTCCAACTCTCATTTACCGTCTTTTTCACCTCTTGCACCTTTGTCTTGACCACCTGACTCTTTCTTTTATACTTCTCTCAGTCATTTGCACTATATCCCTACAAAAATGGTCCAACTGCATGTGCCTTCATTATCACTAATAATCTTACTTCTACCCCAGGACTCAGTGCCCTCTGAAGTGTGCCCACCTCCCAGTTTTCTCATGCCACAAGCATCTTTTGCGCACGTCATCACTGCTTTCCTAAATAAATCCCATTCCTCCCCCACTCCCCTTACCTCCTTTGTTCTCACCTTTTTCCATTCTGTACTCAGTCTCTCCTGGTACTTCCTCACACAAGACTCCTTCCCAAGTTCACTTACTCTCACCACCCTCTTCATGCCAACATTCTCTTCTTTTCTGAAAACCCCTACAAATCTTCACCGTCGCCTCCACAAGAAAATGATCAGACATCCCTCCAGTTACACCCGTCAGCATATTAACATCCAAAAGTCTCTCTTTCGCGCGCATATCATTTAACACGTAATACAATAACGCTCTCTGACCATCTCTCCTACTTATATACGTATACTCTCTTCCTACACGTACACATGCCATACATCCTCGATAAAAACTTTGCTTCTAACAACTTGCCTCCCATACCATATACTCTTAATACCTTCCACAGAGCATCTCTATCAACTCTATCATATGCCTTCTCCAGATCCATCAATGCTACATACAAATCCATTTGCTTTTCTAAGTATTTCTCACATACATTCTTGAAAGCAAACACCTGATCCACACATCCTCTACCACTTCTGAAACCACACTGCTCCTCCACAATCTGATGCTCTGTAAATTCCTTCACCTCTCAATCAATACCCTCCCATATGATTTACCAGTAATACTCAACAAACTTATAACTCTGTAATTTGAACACAAACTCTTATCCCCTTTGCCTTTGTACAATGGCACTACGCACGCATTACGCCAATCCTCAGGCACCTCACCATGAGTCATACATACATTAAATAACCTTACCAACCAGTCAACAATACAGTCACCCCCTTTTTTAATAAATTATACTGCAATACCATCCAAACCTGCTGCCTTGCCGGCTTTCATCTTCCGCAAAGCTTTTACTACCTTTTCTCTGTTTACCAAATCATTTTCCCGAACCCTCTCACTTTTCACACCACCTCGACCAAAACACCCTATATCTGCCACTCAATCATCAAACACATTCAACAAACCTTCAAAATACTCACTCCATCTCCTTCTCACATCACCACTACTTGTTATCACCTCCCCATTTGCGCCCTTCACTGAAGTTCCCATTTGCTCCCTTGTCTTACGCACTTTATTTACCTCCTTCCAAAAAATCTTTTTATTCTCCCTAAAATTTAATGATACTCTCTCACCCCAACTCTCATTTGCCCTCTTTTTCACCTCTTGCACCTTTCTCTTGACCTCCTGTCTCTCTCTTTTATACACCACCCACTCAATTGCATTTTTTCCCTGCAAAAATCGTCCAAATGCCTCTCTCTTCTCTTTCACTAATAATCTTACTTCTTCATCCCACCACTCAATACCCTTTCTAATCAACCCATCTCCCACTCTTCTCATGCCACAAGCATTTTTTGCGCAATCCATCACTGATTCCCTAAATACATCCCATTCCTCCCCCAGTCCCCTTACTTCCATTGTTCTCACCTTTTTCCATTCTGTACTCAGTCTCTCCTGGTACTTCCTCACGCAAGTCTCCTTCCCAAGGCTCACTACTCTCACCTCCCTCTTCACCCCAACATTCACTCTTCTTTTCTGAAAACCCTTTCAAATCTTCACCTTTGGCCTCCAACAAGCTAATGATCAGACATCCTCCAGTTGGCATCTCTCAGCACTTTAAAATCCTAAAGTGTCTCTTTGCGTGCTGTCAATTAACACG
>NC_092243.1:26597064-26647812 GCF_036320965.1 Panulirus ornatus | reverse complement strand
CAAATGGGAACTTCAGTGAAGGGCGCTAATGGGGAGGTGATAACAAGTAGTGGTGATGTGAGAAGGAGATGGAGTGAGTTTTTTGAAGGCTTGTTGAATGTGTTTGATGATAGAGTGACAGATATAGGGTGTTTTAGTCGAGGTGGTGTGCAAAGTGAGAGGGTTAGGGAAAATGATTTGGTAAACAGAAAAGAGGTAGTAAAAGCTTTGCGGACGATGAAAGCCGGCAAGACAGCAGGTTTGGATGTTATTGCAGTGGAATCTATTAGAAAATGGGTAGACTGTATTGTTGACTGGTTGGTAAAGTTATTCAATGTATGTATGACTCATGGTGAGGTGCCTGAGAATTGGCGGAAGGAGTGCATAGTGCCATTGTACAAAGGCAAAGGGGATAAGAGTGAGTGCTCAAATTACAAAGGTATAAGTTTGTTGAGTATTCCTGGTAAATTATATGGGAGGGTCAGATTGGGGAAGAGCAGTGTGGTTTCAGAAGTGGTAGAGGATGTGTGGATCAGGTGTTTGCTTTGAAGAATGTATTTGAGAAATACTTAGAAAAGCAAATGGATTTGTATGTAGCATTTATGAATCTGGAGAATGCATATGATAGACTTGATAGAGATGCTTTGTGGAAGGTATTAAGGATATATGGTGTGGGAGGCAAGGTGTTAGAAGCAGTGAAAAGTTTTTATCGAGGATGTAAGGCATGTGTACGTGTAGGAAGAGAGGAAAGTGATTGGTTCTCAGTGAATGTAGGTTTGTGGCAGGGGTGTGTGATGTCTCCATGGTTGTTTAATTTGTTTATGGATGGGGTTGTTAGGGAGGTGAATGCAAGAGTTTTGGAAAGAGGGGCAAGTATGAAGTCTGTTGTGGATGAGAGAGCTTGGGAGGTGAGTCAGTTGTTGTTCGCTGATGATACAGCGCTGGTGGCTGATTCTTGTGAGAAACTGCAGAAGCTGGTAACTGAGTTTGGTAAAGTGTGTGAAAGAAGAAAGTTAAGAGTAAATGTGAATAAGAGTAAGGTTATTAGGTACAGTAAGGTTGAGGGTCAAGTCAATTGGGAGATGAGTTTGAATGGAGAAAAACTGGAGGAAGTAAAGTGTTTTAGATATCTCGGAGTGGATCTGGCAGCGGATGGAACCATGGGAGCGGAAGCGAATCATAGGGTGGGGGAGGGGGCGAAAATTCTGGGAGCCTTGAAGAATGTATGGAAGTCGAGAACATTATCTCGGAAAGCAAAAATGGGTATGTTTGAAGGAATAGTGGATCCAACAATGTTGTATAGTTGCGAGGCGGAGGCTATGGATAGATTTGTGCGCAGGAGGGTGGATGTGCTGGAAATGAGATGTTTGAGGACAATGTGTGTTGTGAGGTGGTTTGATCGAGTAAGTAATGTAAGGGTAAGAGAGATGTGTGGAAATAAAAAGAGCGTGGTTGAGAGAGCAGAAGAGGGTGTTTTGAAATGTTTTGGGCACATGGAGAGAATGAGTGAGGAAAGATTGACCAAGAGGATATATGTGTTGGAGGTGGAGGGAACGAGGAGAAGTGGGAGACCAAATTGGAGGTGGAAAGACGGAGTGAAAAAGATTTTGAGTGATCGATGCCTGAATATGCAGGAGGGTGAAAGGCGGGCAAGGATTAGAGTGAATTGGATCGACATGGTATACCGGGGTTGACGTGCTGTCAGTGAATTGAATCAGGGCATGTGAAGCGTCTGGGGTAAACCACGGAAAGTTTTTTGGAGCCTGGATGTGGAAAGGGAACTGTGGTTTCGGGCATTATTGCATGACAGCTAGAGACTGAGTGTGAACGAATGGGGCGTTTGTTGTCTTTTCCTAGCGCTTCCTCGCACACATGAGGGGGGAGGGGGATGGCATTCCATGTGTGGCGACGTGGCCTTGGGAATGAATAAAGGCAGACAGTGTGAAATGTGTGCATAGGTATATATGTATGTCTGCGTGTGTATATATATGTGTACATTGATATGTATAGGTATGTATATTTGCGTGTGTGGACATGTATGTATATACATGTGTATGGGGGTGAGTATATATATATGTATATATATATATATATATATATATATATATATATATATATATATATATATATATATATATATATATATATATATATATATATATATATATGTATATATATACTGGAAAGGATCACAATTTTACGCGTGATCAAGATATTCCTATGAGTCCACGGGGAAAATAAAACACGAAAAGTTCCCAAGTGCACTTTCGTGGAATATTCACATCATCAGGGGAGACACAAGAGAGAAATATAACAGTCAGTTGATATACATCGTAGAGACGAACTTAGGACGTTATTTGGTAAACATGCGATTGTCCAAGAGAGAAAAAAAAGGAGCGTTCATAAACTTATCCTTTTACAAATTTTATGAACAATAAAGTTATCTAATTTGTATAGACCATCACTAATATTAAGATTATAATCACTTGTGTATTCAGTAATAGAAGATTCAATAATATGTCTCATGGTATTAGAGTTAGACTTAATAACTGAGACGGCATTACTCCAATGAATAGGATGATCATAGTTTTTAACGTGATTAAACATGGCATTGATTCTTGTCGCGTTCTTATACTATATTTATGTTGCTTAATTCAAACAGAAAGATCGTTACCAATCTGCCCAAAATAAGATTATCAAAGTTTCCACATGACACATTATAGATGAATCCACAAGAATCTTCCGATGAGTTCTTGATTAAGATGTTCCCTATAGTATAACTGTTGCTGAAGGCAACATTTACATTAAATGATTTAAGCAACATGGGAAGTGAAGTAATATTATTATTGAAAGGGAGAACTAAAAGGTCCTTGGTGTCAATGGGATGTTTGGGCTCAACTCTATAAAATGATTTCTTAGCTAACTTAAGGGATTTATCAATGAAAGATCTAGGGTACTTTACTTTAGATCCAATACAATATATCTCCAACTCATCATCAATAAACTCTGGATTGCAAATACGTAATGCCATAAGGAACATAGATGGAGATGATGATAATTTAACTCTGTCATGTTGAGATGAGTGATAATGGATATATGAGCATACTTTTGCTAGGTTTTGTGTATATGCTAAACTTAAACTTGTTTCCTTGCCTATGGATCATGCAATCTAAAAATGGTAACATACCATTATTTTCATTTTTTACAGTAAATTTGATGGAAGGTACTAAATTGTTAAGTAAGGGGAGAAATATTTGCAAATTCTCTTTTGTTGGCCAACACAAAGACCATCATCTACATACCTAAACCAAATTGCTTTAGTAATTTTGTTTCAAAAAATTCCATATAAAGATTATTCATTGTAGGTGAAAGAGGGTTACCCATTGCCATACCTAATTTTTGAGCATGATAACCTCCATTGAATGGAAATACGCAGTCTTTTATACACAATTTCATCAGTTCAACAAAAACAGACTTTGAAACAGGTAAATGAGTATCATCCAAGACATCAAATAAATATTCTAAAAGGTCATCAACTGGAACTTTTGTGAAAAGCGAGGACACATCAAAGCTAACTAGTTTGAATTCAAAATTAACATTGATATTGTTTAGCTTGTTGACTAAATCTACATAGTTCATGATATTAGAATTTGATACCTTACCCACTAAAGGGCTTAATAAAGAAACTAACCATCTTGACAATTTCTATGTGATGGAGCCTACTGAAGTCACTATAGGTCTTGCTGGGAAAATTCTGTTTATGTGTTTTGATAAGTCCATACATATATAGCAATGAAGGGGACAAAGATGATAAACGTTTGATAAGAGAACTATTACCTTTAAACAACAACCACATTTCTTTATTGAAACGGGAATTAACTGCTTCTAAGGGATTTTTACTGAGTTTTGAATATGTTGCGTCATAATTTAAAAGATCATTCATTTTAGATAAATAGTTAATTTTATCTAAAATCACAACAGTTTTAGCCTTATCTTCTTTAGTAATATGTATATTCTTGTCTTTTTCTAAGGTGTTGATATCTTTTTTGAATCTTTTAGGGCAATTAGGTTCCACTGGTTTTGACAAACTGGCACACACTAAACCCTTACAGATATTAATTTCATCATTACTTAAACTACAGTATTTCTCTAAATTACAAAAAGACTGTGACATCAACATAACTGGTTTCCCTGTTAGAGCACACAAAACTTAGTCCATAGCCTAATGCGCACAAGGAATCATTTTCTAGCTGTATATTAGACAGGTGTATCACAAAAGAAGGGTTTGTGTTCTTAGTCCAGTAACTGTTTTTAATAAGATGGTCCAACTTACAAGTTAGTGTCATTTGTAGCCTATTGCGTTCATTCCTTAATCTATCATAGCAATAGGCCAACATCCGGTTCTTCCAATATGTTGGTATTTCCATTTGAAAGGCGCGATTGTCGCAGCTGTCTGGTCGACCATTTGACCAATTCCAAAACATCATTTTAAAGAAACACATTGAATTAAAGAAAATTGATATGGAGGAGGCTTTTCGCATTACAAGAGAGAAGAAACATGCCTTTCAACTGGCAAAAAAAACGACATTCTGGAAAAACCGGATGTTGGACTAGTGCTATGATAGATTATGGAATGAAAGCAGTAGACTACAAATGACACTAAGTTGTAAGTTGGACCATCTTATTAAAAACAGCAACTGGACTAAGAACACAAACCCTTCTTTTATGATAAACCTATTTAATAAACAACTAAATAAGGATTCCTTGTGTGCATTAGGCTATGGATTATGTTTTGTGTGCTCTAACAGGGAAGCCAGCTGTGTTGATGTCACAAAGCCTTTTTGTAATTTAGAGATGTACAGTAATTTAAGAAATGACGAAATTGATATCTGTAAGGGTTTAGTGTATGCCAGTTTGTCAAAACCAGTGGAACCTAATTGCACTAAAAGATTTATGAGAGCTATTAACACCATAAAAAATGACAAGAATATACATATCACTAAAGGAGATAAGGCTAACACTTGTGATTTTAGATAAAAGTAACTATTTATATAAAATGAATGATCTTTTAAATGATGACACAACATATTCTAGACAGTAAAAATCCCTTAGAAACAGTTAATTCCCGTTTCAATAAAGAAATGAAGCTGTTGTTGAAAGGTAATGGTTCTCTTATCAAAAGTTTGTTATCTTTTTCCTCTTCATTGCCATATATGTGTGGACTTATCAAAACACATAAATAGAATTTTCCAGCGAGACCTATAGTGAGTTTAGTAGGCTCCATCACAAATAAATTATCAAAATGGTTAGATTCTTTAATAAGCCATCTAGTGGGCAAAGTATTGAATTCTAATATCATGAACAATGTAGATTTAGTTAACAAGCTAAACTATATCAATGTTAATTTTGAATTCAAACTAGTTAGCTTTGATGTTTCCTCACTTTTCACAAAAGTTCCAGTTGACGACCTTTTAGAATATTCATTTGATGTCTTTGATGATATTCATTTACCTGTTTCAAAGTCTGTTTTCACTGAACTGATAGAATTGTGTATAAAAGACTGTATTTCAATTCAATGGTGATTATCATGCTCAAAAATTAGGTATGGCAATGGGTAATCCTCTTTCACCTACAATAAATAGTCTTTATATGGAATTTTTTGAAACAAAATTACTAAAAGGTATCTTATCTTCTAATGCAATTTGGTTTAGGTATGTAGATGATGATTTTTGTGTTTGGCCAACAAATGAAAATTTACAAATATTTCTCCCCTTACTTAACAATTTAGTACCTCCCATCAAATTTACTGTAGAAAATGAAAGTAATGGTATGTTACCATTTTTAGATTGCATGATCCATAGGCAAGGAAACAAGTTTAAGTTTAGCATATACACAAAGCCTACCAATGTATGCTCATGTATCCATTATTACTCATATCAATATGACAGAGTTAAATCATCATCATTTCAATCTATATTCCTTAGGGCATTAGGTATTTGCAGTCCAGATTTTATTGATGATGAGTTTGAGAAGATATATTCTATTTGATCTAAGTTAAAGTACCCTAGATCTTTCATTGATAAATCCCTTAAGTGAGCAAAGAAATCATTTTATAGAGTTAAGCTCAAACCTCCCATTGACATAAAGAATAATTTAGTTTTCCCTTTTGATAATGATTTCACTTTACTTCCCATGTTGCTTAAATCCTTTAATGTAAAAGTTGCCTTCAGCAACAATAATACGATAAGGAATATTTTAATCAAGAATTCACCGGAAAATTTTCCTGTTGGGCAGACTGGTAATGATTTTCTCTTAGACTTAAGTAACATAACTATAGTATAAGAACGGGAGAAGAATCAAATGCCTTGTTTACTCATGTTAAAAACTAAGATCATTGTATTGACTCTAATAATGCCATCTCAGTTATTAACTCTAACTCTATTACCACGAGAAATATCAATGACACGTCTAATATTAAATGGACAAAGAATTATAATCTTAATAGTAGTGATGGTCTATACAAATTAGATAACTTTATTGTTGATAAAATTTGTAAAATTATAAGTTTATGAGCGCTCCTTGACTGTCTTGGACAATCGCTTGTATACCAAATGGCGTCCTAGCTTCGTCTCTTCGATATATATCAACTGACTGTAATATTTCTCTCTTTTGTCTCCCCTGATGATGTGATTATTACACGAAAGCACACCTGGGAACTTATCGTGTTTCATTTTCCCCGTGCACTCATAGGAACATCTTGATCGCGCGCAAAATTGTGATCCTTTCCAAGATGGACTCCACACGGCTCTTCTATTACTTATCTACAAGCTGTCCTTGACTTTCTCCTTTCGCTACTGCTTTCTCCAAATCGTTAATCAAGGCCCACCAACTGAAGCTACAATTTGGATTCCTTAAGAAATGTTTTGAAGAACAAGTGATGCCAAGATCTGTCCTACTTCAACGATTATCGCAGCTATCTGGTCGACCATTTGACCAATTCCAAAACATCCTTTTAAAGAAACACATAACATTAAAGCAACTTGAAATGGAGGAGGCTTTTTGCATTACAACACAGAAGAAACGTGCCCTTCAAATGGCAATACCAACATATTGGAAGAACCGGATGTTGGACTATTGCTATGATAGGTTAAGGAATGAACGCTATTTGCTACAAATGACACTAAATTGTGAGATGGACCATCTTATTAAAAACAGCAACTGGACTAAGAATATAAACCCTTCTTTTGTGATAAACCTGTCTAATATACAGCTTGATAAGGATTCCTTGTGTGCATTAGGCTATGGATTAAGTTTTGCGTGCTCTAACAGGGAAGCCATCTGTGTTGATGTCATAAAGTCTTTTTGTAATTTAAAGAAATACAGTAATTTAAGTAATGATGAAATTGAAATTGTAAGGGTTTAGTGTATGTCAGTTTGTCAAAACCAGTGGAGCCTGATTGCCCTAAAAGATTTATAAGAGCTAATAACACCTAAACAAAACAAGAATATACATATTACTAAAGGAGATAAGGCTAACACTGTTGTGATTTTAGACAAAAGTAACTATCTATCTAAATGAATGATCTTTTAAATGATGACACAACATACTCTAAACTCAGTAAAAATCCCTTAGAAGCAGGTAATTCCCGTTTCAGTAAAGAAATAAGTTTGTTGAAAAGTAATGGTTCTCTTCTCAAAAGTTTGTCATGTTTGTCCCCTTCATTGCCAAATATGTATGGACTTATCAAGACACATAAAGAGAATTTCCCAACAAGACCTGTAGTGAGTTCAGAAGGTTCCATCACATACAAATTGTCAAAATGGTTAGTTTCATTATTGAACCCTTTAGTGGGTAAGGTATCAAATTCTAATATCATAAACAATGTAGATTTAGTCAACAAGTTAAACAATATCAATGTTAATTTTGATTTCAAACTAGTTAGCTTTGATGTTTCCTCACTTTTCACAAAAGTTCCAGTTGATGACTTTTTAAAATATTTATTTGATATATTGGATGATATTCATTTACCTGTTTCAAAGTCTGTTTTCATTGAACTGATAAAATTGTGTATAAAGGACTGTGTATTTCAAGTCAATGGAGATTATTATGCTCAAAAATTTGTTATGACAATGGGTAACCCTCTTTCACCTACAATAAATAATCTTTATATGGAATTTTTTGAAGGAAAATTACTAAATGATATCTTACCTTCTAATGCAATTTGGTTTAGGTGTGCAGATAATGTTCTTTGTGTTTGGCCAACAAATGAAAATTTACAAATATTTCTCCCCTTACTTAACAATTTAGTACCTTCCATCAAATTTACTGTAGAAAATGAAAATAATGGTATGTTACCATTTTTAGATTAAATGATCCATAGGCAAGGAAACAAGCTTAAGTTTAGCATACACAGAAAACGTACCAATGTATGCTCATATATCCATTATTACTCATCTCAACATGACAGAGATAAATTATCATCATTTCAATCTATGTTCCTTATGGCATTACGTATTTCCAGTCCAGAGTTTATTAATGATCAGTTTTAGAAGATATACTCTATTTGATCTAAGCTAAAGAACTCTAGATCTTTCATTGATAAATCCCTTAAGTTATCAAAGAAATCATTTTATAGAGTTGAGCCCAAACCTCCCGATGACACCAAGAATCTTTTAGTTCTACCTTTTGATAACTATTTTACTTCACTTCCCATGTTGCTTAAATCCTTTAATGTAAATGTTGCCTTCAGCAACAACAATACTTTAAGAAATATCTTAATCAAGAATTCACCAGAAAATTCTCCTGGATGCATCAAAAAGTGCCATGTGGAAACTGTGAAAAATTTTATGTTAGGCAGACCCGTAAGAATCTCTCTGTTATACTTAAGCAACATAAATATAGTATAACAACGCGACAAGAATCAAATGTCTTGTTTAATCACGTTAAAAAGTATGATCATTGTAATGACTGGTGTAATGCCATCTCAATTATTAACTCTAACTCTATTATCACGAGAGATATCAAAGACTCTTGTATTATTAAATACACAAGGAATTATAATCTTAATAGCAGTGATGTTCTATACAAATCAGATAACTTTACTCTTGATAAAATTTATAAAATGATAAGTTTACGAACGCTCCTTGTCTGTCTTGGAGATTCGCACATTTACCAAATGGCGTCATAGCTTCGCCTCTTCGATGTATATCAAGTGACTGTTATATTTCTCTCTTGTGTCTCCCATGATGATGTGATTATTACAAAAAAGGCACCTGGGAACACCTCGTGTTTCATTTTACCCTTCGACTCAAAGGAATAGCTTGATCACGCGCAAAATTGTGATTCTTACATATATATATATATATATATATATATATATATATATATATATATATATATATATATATATATATATATATGTATATATATATATATATATATATATATATATATATATATATATATATATGTATATATATATATATATATATATATATATATATATATATATATATATATATATATTATATATATATATATATATATATATATATATATATATATATATATATATATACATATATATATATATATATATATATATATATATATATACATATATATATATATATATATATATATATATATATATATGTATATATATATATATATATATATACATATATATATATATATATATATATATATATATATATATATATATATATATATATATATATATATATATATATATATATATATATATATATATATGAAAGCCGGCAAGGCAGCAGGTATGGATGGTATTGCAGTGGAATTTATTAAAAAAGGGGGTAACTGTATTATTGACTGGTTGGTAAGGTTATTTAATGTATGTATGACTCATGGTGAGGTGCCTGAGGATTGGCGGAATCCGTGCATAGTGCTATTGTACAAAGGCAAAGGGGATATGAGTGAGTGCTCAAATTACAGAGGTATAAGTTTGTTGAGCATTCCTGGTAAATTATATGGGAGGGTATTGATTGAGAGGGTGAAGGGATGTACAGAGCATCAGATTGGGGAAGAGCAGTGTGGTTTCAGAAGTGGTAGAGGATGTGTGGATCAGGTGTTTGCTTTGAAGAATGTATGTGAGAAATACTTAGAAAAGCAAACGGATTTTTATGTAGCATTTATGGATCTGGAGAAGGCATATGATAGAGTTGATAGAGATGCTCTGTGGAAGGTATTAAGAATATATTGTGTGGGAGGCAAGTAGTTATAAGCAGTGAAAAGTTTTTATCGAGGATGTAAGGCATGTGTACGTGTAGGAAGAGAGGAAAGTCATTGGTTCTCAGTGAATGTAGGTTTGCGGCAGGGGTGTGTGATGTCTCCATGGTTGTTTAATTTGTTTATGGATGGGGTTGTTAGGGAGGTGAATACAAGAGTTTTGGAAAGAGGGGCAAGTATGAAGTCTGTTGTGGATGAGAGAGCTTGGGAGGTGAGTCAGTTGTTGTTCGCTGATGATACAGCGCTGGTGGCTGATTCATGTGAGAAACTGCAGAAGCTGGTGGCTGAGTTTGGTAAAGTGTGTGAAAGAAGAAAGTTAAGAGTAAATGTGAATAAGAGCAATGATATTAGGTAGAGTAGTGTTGAGGGTCAAGTCAATTTTGAGGTAAGTTTGAATGGAGAAAAACTGGAGGAAGTAAAGTGTTTTAGATATCTGGGAGTGGATCTGGCAGCGGATGGGACCATGGAAGCGGAAGTGGATCATAGGGTTGGGGAGGGGGCGAAAATTCTGGGAGCCTTGAAGAATGTGTGGAAGTCGAGAACATTATCTTGGAAAGCAAAAATGGGTATGTTTGAAGGAATAGTGGTTCCAACAATTTTGTATGGTTGCGAGGCGTGGGCTATGGATAGAGTTGTGCGCAGGAGGATGGATGTGCTGGAAATGAGATGTTTGAGGACAATGTGTTGTGTGAGGTGGATTGATCGAGTAAGTAACGTAAGGGTAAGAGAGATGTGTGGAAATAAAAAGAGCGTGGTTGAGAGAGCAGAAGAGGGTATTTTGAAATGGTTTGGGCACATGGAGAGAATGAGTGAGGAAAGATTGACCAAGAGGATATATGTGTCGGAGGTGGAGGGAACGAGGAGAAGTGGGAGACCAAATTGGAGGTGGAAAGATGGAGTGAAAAAGATTTTGTGTGATCGGGGCCTGAACATGCAGGAAGGTGAAAGGAGGGCAAGGAATAGAGTGAATTGGATCGATGTGGTATACCGGGGTTGACGTGCTGTCAGTGGATTGAATCACAGCATGTGAAGCGTCTGGGGTAAACCATGGAAAGCTGTGTAGGTATGTATATTTGCGTGTGTGGACGTATGTATATACATGTGTATGGGGGTGGGTTGGGCCATTTCTTTCGTCTGTTTCCTTGCGCTACCTCGCAAACGCGGGAAACAGCGACAAAGCAAAAAAAAGAAAAATATATATACGTATGTATATATATATATATTTCTTTTTCTTTCATACTATTCGCCATTTCCCGCATTAGCGAGGTAGCGTTAAGAACAGAGGACTGGGCCTTTTAGGGAATATCCTCACCGGGCCCCCTTCTCTGTTCCTTCTTTTGGAAAATAAAAAAGAAAAAAAAAATTGAGAGGGGAGGATTTCCAGCCCCCCACTCCCTTCCCTTTTAGTCGCCTTCTACGACACGCAGGGAATACGTGGGAAGTATTCTTTCTCCCCTATCCCCAGGGATAATATATATATATATATATATTATCACCTCACCTGTGTGAGGAAGTACCAGGAGAGACTGAGTACAGAATGGAAAAAGGTGAGAACAATGGAAGCAAGGGGAGTGGGGGAGGAATGGGATGTATTTAGGGAATCAGTGATGGCTTGCGCAAAAGATGCTTGTGGCATGAGAAGAGTGGGAGGTGGGTTGATTAGAAAGGGTAGTGAGTGGTGGGATGAAGAAGTAAGAGTATTAGTGAAAGAGAAGAGAGAGGCATTTGGACGATTTTTGCAGGGAAAAAATGCAATTGAGTGGGAGATGTATAAAAGAAAGAGACAGGAGGTCAAGAGAAAGGTGCAAGAGGTGAAAAAAAGGGCAAATGAGAGTTGGGGTGAGAGAGTATCATTAAATTTTAGGGAGAATAAAAAGATGTTCTGGAAGGAGGTAAATAAAGTGCGTAAGACAAGGGAGCAAATGGGAACTTCAGTGAAGGGCGCAAATGGGGAGGTGATAACAAGTAGTGGTGATGTGAGAAGGAGATGGAGTGAGTATTTTGAAGGTTTGTTGAATGTGTTTGATGATAGAGTGGCAGATATAGGGTGTTTTGGTCGAGGTGGTGTGCAAAGTGAGAGGGTTAGGGAAAATGATTTGGTAAACAGAGAAGAGGTAGTGAAAGCTTTGCGGAAGATGAAAGCCGGCAAGGCAGCAGGTTTGGATGGTATTGCAGTGGAATTTATTAAAAAAGGGGGTGACTGTATTGTTGACTGGTTGGTAAGGTTATTTAATGTATGTATGACTCATGGTGAGATGCCTGAGGATTGGCGGAATGCGTGCATAGTGCCATTGTACAAAGGCAAAGGGGATAAGAGTGAGTGCTCAAATTACAGAGGTATAAGTTTGTTGAGTATTCCTGGTAAATTATATGGGAGGGTATTGATTGAGAGGGTGAAGGCATGTACAGAGCATCAGATTGGGGAAGAGCAGTGTGGTTTGAGAAGGGGTAGAGGAAGTGTGGATCAGGTGTTTGCTTTGAAGAATGTATGTGAGAAATACTTAGAAAAGCAAATGGATTTGTATGTAGCATTTATGGATCTGGAGAAGGCATATGATAGAGTTGATAGAGATGCTCTGTGGAAGGTATTAAGAATATATGGTGTGGGAGGAAAGTTGTTAGAAGCAGTGAAAAGTTTTTATCGAGGATGTAAGGCATGTGTACGTGTAGGAAGAGAGGAAAGGGATTGGTTCTCAGTGAATGTAGGTTTGCGGCAGGGGTGTGTGATGTCTCCATGGTTGTTTAATTTGTTTATGGATGGGGTTGTTAGGGAGGTAAATGCAAGAGTTTTGGAAAGAGGGGCAAGTATGAAGTCTGTTGGGGATGAGAGAGCTTGGGAAGTGAGTCAGTTGTTTTTCGCTGATGATACAGCGCTGGTGGCTGATTCATGTGAGAAACTGCAGAAGCTGGTGACTGAGTTTGGTAAAGTGTGTAGAAGAAGAAAGTTAAGAGTAAATGTGAATAAGAGCAAGGTTATTCGGTACAGTAGGGTTGAGGGTCAAGTCAATTGGGAGGTGAGTTTGAATGGAGAAAAACTGGAGGAAGTGAAGTGTTTTAGATATCTGGGAGTGGATCTGGCAGCGGATGGAACCATGGAAGCGGAAGTGGATCATAGGGTGGGGGAGGGGGCGAAAATTTTGGGGGCCTTGAAGAATTTGTGGAAGTCAAGAACATTATCTCGGAAAGCAAAAATGGGTATGTTTGAAGGAATAGTGGTTCCAACAATGTTGTATGGTTGCGAGGCGTGGGCTATGGATAGAGTTGTGCGCAGGAGGATGGATGTGCTGGAAATGAGATGTTTGAGGACAATGTGTGGTGTGAGGTGGTTTGATCGAGTGAGTAACGTAAGGGTAAGAGAGATGTGTGGAAATAAAAAGAGCGTGGTTGAGAGAGCAGAAGAGGGTGTTTTGAAGTGGTTTGGGCACATGGAGAGGATGAGTGAGAAAAGATTGACCAAGAGGATATATGTGTCAGAGGTGGAGGGAACGAGGAGAAGAGGGAGACCAAATTGGAGGTGGAAAGATGGAGTGAAAAAGATTTTGTGTGATCGGGGCCTGAACATGCAGGATGGTGAAAGGAGGGCAAGGAATAGAGTGAATTGGAGCGATGTGGTATACCGGGGTTGACGTGCTGTCAGTGGATTGAATCAAGGCATGTGAAGCTTCTGGTGTAAACCATGGAAAGCTGTGTAGGTATGTATATTTGCGTGTGTGGACGTATGTATATATATGTGTATGGGGGGGGGGTTGGGCCATTTCTTTCGTCTGTTTCCTTGCGCTACCTCGCAAACGCGGGAGACAGCGACAAAGTATAATAAAGAAATAAAATATATATATATATATATATATATATATATATATATATATATATATATATATATATATATATATATATATAAATATATATATATATATATATATATATATATATATATATATATATATATATATATATATATATATATATATTCCTATGAGTCCACGAGGAAAATGAAACACGAAAAGTTCCCAAGTGCACTTTCGTATAATAATCACATCATCAGGGGAGACACAAGAGAGGAATATAACAGTCAGTTGATATACATCGAAGAGACGAAGCTAGGACGCCATTTGGTAAGCATGTGATTGTCCAAAACATACAACGAGCGTTCATAAACTTATCATTTTACAAATCTTATCAACAATAAAGATATCTAACTTGTACAGACCATCACTAATATTAAGATTATAATTCTTTGAGTATTCAATAATAGAAGATTCAATGATATTTCTCTTGGTAATAGAATTAGAGTTAACAACTGAGATGGCGTTACTCCAGTCAATACAATGATCATAGTTTTTAAGAAGATTAAACAAGGCATTTGATTCTTGTCCCGTTCTTATACTATATTTATGTTGCTTAAGTCTAACAGAAAGATCCTTACCAGTCTGACCAACATAAAATTTATCACAGTTTCCACAAAGAACTTTATAGATTCAACTAAGAGAATTTTCTGGTGAATTCCTGATTAAGATATTCTTTATAGTATTATTGTTGCTAAAGGCAACATTTACATTAAAAGATTTAAGCAACATGGGAAGCAAAGTGAAATTATTATTAAAAGGGAGAACTAAAAGATTCTTGGTGTTAATGGGAGGTTTGGGCTCAACTCTATAAAATGATTTCTTTGCTAATTTAAGGGATTTATCAATGAAAGATCTAGGGCATTACGTATTTGCAGTCCAGAGTTTATTGATGATGAGTTTGAGAATTTATATTCTATTGGATCTGAGTTAAAGTACTCTAGATCTTTCATTGATAAATCCCTTAAGTTAGCAAAGAAATCATTTTATAGAGTTAAGCCCAAACCTCCCATTAACACCAAGAATCTTTTAGTTCTCCCTTTTAATAATAATTTCACTTTGCTTCCCATGTTGCTTAAATCTTTTAATGTAAATGTTGCCTTTAGCAACAATAATACTATAAAGAATATCTTAATCAGGAATTCACCAGAAAATTCTCTTGGTTGCATCTATAAAGTTCCTTGTGGAAACTGTGATAAATGTTATGTTGGTCAGACTGGTAAGGATCTTTCTGTTAGACTTAAGCAACATAAATATAGTATAAGAACGGGACAGGAATCAAATGCCTTTTTTAATCATGTTAAAAACTATGATCATTGTATTGACTGCAGTAACGCCATCTCAGTTGTTAACTCTAACTTTATTACCAAGAGAAATATCATTGAATCTTCTATTATTAAACACACAAAGAATTATAATCTTAATATTAGTGATGGTCTGTACAAATTAGATAACTTTATTGTTGATAAGATTTGTAAAATGATAAGTTTATGAACGCTCGTTGTATGTTTTGGACAATCACACATTTACCAAATGGCGTCCTAGCTTCGTCTCTTCGATATATATAAACTGACTGTTATATTCCTCTCTTGTGTCTCACCTGATGATGTGATTATTACACGAAAGTGCACTTGGGAACTTTTCGTGTTTCATTTTCCTCGTGGACTCATAGGAATATCTTGATCACGCGCAAAATTGTGATCCTTTCCAATATATATATTTATATATATATATATATATATATATATATATATATATATTATTATATATATATATTATATATATATATATTATCCCTGTGGATAGGGGATTAAGAATACTTCCCACGTATTCCCTGCGTGTCGTAGAAGGCGACTAAAAGGGGAGGGAGCGGGGGGCTGGAAAAAGAAAAAAAAAAAAAATATATATATATATATATATATATATATATATATATATATATATATATATATATATATATATATATATATATATATATATTTCTTTTTTTCTTTCATACTATTCGCCATTTCCCGCATTAGCGAGGTAGCGTTAAGAACAGAGGACTGGGCCTTAGAGGGATTATCCTCACCTGGCCCCCCTTCTCTGTTCCTTCTTTTGGAAAAAAAAAAAAAAAAAAAAAAAACGAGAGGGGAGGATTTCCAGCCACCCTCTCCCTCCCCTTTTAGTCGCCTTCTACGACACGCAGGGAATACGTGGGAAGTATTCTTAATCCCCTATCCACAGGGATATATATATATATATATATATATATATATATATATATATATATATATATATATATATATATATATATATATATATATATATATGCTTGTTTAAATCAAAATGAAGTGCATTAAGAAGATGCAGCAAATGATGGAGAAGGATTACACTTAAGCATACAGGCGCTTGACCAGGAGGCATCATAATTTGTAGACACTGCCAATCCCTCCTCAGATAAGTCAGTAGAGCCTGCAGTCTCAAACATCTTGTTCAGACCAACAGCCCCATCTATTCCAAGCATGGCAAGGAAATTGCCCATCGCTGAACAACACTTCCACTGGACCTCTATCATCACCTCGTTAAGATCATCGTGTGTCAAGACATCATATAAAGCGCCTCTTCGCAAACGGAACTACCTTGGCCCACCAGTGATGCTACTACGTTTGTGAATCGGGAACCATTGCAACACAAACCTCGCCAGGTGGTAGAGTTTCCCGCAGTGTATCGAGACAGACTTCCCCAGAACTTTTTTTAAAGGGGAAGTAAATGTTTATTGTTGTGTTACTAGAGTGATAGTTTTCATACATGGTGTTTTGACAAGAAAATAGTGAAATTGGAGAAAAATGTAGCTTAGACATTGAAGCTTATTGATACAGTGGTTAAATTGATGAGAACTGCTATTGACGTTTGTGTAAATAAATTATACATTTCCTTTTTCCATAGCCAGAGGTTGAACCATTATGTGACATTCATTTTTTCATTCATTTCAAGCTAGAAGTTTCAGTTTTCTAAATTGTTTCTTACATTTTTCATATGTATATATATGTATGTGTGTGTGTGTGTATATGTGCGTAGGTGTGTGTATGTGTGTATGTGTATATGTATATATATATGTATATCATCCCTGGGGATAGGGGTGAAAGAATACTTCCCACGTATTCCTCGCGTGTCGTAGAAAGCGACTAGAGGGGACGGGAGCGGGGGGGCCAGAAATCCTCCCCTCCTTGTATTAACTTTCTAAAATGGGAAACAGAAGAAGGAGTCACGCGGGGAGTGCTCATCCTCCTCGAAGGCTCAGAGTGGGTTGCCTAAATGTGTGTGGATGTAACCAAGATGTGAAAAAAGGAGAGATAGGTAGTATGTTTGAGGAAAGGAACCTGGATGTTTTGGCTCTGAGTGAAACGAAGCTCAAGGGTAAAGGGGAAGAGTGGTTTGGGAATGTCTGGGGAGTAAAGTCAGGGGTTAGTGAGAGGACAAGAGCAAGGGAAGGAATAGCAATACTCCTGAAACAGTTGTGGGAGTATGTGATAGAATGTAAGAAAGTAAATTCTCGATTAATATGGGTAAAACTGAAAGTTGATGGAGAGAGGTGGGTGATTATTGGTGCATATGCACCTGGGCATGAGAAGAAAGATCATGAGAGGCAAGTGTTTTGGGAGCAGCTGAATGAGTGTGTTAGTGGTTTTGATGCAGGAGACCGGGTTATAGTGATGGGTGATTTGAATGCAAAGGTGAGTAATGTGGCAGTTGAGGGAATAATTGGTATACATGGGGTGTTCAGTGTTGTAAATGGAAATGGTGAAGAGCTTGTAGATTTATGTGCTGAAAAAGGACTGATGATTGGGAATACCTGGTTTAAAAAGCGAGATATACATAAGTATACTTATGTAAGTAGGAGAGATGGCCAGAGAGCGTTATTGGATTACGTGTTAATTGACAGGCGTGCGAAAGAGAGACTTTTGGATGTTAATGTGCTGAGAGGTGCAACTGGAGGGATGTCCGATCATTATCTTGTGGAGGATAAGGTGAAGATTTGTATGGGTTTTCAGAAAAGAAGAGTGAATGTTGGGGTGAAGAGGGTGGTGAGAGTAAGTGAGCTTGGGAAGGAGACCTGTGTGAGGAAGTACCAGGAGAGACTGAGTACAGAATGGAAAAAGGTGAGAACAATGGAAGTAAGGGGAGTGGGGGAGGAATGGGATGTATTTAGGGAATCAGTGATGGATTGCGCAAAAGATGCTTGTGGCATGAGAAGAGTGGGAGGTGGGTTGATTAGAAAGGGTAGTGAGTGGTGGGATGAAGAAGTAAGAGTATTAGTGAAAGAGAAGAGAGAGGCATTTGGACGATTTTTGCAGGGAAAAAATGCAATTGAGTGGGAGATGTATAAAAGAAAGAGACAGGAGGTCAAGAGAAAGGTGCAAGAGGTGAAAAAAAGGGCAAATGAGAGTTGAGGTGAGAGAGTATCATTAAATTTTAGGGAGAATAAAAAGATGTTCTGGAAGGAGGTAAATAAAGTGCGTAAGACAAGGGAGCAAATGGGAACTTCAGTGAAGGGCGCAAATGGGGAGGTGATAACAAGTAGTGGTGATGTGAGAAGGAGATGGAGTGAGTATTTTGAAGGTTTGTTGAATGTGTTTGATGATAGAGTGGCAGATATAGGGTGTTTTGGTCGAGGTGGTGTGCAAAGTGAGAGGGTTAGGGAAAATGATTTGGTAAACAGAGAAGAGGTTATGAAAGCTTTGCGGAAGATGAAAGCCGGCAAGGCAGCAGGTTTGGATGGTATTGCAGTGAAACTTATTAAAAAAGGGGGTGACTGTATTGTTGACTGGTTGGTAAAGTTATTTAATGTATGTATGACTCATGGTGAGGTGCCTGAGGATTGGCGGAATGCGTGCATAGTGCCATTGTACAAAGGCAAAGGGGATAAGAGTGAGTGCTCAAATTACAGAGGTATAAGTTTGTTGAGTATTCCTGGTAAATTATATGGGAGGGTATTGATTGAGAGGGTGAAGGCATGTACAGAGCATCAGATTGGGGAAGAGCAGTGTGGTTTCAGAAGTGGAAGAGGATGTGTGGATCAGGTGTGAGAAATACCTAGAAAAGCAAATGGATTTGTATGTAGCATTTATGGATCTGGAGAAGGCATATGATAGAGTTGATAGAGATGCTCTGTGGAAGGTATTAAGAATATATGGTGTGGGAGGAAAGTTGTTAGAAGCAGTGAAGTTTTTCTCGAGGATGTAAGGCATGTGTACGTGTAGGAAGAGAGGAAAGTGATTGGTTCTCAGTGAATGTAGGTTTGCGGCAGGGTTGTGTGATGTCTCCATGGTTGTTCGATTTGTTTATGGATGGGGTTGTTAGGGAGGTAAATGCAAGAGTTTTAGAAAGAGGGGCAAGTATGAAGTCTGTTGGGGATGAGAGAGCTTGGGAAATGAGTCAGTTGTTGTTCGCTGATGATACAGCGCTGGTGGCTGATTCATGTGAGAAACTGCAGAAGCTGGTGACTGAGTTTGGTAAAGTGTGTGGAAGAAGAAAGTTAAGAGTAAATGTGAATAAGAGCAAGGTTATTAGGTACAGTAGGGTTGAGGGTCAGGTCAATTGGGAGGTGAGTTTGAATGGAGAAAAACTGGAGGAAGTGAAGTGTTTTAGATATCTGGGAGTGGATCTGGCGGCGGATGGAACCATGGAAGCGGAAGTGGATCATAGGGTGGGGGAGGGGGCGAAAATTCTGGGAGCCTTGAAGAATGTGTGGAAGTCGAGAACATTATCTCGGAAAGCAAAAATGGGTATGTTTGAAGGAATAGTGGTTCCAACAATGTTGTATGGTTGCGAGGCGTGGGCTATGGATAGAGTTGTGCGCAGGAGGATGGATGTGCTGGAAATGAGATGTTTGAGGACAATGTGTGGTGTGAGGTGGTTTGATCGAGTGAGTAACGTAAGGGTAAGAGAGATGCGTGGAAATAAAAAGAGCGTGGTTGAGAGAGCAGAAGAGGGTGTTTTGAAGTGGTTTGGGCACATGGAGAGAATGAGTGAGGAAAGATTGACCAAGAGGATATATGTGTCGGAGGTGGAGGGAACGAGGAGAAGAGGGAGACCAAATTGGAGGTGGAAAGATGGAGTGAAAAAGATTTTGTGTGATCGGGGCCTGAACATGCAGGAGGGTGAAAGCAGGGCAAGGAATAGAGTGAATTGGAGCGATGTGGTATACCGGGGTTGACGTGTTGTCAGTGGATTGAATCAAGGCATGTGAAGCGTCTGGGGTAAACCATGGAAAGCTGTGTAGGTATGTATATTTGCGTGTGTGGACGTATGTATATACATGTGTATGGGGGGGGTGGGTTGGGTCATTTCTTTCGTCTGTTTCCTTGCGCTACCTCGCAAACGCGGGAGACAGCGACAAAGTATAATAAATAAATAAATATATATATATATATATATATATATATATATATATATATATATATATATATATATATATATATATTTATTTATTTTTTTTGCTTTGTCGCTCTCTCCCGCGTTTGCGAGGTAGCGCAAGGAAACAGACGAAAGAAATAGCCCAACCCACCCCCATACACAATGTATACACACACACACGTCCACACACGCAAATATACATACCTATACATCTTAATGTACACATATATATACATACACAGACACATACATATATACCCATGCACACAATTCACACTGTCTGCCCCCATTCACTCCCATCGCCACCTCGGCACACATGGAATGCCATCCCCCTCCCCCCTCATGTGTGGCGAGGTAGCACTAGGAAAAGACAACAAATGCCCCAATCGTTCACACTCAGTCTCTGGCTGCCATGCAATAATGCCCGAAACCACAGCTCCCTTTCCACATCCAGGCCCCACACAACTTTCCATGGTTTACCCCTGACGCCTCACATGCCCTGATTCAATCCACTGACAGCAAGTCAACCCCGGTGTACCACATCGATCCAATTCACTCTATTCCTTGCCCTCCTTTCACCCTCCTGCATGTTCAGGCCCCGATCACACAAAATCTTTCTCACTCAATCTTTCCACCTCCAATTTGGTCTCCCACTTCTCCTCGTTCCCTCCACGTCCGGCACATATATTCTCTTGGTCAATCTTTCCTCACTCATTCTCTCCATGTGCCCAAACCACTTCAAAACACCCTCTTCTGCTCTCTCAACCACGCTCTTTTTATTTCCACGCATCTCTCTTACCCTTACGTTACTCACTCGATCAAACCACCTCACACCACACATTGTCCTCAAACATCTCATTTCCAGCACATCCATCCTCCTGCGCACAACTCTATCCATAGCCCACGCCTCGCAACCATACAACATTGTTGGAACCACTATTCCTTCAAACATACCCATTTTTGCTTTCCGAGATAATGTTCTCGACTTCCACACATTCTTCAAGGCTCCCAGGATTTTCGCCCCCTCCCCCACCATATGATTCACTTCCGCTTCCATGGTTCCATCCCCTGCCACATCCACTCCCAGATATCTAAACACTTTACTTCCTCCAGTTTTCTCCACTCAAACTAACCTCCCAATTGACCTGACCCTCTACGCTACTGTACCTAATAATATGTATTTATATATATACATATATATATATATATATATATATATATATATATATATATATATATATATATATATATATATATTTATATATATATATATATATATATATATATATATATATATATATATATATATATATATATATATATATATATATATATATATATATATATATATATATATATATAAATATATATATATATATATATATATATATATATATATATATATATATATATATATATATATATATATATATACATATAAATTTTTTTTTTTTTTCATACTATTCGCCATTTCCCGCATTAGCGAGGTAGCGTTGAGAACAGAGGACTGGGCCTTTGAGGGAATATCCTCACCTGGCCACCTTCTCTGTTCCCTCTTTTGGAAAATTAAAAAAAAGCGAGAGGGGAGGATTTCCAGCCACCCGCTCCCTCCCCTTTTAGTCGCCTTCTACGACATGCAGGGAATACGTGGGAAGTATTCTTTCTCCCCTATCCCCAGGGATAGTCCGGGAGGTCCGGAGCTAATGTGGAAGATTCATGATCATAGATACATATAAATATATATATATATATATATATATATATATATATATATATATATATATATATATATATATATATATATATATATATATATATATATATATATACATATATATATATATATATATATATTTTTTTTTTTCTTTTAATTTTCCAAAGAAAGGAACAGAGAAGGGGGCCGGGTGAGGATGTTTCTTCAGAGGCCCAGTCCTCTGTTCTTAACGCTACCTCGCTGAGGCGAGAAATGGCGAATAGTATGAAAGAAAAGAAAAGATATATATATATATATATATATATATATATATATATATATATATATATATATATATATATATATATATATATATATATATTCATTCACATTCAATCTCTAGCTATCAGTTATAATACACTGAAATCACAGTTCCCTCTCCACATCCAGGCACCACAAAACTTTTCATGGTTTACCCCAGACGCTTCACATGCCCTCGCTCAATCCATTGACAGCGCTTCGACCCCGTTATACCACATCGTTCCAATTCACTCTATTCCTTGCACGCCTTCCACCCGTCTGCATGTTCAGGCCCCTATCGCTCAAAATCTTTCTCACTCCATCTTTTCACCTCCAATGGTGTCTGCCACTTCTCTTCGTTCCCTCCACCTCTTACATATATACCCTCTTTGTTAATCTTTCCTCACTCATTCTCTCCATGTGACCAAACCATTTCAAAACACCCTCTTCTGCTCTCTCAACTACACTCATTTTATTACCTCACTTCTCTCTTAACCTTTTATTACTTGCTCGATCAAACCACCTCACACCATATATTGTCCTCAAACGTCTCATTTCCAGCACTTTCGCACTACTCCGCACAGCTTCATCTATAGCCCACGCCTCGCAACCATATAACATTGTTGGAACCGCTGTTCCTTCAAACATACCTATTTTTGCTTTCTAATTTAATGTTCTCGCCTTCCACCTATTTTTACACGCTCCCAGAACTTTCGACCCCTCCCCAACCCTGTGACTCACTTCTGCTTCCTTGGTTCCATCAGCTGCTAAATCCACTCTTAGATATCTAAAACACTTCATTTCCTCCAGTTTTTCTCCATTCAAATTTACCTCCCAGTTGACGTGTCCCTCAACCCTACTGTACCTAATGACTTTCCTCTTGTTCACATTTACCCTTACCATTCTTCTTTCACACACTTCACCAAAGTCAGTCACCAGCTTCTGCAGTTTCTCACAAGAATCAGACACCAGCGCTGTATAATCACCGAACAACAACTGATTCATTTCCCAAGCTCTCTCATCTACAACTGACTGCATACTTGCCCCTGTTTCCAAAACTCTTGCATTCACCTCCGTAACAACCCCATCCATAAAAAAATTATGAAACCATGGAGACATCACGCACCCCTGCCGAAAACCGACATTCACTGAGAACCAATCACTTTCCTCTCTTCCTACTCGTACACATGCCTTACATCCTTGATAAAACTTTTCACTGCTTCTAACAACTTGCCTCCCACACCATATATTTTCAGAGCCTCTCTATCAACTCTATCATATGCCTTCTCCGGATCCATAATTGCTACATACAAATTCATTTGCTTTTCTAAGTATTTCTCACATACATTCTTCAAAGCAAACACCTGATCCATACATCCTCTATACTTCCGAAAACACACAGCTCTTACCCAGTATGATGCTCTCTTCATGCTTTTACACTCTCAATCACTACCCTCCCTTATAATATCCCAGGAATACTCAGCAAACGTATCCCTCTGTAACTTGAGCACTCACCTTTATCCTCTTTGCCTTTGTAGAATGGTACTATGCATGAATTCCAATCCTTAGGTACCTCACCATGAGTCAGGCATACATAAAAATCCTTACCAACCATTCAACAACACAGTCACCCCCTTTTCTTAATAAATTCCACTACAATACCATCCAATCCCGATCCCTTGCCGGCTTTCATCTTCTGCAAAGCTTTTACTACCTCTTCTCAATTTAACAAATCATTCTCATTAACCCCTTCACTTCGCATACCACCTCGACCAAACACCCTATCATCTAGCGCATTCAACAAACCTTCAAAATACTCACTTCATCTCCTTTTCACATCACAACTACTTGTTATTACCCCCCCCCCCCTTAGCCCCCTTCACCGATGTTTCCATTTGTTCTCTTGTCTTACGCACTTTATTTACCTACTTCCAAAACATCTTTTTATTCTCCCTAAAATTTAATGATTCTTTCTCACCCCAACTCTCATTTGCCCTCTTTTTCACCTCTTGTACATTTCTCTTGACCAACTGCCTCTTTCTTTTGTACTTCTCCCAGGCATTTGCAGTATTTCCGTACAAAACTCATCCAAATGCCTCTCTCCTCTCTTTCACTGACAATCTTACCTTTGCATCACACCACTCAATACCCTTTCTAATCTGTCCACCTCCCACGCTTCTCATGCCATAAGCATCTTTTGCGGAAGCAATCACTGCTTCCCTGTGGTTTCGTTGCATTATTCATGACAGCTACAGACTGCGTGTGAACGAATGTGGCCTTTGTTGTCTTTCCCTAGTGCTACCTCGCGCGCTTGCTGGGGGAGGGGGTTGTCGCTTCATATATGGCGTGGTGGCGACGAGAATGAATAAAGGCAGCATGTATATATATATATATATATATATATATATATATATATATATATATATATATATATATATATATATATATATATATATAGGGGAGATAGGGGAGAAAGAATACTTCCCACGTATTCCCTGCGTGTCGTAGAAGGCGACTAAAAGAGGAGGGAGCGGGGGGCTGGAAATCCTCCCCTCTCACTTTTTTTTTTTTTTTTTTTTTTTTTTTTGGCCTTTGTTGTCTTTCCCTAGTGCTACCTCGCGCGCTTGCTGGGGGAGGGGGTTGTCGCTTCATATATGGCGTGGTGGCGACGAGAATGAATAAAGGCAGCATGTATATATATATATATATATATATATATATATATATATATATATATATATATATATATATATATATAGGGGAGATAGGGAAGAAAGAATACTTCCCACGTATTCCCTGCGTGTCGTAGAAGGCGACTAAAAGGGGAGGGAGCGGGGGGCTGGAAATCCTCCCCTCTCACTTTTTTTTTTTTTTTTTTTTTTTTTTCCAAAAGAGGGAACAGAGAAGGGGCCCAGGTGAGTATATTCCCTCAAGGGCCCAGTCCTCTGTTCTCAACGCTACCTCGCTAATTCGGGAAATGGCGAATAGTATGAAAGAAAAAAGAAGATATATATATATATATATATATATATATATTTTTTTTTTTTTTGCTTTGTCGCTGTCTCCCGCGTTTGCGAGGTAGCGCAAGGAAACAGACGAAAGAAATGGCCCAACCCACCCCCATACACATGTATATACATACGTCCACACACGCAAATATACATACCTACACAGCTTTCCATGTTTTACCCCAGACGCTTCACATGCCCTGATTCAATCCACTGACAGCACATCAACCCCGGTATACCACATCGCTCCAATTCACTCTATTCCTTGCCCTCCTTTCACCCTCCTGCATGTTCAGGCCCCGATCACACAAAATCTTTTTCACTCCATCTTTCCACCTCCAATTTGGTCTCCCTCTTCTCCTCGTTCCCTCCACCTCCGACACATATATCCTCTTGGTCAATCTTTCCTCACTCATTCTCTCCATGTGCCCAAACCATTTCAAAACACCCTCTTCTGCTCTCTCAACCACGCTCTTTTTATTTCCACACATCTCTCTTACCCTTAAATTACTTACTCGATCAAACCACCTCACACCACATATTGTCCTCAAACATCTCATTTCCAGCACATCCATCCTCCTACGCAAAACTCTATCCATACCCCACGCCTCGCAACCATACAACATTGTTGGAACCACTATTCCTTCAAACATACCCATTTTTGCTTTCCGAGATATGTTCTCGACTTCCACACATTCTTCAAGGCTCCCAGGATTTTCGCCCCCTCCCCCACCCTGATTCACTTCCGCTTCCATGGTTCCATCCGCTGCCAGATCCACTCACAGATATCTAAAACACTTTACTTCCTCCAGTTTTTCTCCATTCAAACTCATCTCCCAATTGACTTCACCCTCAACCCTACTGTACCTAATAACCTTGCTCTTATTCACATTTACTCTTAAATTTCTTCTTTCACGCACTTTACCAAACTCAGTCACCAGCTTCTGCAGTTTCTCACAAGAATCAGCCACCAGCGCTGTATCATCAGCGAACAACAACTGATTCACATCCCAAGCTCTCTCATCCACAACGGACTTCATGTTTGCCCCTCTTTCCAAAACTCTTGCATTCACCTCCCTAACAAACCCATCCATAAACAAATTAAACAACCATGGAGACATCACACACCCCTGCCACAAACCTACATTCACTGTGAACCAATCACTTTCCTCTCTTCCTACACGTACATATGCCTTACATCCTCGATAAAAACTTTTCACTGCTTCTAACAACTTGCCTCGCACACCATATATTCTTAGTACCTTCCACAGAGCATCTCTATCAACTCTATCATATGCATTCTCCAGATCCATAAATGCTACATAAAAATCCACTTGCTTTTCTAAGTATTTCTCACATACATTCTTCAAAGCAAACACCTGATCCACACATCCTCTTCCACTTATGAAACCACACTGCTCTTCCCCAATCTGATGCTTTGTACATGCCTTCAACCTCTCAATCAATACTCTCCCATATAATTTACCAGGAATACTCAACAAACTTATACCTCTGTAATTTGAGCACTCACTCTTATCCCCTTTGCCTTTTTACAATGGCACTATGCACGCATTCCGCCAGTCCTCAGGCACCTCACCATGAGTCATAAATACATTAAATAACATTACCAACCAGTCAACAATACAGTCACCCCCTTTTTTAATAAACTTCACTGCAATACCATCCAAACCTGCTGCCTTGCCGGCTCCCATCTTCCGCAAAGCTTTTACTACCTCCTCTCTGTTTACCAAATCATTTTCCCCAACCCTCTCACTTTGCACACCACCTCGACCAAGACACCCTATATCTGCCACTCTATCATCAAACACATTCAACAAACCTTCAAAATACTCACTCCATCTCCTTCTCACATCACCACTACTTGTTATCACCTCGCCATTAGCTCCCTTCACTGAAGTTCCCATTTGCTCCCTTGTCTTACGCACTTTACTTACCTCCTTCCAGAACATCTTTTTATTTTCCCTACAATTTAATGAATCTCTCTCACCCCAACTCTCATTTGCACCCTTCTCTTGACCTCCTGTCTTTCTTTTATATATCTTCCACTTAATTGCATTTTTCCCTGCAAAAATCGTCCAAATGCCTCTCTCTTCTCTTTCACTAATAATCTTACTTCTTCATCCCACCACTCACTACCCGTTCTAATCAACCCACCTCCCACGCTTCTCATGCCACAAGCATCTTCTGCGCAATCCATCACTGATTCCCTAAATACATCCCATTCCTCCCCCACTCCCCTTACTTCCATAGTTCTCACCTTTTTCCATTCTGTACTTAGTCTCTCCTGGTACTTTCTCACGCAAGTCTCCTTCCCAAGCTCACTTACTCTCACCACCCTCTTCACCCCAACATTCACTCTTCTTTTCTGAAAACGCATACAATTCTTCACCTTAGCCTTCACAAGATAATGATCAGACATCCCTCCAGTTGCACCTCTCTGCACATATACATCCAAAAGTCTCTCTTTCGCGCGTCTGTCAATTAACACGTAATCCAATAACGCTCTCTGGCTATCTCTCCTACTTACATACGTATACTTATGTATATCTCGCTTTTGAAACCAGATATTCCCAATCATCAGTCCTTTTTCAGCACATAAATCTACAAGCTCTTCACCATTTCCATTTACAACACTGAACACCCCATGTATACCAATTTTTCCCTCAACTGCCACATTACTCACCTTTGCATTCAAATCACCCATCACTATAACCCGGTCTTGTGCATCAAAACCACTAACACACTCATTCAGCTGCTCCCAAAACACTTGCCTCTCATGATCTTTCTTCTCATGCCCAGGTGCATATGCACCAATAATCACCCATCTCTCTCTATCAACTTTCAGTTTTACCCATATTAATCGAGAATATACGTTCTTACATTCTATCACATACTCCCACAACTCCTGTTTCAGGAGTACTGCTACTCCTTCCATTGCTGTTGTCCTCTCACTAACCCCTGACTTTACTCCCAAGACATTCCCAAATCACTCTTCCCCTTTACCATATATATATATATATATATATATATATATATATATATATATATATATATATATATATATATATATATATATATATATATATATATATATATATTTTTTTTTTTTTTTTTTTTTTTTTTTTTTTTTTTTTTTTTATACTTTGTCGCTGTCTCCCGCGTTTGCGAGGTAGCGCAAGGAAACAGACGAAAGAAATGGCCCAACCCCCCCCCCCATACACATGTACATACACACGTCCACACACGCAAATATACATACCTACACAGCTTTCCATGGTTTACCCCAGACGCTTCACATGCCTTGATTCACTCCACTGACAGCACGTCAACCCCTGTATACCACATCACTCCAATTCACTCTATTCCTTGCCCTCCTTTCACCCTCCTGCATGTTCAGGCCCCGATCACACAAAATCTTTTTCACTCCATCTTTCCACCTCCAATTTGGTCTCCCTCTTCTCCTCGTTCCCTCCACCTCCGACACATATATCCTCTTGGTCAATCTTTCCTCACTCATTCTCTCCATGTGCCCAAACCATTTCAAAACACCCTCTTCTGCTCTCTCAACCACGCTCTTTTTATTTCCACACATCTCTCTCACCCTTACGTTACTTACTCGATCAAACCACCTCACACCACACATTGTCCTCAAACATCTCATTTCCAGCACATCCATCCTCCTGCGCACAACTCTATCCATAGCCCACGCCTCGCAACCATACAACATTGTTGGAACCACTATTCCTTCAAACATACCCATTTTTGCTTTCCGAGATAATGTTCTCGACTTCCACACATTTTTCAAGGCTCCCAAAATTTTCGCCCCCTCCCCCACCCTATGATCCACTTCCGCTTCCATGGTTCCATCCGCTGACAGATCCACTCCCAGATATCTAAAACACTTCACTTCCTCCAGTTTTTCTCCATTCAAACTCACCTCCCAATTGACTTGACCCTCAACCCTACTGTACCTAATAACCTTGCTCTTATTCACATTTACTCTTAACTTTCTTCTTCCACACACTTTACCAAACTCAGTCACCAGCTTCTGCAGTTTCTCACATGAATCAGCCACCAGCGCTGTATCATCAGCGAACAACAACTGACTCACTTCCCAAGCTCTCTCATCCCCAACAGATTTCATACTTGCCCCTCTTTCCAGGACTCTTGCATTTACCTCCCTAACAACCCCATCCATAAACAAATTAAACAACCATGGAGACATCACACACCCCTGCCGCAAACCTACATTCACTGAGAACCAATCACTTTCCTCTCTTCCTACACGTACACATGCCTTACATCCTCGATAAAAACTTTTCACTGCTTCTAACAACTTGCCTCCCACACCATATATTCTTAATACCTTCCACAGAGCATCTCTATCAACTCTATCATATGCCTTCTCCAGATCCATAAATGCTACATACAAATCCATTTGCTTTTCTAAGTATTTCTCACATACATTCTTCAAAGCAAACACCTGATCCACACATCCTCTACCACTTCTGAAACCGCACTGCTCTTCCCCAATCTGATGCTCTGTACATGCCTTCACCCTCTCAATCAATACCCTCCCATATAATTTACCAGGAATACTCAACAAACTTATACCTCTGTAATTTGAGCACTCACTCTTATCCCCTTTGCCTTTGTACAATGGCACTATGCACGCATTCCGCCAATCCTCAGGCACCTCACCATGAGTCATACATACATTAAATAACCTTACCAACCAGTCAACAATACAGTCACCCCCTTTTTTAATAAATTCCACTGCAATACCATCCAAACCTGCTGCCTTGCCGGCTTTCATCTTCCGCAAAGCTTTTACTACCTCTTCTCTGTTTACCAAATCATTTTCCCTAACCCTCTCACTTTGCACACCACCTCGACCAAAACACCCTATATCTGCCACTCTGTCATCAGACACATTCAACAAACCTTCAAAGTACTCATTCCATCTCCTTCTCACATCACCACTACTTGTTATCACCTCCCCATTTACGCCCTTCACTGAAGTTCCCATTTGCTCCCTTGTCTTACGCACCCTATTTACCTCCTTCCAGAACATCTTTTTATTCTCCCTAAAATTTACTAATAGTCTCTCACCCCAACTCTCATTTATATATATATATAATATATATATATATATATATATATATATATATATATATATATATATATATATATATATATATATATATATATATATATATATATATATATATATATATATATAATGATTATAATAATGTATATATATATATATATATATATATATATATATATATATATATATATATATATATATATATATATATATATATATATATATATACATATATATAGTAAATAGAGCAAATTGGAACGATGTAGTGTACCGGGTCGACGTCCCGTCAATGGATTGAACCAGGGCATGTGAAGCGTCTGGTGTAAACAATGGAAAGTTTTGTGGGGCCTGAATGTGGAAAGGGAGCTGTATTTTCGGTGCATTACACATGACAATTAGAGACTGAGCGTAAACGAATGTGGCGTTTGTTGTCTTTTGCTAGTGGTACTTCGCACGCGCCCGGGGGAAAGTGGATGCCAATTCATGTGTGGCGGGGTGGCGACAAGATGTATGAAGGCAGTAAGTATGAAAATTTACATGTGTATATATGTGTATGTCTGAGTATGTATATATATGTATTCGTTGAAGTGTATATTTTTATATATGCACATGTATGTGTATACATGTGCATGTGGGTGGGCCGGGCCATTCTTTGGTGTTTCTCCTTGTGCTACCTCTCTAGCTCGGGAGACACCGAATGAAATATAATAATAATAATAATAATAATAATGATGATAATAATGATAATGATAATAATAGTGGTAATGATAGTAATTTTTTGCAGGGAAAAAATGAAATTGAGTGGGAGATGTATAAAAGAAAGAGACAGGAGGTCAAGAGAAAGGTGCAAGAGGTGAAAAAAAGGGCAAATGAGAGTTGGGGTGAGAGAGTATCATTAAATTTTAGGGAGAATAAAAAGATGTTCTGGAAGGAGGTAAATAAAGTGCGTAAGACAAGGGAGCAAATGGGAACTTCAGTGAAGGGCGCAAATGGGGAGGTGATAACAAGTAGTGGTGATGTGAGAAGGAGATGGAGTGAGTATTTTGAAGGTTTGTTGAATGTGTTTGATGATAGAGTGGCAGATATAGGGTGTTTTGGTCGAGGTGGTGTGCAAAGTGAGAGGGTTAAGGAAAATGATTTGGTAAACAGAGAAGAGGTAGTAAAAGCTTTGCGGAAGATGAAAGCCGGCAAGGCAGCAGGTTTGGATGGTATTGCAGTGGAATTTATTAAAAAAGGGGGTGACTGTATTGTTGACTGGTTGGTAAGGTTATTTAATGTATGTATGACTCATGGTGAGGTGCCTGAGGATTGGCGGAATGCGTGCATAGTGCCATTGTACAAAGGCAAAGGGGATAAGAGTGAGTGCTCAAATTACAGAGGTATAAGTTTGTTGAGTATTCCTGGGAAATTATATGAGAGGATATTGATTGAGAGGGTGAAGGCATGTACAGAGCATCAGACTGGGGAAGAGCAGTGTGGTTTCAGAAGTGGAAGAGGATGTGTGGATCAGGTGTTTGCTTTGAAGAATGTATGTGAGAAATACTTAGAAAAGCAAATGGATTTGTATGTAGCATTTATGGATCTGGAGAAGGCATATGATAGAGTTGATAGAGATGCTCTGTGGAAGGTATTAAGAATATATGGTGTGGGAGGCAAGTTGTTAGAAGCAGTGAAAAGTTTTTATCGAGGATGTAAGGCATGTGTACGTGTAGGAAGAGAGGAAAGTGATTGGTTCTCAGTGAATGTAGGTTTGCGGCAGGGGTGTGTGATGTCTCCATGGTTGTTTAATTTGTTTATGGATGGGGTTGTTAGGGAGGTGAATGCAAGAGTTTTGGAAAGAGGGGCAAGTATGAAGTCTGTTGTGGATGAGAGAGCTTGGGAAGTGAGTCAGTTGTTGTCCGCTGATGATACAGCGCTGGTGGCTGATTCATGTGAGAAACTGCAGAAGCTGGTGACTGAGTTTGGTAAAGTGTGTGAAAGAAGAAAGTTAAGAGTAAATGTGAATAAGAGCAAGGTTATTAGGTACAGTAGGGTTGAGGGTTAAGTCAATTGGGAGGTGAGTTTGAATAGAGAAAAACTGGAGGAGGTGAAGTGTTTTAGATATCTGGGAATGGATCTGGCAGCGGATGGAACCATGGAAGCGGAAGTGGATCATAGGGTGGGGGAGGGGGCGAAAATTCTGGGAGCCTTGAAGAATGTGTGGAAGTCGAGAACATTATCTCGGAAAGCAAAAATGGTTATGTTTGAAGGAATAGTGGTCCCAACAATGTTGTATGGTTGCGAGGCGTGGGCTATGGATAGAGTTGTGCGCAGGAGGATGGATGTGCTGGAAGTGAGATGTTTGAGGACAATGTGTGGTGTGAGGTGGTTTGATCGAGTGAGTAACGTAAGGGTAAGAGAGATGCGTGGAAATAAAAAAAGCGTGGTTGAGAGAGCAGAAGAGGGTGTTTTGAAATGGTTCGGGCACATGGAGAGAATGAGCGAGGAAAGATTGACCAAGAGAATATATGTGTCGGAGGTGGAGGGAACGAGGAGAAGAGGGAGACCAAATTGGAGGTGGAAAGATGGAGTGAAAAAGATTTTGTGTGATCGGGGCCTGAACATGCAGGAGGGTGAAAGGAGGGCAAGGAATAGAGTGAATTGGAACGATGTGGTATACCGGGGTTGACGTGCTGTCAGTGGATTGAATCAAGGCATGTGAAGCGACTGGGGTAAACCATGGAAAGCTGTGTAGGTATGTATATTTGCGCGTGTGGACGTATGTATATACATTTGTATGGTGGTGGGTTGGGCCATTTCTTTCGTCTGTTTCCTTGCGCTACCTCGCAAACGCGGAAGACAGCTACAAAGCAAAAAAGAAAAAAAAAAAAAAAAAGATAATCATAATAATAATAATAATAATAATAATAATAATAATAATAATAATAATGATAATAATACTAATAATAACAATAATATTAATAATAATAATAATAATAATAATAATAATAATAATAATAATAATAATAATAATAATAATAATAATAATAATAATAATAATAACAATAATTATGTTAATAATGACAATAATAATACTGATAATAATATTAATGGTGATAGTAATAATAATAATGATAATAATAATATTAATAATAACAATAATAATAATAATAATAATAATAATAATAATAATAATAATAATAATAATAATAATAATGATAATAATAATAATAATAATAATAATGATTGTTATTATTATTTTTATAATAATAATGGGGTGGGGGAGAGGGCGAGGATTCTGGGAGCCTTGAAGAGTGTGTGGAGGTCGAGAACATTATCTCGGAAAGCAAAAGTGGGTGTGTTTGAGGAAATAGTGGTTCCAGCAATGTTGTGTGGTTGCGAGGCGTGGACTGTGGATAGAGTTGTGCGCAGGAGGATGGATGTGCTGGAGGTGAGGTGTTTGGGGACAATGTGCGGTGTGAGGTGGTTTGATCGGGTGAGTAACGTAAGGGTGGGAGAGGTGTGTGGAGGTGAAGGGAGCGTGGTTGGGAGAGCAGAGGAGGGTGTTTTGAGGTGGTTTGGGCACGTGGAGGGAATGAGTGAGGAAAGATTGACCGGGAGGATGTGTGTGTCGGAGGTGGAGGGAACGAGGAGAAGAGGGAGACCAAGTTGGGGGTGGAAAGATGGAGTGAGGGAGATTTTGTGTGATCGGGGCCTGGACATGCAGGAGGGTGAGGGGGGGCGGGGAATGGAGTGAATTGGAGCGATGTGGTGTGCCGGGGTTGGCGTGCTGTCGGTGGATTGAATCAGGGCGTGTGGGGCATCTGGGGTGAACCATGGAAAGCTGTGTAGGTATGTATATTTGCGTGTGTGGACGTGTGTGTGTATACATGTGTATGGGGGTGGGTTGGGCCATTTCTTTCGTCTGTTTCCTTGCACTACCTCGCAAATGCGGGAGACAGCGACAAAGCAAAAAAAAAATATATATATATATATATATATATATATATATATATTCATATATTGATGTATATTCATTATATATATTTATATTGAATATACATCAATATATATATATATATATATATATATATATATATATATATATATATATATATATATATATATATATATATATATTGATGTATATTCATTATATATATTTATATTATCCCTGGGGATAAGGGATTAAGAATACTTCCCACGTATTCCCTGCGTGTCGTAGAAGGCGACTAAAAGGGGAGGGAGCGGGGGGCTGGAAATCCTCCCCTCTCGTTTTTTTTTAAATTTTCCAAAAGAAGGAACAGAGGGGGCCAGGTGAGGATATTCCAAAAAAGGCCCAGTCCTCTGTTCTTAACGCTACCTCGCTAACGCGGGAAATGGCGAATAGTTTAAAAGAAAAAAAAAAATAATAATAATAATAATAATAATAATAATAATAATGATAATAATAATAATAATAATAATAATAATAATAATAATAATAATAATAATAGTAATAATAATAACAATAATAATAATAATAATAATAATAATAATGATAATAAGAATAATAATGATAATGATAATAATAGTAATAATATTAATAATAATAATGATAATGATAATAGTAATAAAATTGATAATGATAATGATCATGATTATGATAATATATATTTTTCAAACTATTCACGATTTTCCGCCATACATACATTGAATACCCTTATCAGTTATCTCCTGTTTTGATAAATTTCACTGCAATACCATCCAGACCCGCCGCCTTGCTGGCCTTCATTTTTCGGAAAGCTTTCACTACCTCTTCTCCGTTTACCAAACCATTCTCCCTAACCCTCTCACTTTGGACACCACCTCTATGAAAACATACTGTAACTGACTCTCTATCATCATATACATTCAACAAAACTAAAATACTCACTATATCTCCTTCTCACTTCACCACTACTTGTTATTAACTCCCTATTTGCCACCTTCACCAATGTTCCCATTTGTTCTCTTGTCTTACGTACTTTATCTAGCTCCCTCCAAAATTTCTTATTCTCCCTATGAGTTAATGATACTCTCTCACCCTTACTCTTATTTACCGTTTTTTTCACCTCTTGCACCTTTCTCTTGACCTCCTGCCTCTCTCTTTTATATATCTCCCAGTCATTTGTACTACTTCCCAGCAGAAATCATCCAAACGCCTCTCTCTTCTCTTTCACTAACAGTCATACTTCTTCATCCCAACTCTCACTACCCTTTCGAATCTGCCCACCTCCCACCTTTTTCATGCTACAAGCATCTTCTGCGCAAGCTATCAAAGCTTCCCTAAATACATCCCATTCCTCCCCCCTCCCCTTACATCATTTCCTCACGCCTTTTCCATTCTTCACTCATTCTCTCCTGGTACTTCCACAAACGATTCTCCTTTCCAAGCTCACTTACTCTCACCACTCTCTTCACTCCAACATTCTCTCTTCTATACCGAGAACCTTTAAAAATCTTCACCTATGCTTTGAAAAATGTATGAGAGAAATTCTTAAAAAAACAGATGGATTTCAAAGTAACATTTTTGGTTATGAAGCAGGCATATGATAGAAATTATAGAGGTGCTATGTGGAAGGCATTAAGACTATATGGTATGAGAGGTAAGTTGCTAGAAGGAGTGAAAAGTTTTTATCAAGGATATAAGGTATGTGTGCGAGTAGGAAGAGAGGAACGTGATTGGTTCTAAATGAATGTCGGCTTACGGGAGGGGTGTGTGATGTCTCCATGGTTGTTTATCTGTTTATGGATGGAGTTGTTAGGGAGGTGAATGTGAGAGTTTTGGAGAGGGGGGCAAGTATGCAGTCTGTTGTGAAAGAGAGGGCTTGGGAAGTGAGACAGTTGTTGTTCGCTGATGATACAGAGCTGGTGGCTGATTCGGATGAGAAACTGCAGGATTTGGTGAATGGGTTTAGTAAGGTGTGCGAAAGAAGAAAGCTGAGAGTAAATGTGAATGAGAGCAAAAATAGGCATGTTTGAAAAAACAGTGGTTCGAACAATGTTATATGGTTGCGAAAGAAGAGCTATAGATAGGGTTGTGCGGAGGATGGTGGATGTGTTAGAAATGAAATGTTTCAGGACCGTATATGGTGTGAGGTGGTTTGATCGAGTAAGTAATCAAAGGGTAAGAGAGATGTGTGGTAATTTAAAGAGTGTGATTGAGAGAGCAGAAGAGGCCATATTGAAATGGTTTGGTCACATGGAGGGAATGAATGAGAAAAGATTGACAAAGAAGGTATATGTTTCAAAGATGGAGGGAATGAGAAGTGGGAGTCCAAATTAGAGGTGGAAGGATGGAGCGAAAACGATTCTGAATGATCGGGGACTGAACACACAGGAGGGTAGAAGGCGTGCAATGAATAGAGTGAACGGGAACGATGTGGTATACGGAGGTCGACGTTCTGTCAATGGATTGAATCAGGAAATGTGAACCGTCTGGGATAAACCAAGAAAGTTTTGTGGGGCCTGAATGTGGAAAGGGACCTTCGTATCGGTAGATTATACATGAGTGTGAAGGGATGTGGCCTTTGTTATCTTTTCCTTGCGGCACCTCTCGCGCGCTGGGGAAGGGGGGTGCTGTTTCTTCTGTGGCGAGGTGGCGACGAGAATGTATGAAAGCAGCTAGCATGAAAATATACGTAAGTATATATATATATGTCTGTGCATGTATATGTATGTATTCGTTGAATAGTACAGGTATGTATAGAAGTGTACGAGGCCATTTATATATACATATGTATGTGGGTGGGTTAGGCCATTCTTTTTTGTTTCCTTGCGCTACCTAGTTAACGGGAGAGACAGTGACTATGTATAGTAAATAAATATATATATATATATATATATATATATATATATATATATATATATATATATATATATATATATATATATATATATATATATATATATATATATATATATATATATATATATATATATATATCCCTGGGGATAGGGGAGAAAGAATACTTCCCACGCATTCCTCACGTGTCGTAGAAGGCGACTAAAGGGGACGGGAGCGGGGGGCCAGAAACCCTCCCCTACTTGTATTTCAACTTTCTAAAAGGGGAAAAAGAAGAAGGAGTCACGCGAGGAGTGCTCATCCTCCTCGAAGGCTCAGATTGGGGTGGCTAAATGTGTGTGGATGTAACAAAGATGAGAAAAAAGGAGAGATAGGTAGTATGTTTGAGGAAAGGAACCTGGACGTCTTGGCTCTGAGTGAAACAAAGCTCAAGGGTAAAGGGGAAGAGTGGTTTGGGAATGTCTTGGGAGTAAAGTCAGGGGGTTAGTGAGAGGACAAGAGCAAGGGAAGGGGTAGCACTACTCTTGAATCAGGAGTTGTGGGAGTATGTGATAGAGTGTAAGAAAGTAAATTCTAGATTGATATGTGTAAAACTGAATGTTTATGGAGAGAGATGGGTGACTATTGGTGCATACGCACCTGGACATGAGAAGAAAGATCATGAGAGGCAAGTGTTTTGAGAGCAGCTGAATGAGTGTGTTAGTGGTTTTGATGCAAAAGACAGGGTTATAGTGATGGGTGATTTGAATGCAAAGGTGAGTAATAAGGCAGTTGAGGGAATAATTGGTTACATGGAGTGTTCAGTGTTGTAAATGGAAATGGTGAAGAGCTTGTAGATTTATTTGCTGAAAAAGGACTGGTGATTGGGAATACCTGGTTTAAAATGCGAGATATACATAAGTATACGTATGTAAGTAGGAGAGATGGCCAGAGAGCGTTATTGGATTACGTGTTAATCGATAGACGCACGAAAGAGAGACTTTTGGATGTTAATGTGCTGAGAGGTGCAACTGGAGGGATGTCTGATCATTATCTTGTGGAGGCGAAGGTGAAGATTTGTGGTGTTTTCAGAAAAGAAGAGAGAATGTTGGGGTGAAGAGAGTGGTGAGAGTAAGTGAGCTTGAGAAGGAGACTTGTGTGAAGAAGTACCAGGAGAGAATGAGTACAGAATGGGAAAAGGTGAGAACAAAGGTGGTAAGGGCAGTGGGGGAGGAATGGGATGTATTTAGGGAAGCAGTGATGGCTTGTACAAAAGATGATTGTGGCATGAGAAACGTGGGACGTGGGTTGATTAGAAAAGGTAGTGAGTGGGGGAAGAAGAAGTAAGATTATTGGTGAAAGAGAAGAGAGAGGCATTTGGACGATTTTTGCAGGGAAAAAATGCAAATGAGTGGGAGAGGTATAAAAGAAAGAGGCAGGAGGTCAAGAGAAAGGTGCAAGAGGTGAAAAAGAGGGCAAATGAGAGTTGGGGTGAGAGAGTATCATTACACTTCAGGGAGAATAAAAATATGTTTTGGAAGGAGGTAAATAAAGTTCGTAAGACAAGGGAGCAAATGGGAACTTCAGTGAAGGCGGCTAATGGGGAGGTGATAACAAGTAGTGGTGATGTGAGAAGGAGATGGAGTGATTATTTTGAAGGTTTGTTAAATGTGTTTGATGATAGAGTGGCAGATATAGGGTGTTTTGGTCGAGGTGGTGTGCAAAGTGAGAGGGTTAGGGAAAATGATTTGGTAAATAGAGAAAAGGTAGTAAAAGCTTTACAGAATATGAAAGCCGGCAAGGCAGCAGGTTTGGATGGTATTGCAGTGGAATTTCTTAAAAAAGGGGGTGACTGTATTGTTGACTGGTTGGTAAGGTTATTTAATGTATGCATGATTTATGGTGAGGTGCCTGAGGATTGGCGGAATGCTTGCATAGTGCCATTGTACAAAGGCAATGGGGATAAGAGTGAGTGCTCAAATTACAGAGGTATAAGTTTGTTGAGTATTCCTGGGAAATTATATGGGAGGGTATTGACTGAGAGGGTGAAGGCATGTACAGAGCATCAGATTGGGGAAGAGCAGTATGGTTTCAGAAGTGGTAGAGGATGCGTGCATCAGGTGTTTGCTTTGAAGAATGTATGTGAGAAAAACTTAGAAAAACAAATGGTTTGTATGTAGCATTTATGGATCTGGAGAAGGCATATGCTAGAGTTGATAGAGATGCTCTGTGGAAGGTTTTAAGAATATATGGTGTGGGAGGCAGGTTGTTAGAAGCAGTGAAAAGTTTTTATCGAGGATGTAAGGCATGTGTACGTGTAGGAAGAGAGGAAAGTGATCGGTTCTCAGTGAATGTAGGTTTGCGGCAGGGGTGTGTGATGTCTCCGTGGTTGTTTAATTTGTTTATGGATGGGGTTGTTAGGGATGTGAATGCAAGAGTTTTGGAAAGAGGGGCAAGTATGCAGTCTGATGTGGATGAGAGAGCTTGGGAAGTGAGTCAGTTGTTGTTCGCTGATGATACAGCGCTGGTGGCTGATTCATGTAAGAAACTGCAAAAGCTGGTGACTGAGTTTGTTGAAGGGTGTGAAAGAAGAAAGTTAAGAGTTAATGTGAATAAGAGCAAGGTTATTAGGTACAGCAGGGTTGAGGGTCAAGTCAATTGGTAGGTCAGTTTGAATGGAGAAAAACTGGAGGAAGTAAAGTGTTTTAGATATATGGGAGTGGATCTGGCAGCGGATGGAACCATGGAAGCGGAAGTGAATCATAGGGTGGGGGAGGGGGCGAAAATTCTGGGAGCCTTGAAGAATGTTTGGAAGTCGAGAACATTATCTCGGAAAGCAAAAATGGGTATGTTTGAAGGAATAGTGGTTCTAACAATGTTGTATGGTCGCGAGGCGTGGGCTATGGATAGAGTTGTGCGCAGGAGGGTGGATGTGCTGGAAATGAGATGTTTGAGGACAATATGTGGTGTGAGGTGGTTTGATCGAGTAAGTAATGTAAGGGTAAGAGAGATATGTGGAAATAAAAAGAGTGTGATTGAGATAGCAGAAGAGGGTGTTTTGAAATGGTTTGGTCACATGGAGAGAATGAGTGAGGAAAGATTGACCAAGGGGATATATGTGTCAGAGGTCGAGGGAACGAGGAGAAGTGGGAGACCAAATTGGAGGTGGAAAGATGGAGTGAAAAAGATTTTGAGAGATCGGGGACTGAACATGAAGAAGGGTGAAAAGCGGACAAGGAATAGAGTGAATTGGAACGATGTGGTATACCGGGGTCGACGTGCTGTCAATGGATTGAACCAGGGCATGTGAAGCGTGTGGGTAAACCATGGAAAGTTCTGTGGGGCCTGGATGTGGAAAGGGAGCTGTGGTTTCGGTGCATTATTACATGACAGCTGGAGACTGAGTGTGAACGAATGGGGCCTTTGTTATATTTTCCTAGCGCTACCTCGCACACATGAGGGGGGAGGGTGTTGTTATTCCATGTGTGGCGAGGTGGCGATGGGAACAAATAAAGGCAGACAGTATGAATTATGTACATGTGTATATATGTATATGTCTGTGTGTGTATATATATGTGTACATTGAGATGTATATCATTTTCACTGCATCTTTCCACCTCCAATTTGGTCTCCCACTTCTACTAGTTCCCTCCACTTCTGACAAATATATCCTCTTTATCAACCTTTCCTCACTCAATCTCTCCATGTGACCAAACACGCTCTTCTGCTCTCTCAACTGCACTCTTCTTATTACCACACATCTCTCTTACCCTTTCATTACTTACTCTATCAAACCCCCTCACACCACGTATTGTCATCAAACATCTCATTTCCGTCACAAGCATCCTTCTCCGCACAACTCTATCTATAGAACACGCCTCGCAACCATATATCATTGTTGGAACCACTATTCCTTCACACATACCCAGTTTTGCTTTCCGAGATAATGTTCTCGCCTTCCACACATTTTTCAACGCTCTCGAAACTTTCGCCCCCTCCCCCATCCTGAGACTCAATTCTGCTTCCATAGTTCCATCCGCTGCCAAATCCACCTCCAGATATCTAAAACACTTCATTTCCTTCAGTTTTTCTCCATTCAAATTTACCTCCCAGTTGACTTGTCCCTCAACCCTACCGTACGCAATAACCTTGTACTTATTCACATTTACTCTCAGCTTTTCTCTTTCACACACTTTACCAAACGCAGACACCGGCTTCTGTAGTTTCTCACCCAAATCAGCCACCAGCGATGTATCATCAGCGAACAACAACTGACATTCTCTTCCCAAGCTCTCTGATTCAAAACACATTGCATACTTGCCCATCTCTCTAAACCTCTTGCATTCACCTCCCTAACCTCATTATATATATATATATATATATATATATATATATATATATATATATATATATATATATATATATATATATATATATATATATATATATATATATATATATATATATATATATATATATATATGTGTGTGTGTGTGTGTGTGTGTGTGTGCGTGTGTGTGTGTGTGTGTGTGTATGTGTGTATATATATGTATATTATCCCTGGGGATAGGGGTGAAAGAATACTTCCCACGCATTCCTCGCGTGTCGTAGAAAGCGACTAGAGGGGACGGGAGCGGGGGGCCAGAAATCCTCCCCTCCTTGTATTTCTTTTAACTTTCTAAAATGGGAAACAGAAGAAGGAGTCAGCGGGGAGTGCTCATCCTCCTCGAAGGCTCAGATTGGGGTGCCTAAATGTGTGTGGATGTAACCAAGATGCGAAAAAAGGAGAGATAGGTAGTAAGTTTGAGGAAAGGAACCTGGATGTTTTGGCTCTAAGTGAAACGAAGCTCAAGGGTAAAGGGGAAGAGTGGTTTGGGAATGTCTTGGGAGTAAAGTCAGGGGTTAGTGACAGGACAAGAGCAAGGGAAGGAGTAGCAGTACTCCTGAAACAGGAGTTGTGGAAGTATGTGATAGAATGTAAGAAAGTATATTCTCGATTAATATGGGTAAAACTGAAAGTTGATGGAGAGAGATGGGTGATTATTGGTGCATATGCGCCTGGGCATGAGAAGAAAGATCATGAGAGGCAAGTGTTTTGGGAGCAGCTGAATGAGTATGTTAGTGGTTTTGATGCACGAGACCGGGTTATAGTGTTGGGTGATTTGAATGCAAAGGTGAGTAATGTGGCAGTTGAGGGAATAATTGGTATACATGGGGTGTTCAGTGTTGTAAATGGAAATGGTGAAGAGCTTGTAGATTTGAGTGCTGAAAAAGGACTGATGATGGGGAATACCTGGTTTAAAAAGCGAGATATACATAAGTATACTTACGTAAGTAGGAGAGATGGCGAGAGAGCGTTATTGGATTACGTGTTAATTGACAGGCGCGCGAAAGAGATACTTTTGGATGCTAATGTGCTGAGAGGTGCAACTGGAGGGATGTCTGATCATTATCTTGTTGAGGCTAAGGTGAAGATTTGTATGTGTTTTCAGAAAAAAAGAGTGAATGTTGGGGTGAAGAGGGTGGTGAGAGTAAGTGAGCTTGGGAAGGAGACTTGTGTGAGGAAGTACCAGGAGAGACTGAGTACAGAATGGAAAAAGGTGAGAACAATGGAAGTAAGGGGAGTGGGGGAGAAATGGGCTGTATTTATTGAATCAGTGATGGACTGCGCAAAAGATGCTTGTGGCATGAGAAGAGTGGGAGGTGGGTTGATTAGAAAGGGTAGTGAGTGGTGGGATGAAGAAGTAAGAGTATTAGTGAAAGAGAAGAGAGAGGCATTTGGACGATTTTTGCAGGGAAAAAATGCAATTGAGTGGGAGACGTATAAAAGAAAGAGACAGGAGGTCAAGAGAAAGGTGCAAGAGGTGAAAAAAAGAGCAAATGAGAGTTGGGGTGAGAGAGTATCATTAAATTTTAGGGAGAATAAAAAGATGTTCTGGAAGGAGGTAAATAAAGTGCGTAAGACAAGGGAGCAAATGGAAACTTCAGTAAAGGGCGTAAATGGGGAGGTGATAACAAGTAGTGGTGATGCGAGAAGGAGATGGAGTGAGTATTTTGAAGGTTTGTTGAATGTGTTTGATGATAGAGTGGCAGATATAGGGTGTTTTGGTCGAGGTGGTGTGCAAAGTGCGAGGGTTAGGGAAAATGATTTGGTAAACAGAGAAGAGGTAGTAAAAGCTTTGCGGAAGATGAAAGCCGGCAAGGCAGCAGGTTTGGATGGTATTGCAGTGGAATTTATTAAAAAAGGGGTGACTGTATAGTTGACTGGTTGGTAAGGTTATTCAGTGTATGTATGACTCATGGTGAGGTGCCTGAGGATTGGCGGAATGCGTGCATAGTGCCATTGTACAAAGGCAAAGGGGATAAGAGTGAGTGCTCATATTACAGAGGTATAAGTTTGTTGAGTATTCCTGGCAAATTATATGGGAGGGTATTGATTGAGAGGGTGAAAACATGTACAGAGCATCAGATTGGGGAAGAGCAGCGTGGTTTCAGAAGTGGTAGAGGATGTGTGGATCAGGTGTTTGCTTTGAAGAATGTATGTGAGAAATACTTAGAAAAAGCAAATGGATTTGTATGTAGCATTTATGGATCTGGAGAAGGCATATGATAGAGTTGATAGAGATGCTCTGTGGAAGGTATTAAGAATATATGGTGTGGGAGGCAAGTTGTTAGAAGCAGTGAAAAGTTTTTATCGAGGATGTAAGGCATGTGTACGTGTAGGAAGAGAGGAAAGTGATTGGTTCTCAGTGAATGTAGGTTTGCGGCAGGGGTGTGTGATGTCTCCATGGTTGTTTAATTTGTTTATGGATGGGGTTGTTAGGGAGGTGAATGCAAGAGTTTTGGAAAGAGGGGCAAGTATGAAGTCTGTTGGGGATGAGAGAGCTTGGGAAGTGAGTCAGTTGTTGTTCGCTGATGATACAGCGCTGGTGGCTGATTCATGTGAGAAACCGCAGAAGCTGGTGACTGAGTTTGGTAAAGTGTGTGAAAGAAGAAGGTTAAGAGTAAATGTGAATAAGAGCAAGGTTATTAGGTACAGTAGGGTTGAGGGTCAAGTCAATTTGGAGGTGAGTTTGAATGGAGAAAAACTGGAGGAAGTGAAGTGTTTCAGATATCTGGGAGTGGATCTGGCGGCGGATGGAACCATGGAAGCGGAAGTGGATCATAGGGTGGGGGAGGGGGCGAAAATTCTGGGAGCCTTGAAGAATGTGTGGAAGTCGAGAACATTATCTCGGAGAGCAAAAATGTTGTATGGTTGCGAGGCGTGGACTATGGATAGAGTTGTGCGCAGGAGGATGGATGTGCTGGAAATGAGATGTTTGAGGACAATGTGTGGTGTGAGGTGGTTTGATCGAGTAAGTAACGTAAGGGTAAGAGAGATTAGTGGAAATAAAAAGAGCGTGGTTGAGAGAGCAGAAGAGGGTGTTTTGAAATGGTTTGGTCACATGGAGAGAATGAGTGAGGAAAGATTGACCAAGAGGATATATGTGTCGGAGGTGGAGGGAACGAGAAGAAGAGGGAGACCAAATTGGAGGTGGAAAGATGGAGTGAAAAAGATTTTGTGTGATCGGGGCCTGAACATGCAGGAGGGTGAAAGGAGGGCAAGGAATAGAGTGAATTGGAGCGATGTGGTATACCGGGGTTGACGTGCTGTCAGTGGATTGAATCAAGGCATGTGAAGCGTCTGGGGCAAACCATGGAAAGCTGTGTAGTTATGTATATTTGCGTGTGTGGACGTATGTGTATGCATGTGTATGGGGATGGGTTGGGCCATTTCTTTCGTCTGTTTCCTTGCGCTACCTTGCAAACGCGGGAGACAGCAACAAAGCAAAAAAAAAAAAAAAAAAAATTATATATATATAAATATATACATATATATATAATTTTTTTATCATTTATTTTGTTTTGTCGCTGTCTCCTGCGTTAGCGAGGTAGCGCAATGAAACAGACAAAAGAATGGCCCAACCCACACACATACACATATATATATATACACGTCCACACACGCAAATATACATACCTATACATCTCAATGTACACATATATATATACACACAGACATATACATATATACACATATACATAATTCATACTGTCTGCCTTTATTTATTCCTATCACCACCTCGCCAACCATGGAATGACAACCCCCTCCCCCCTCATGTGACCGAGGTAGCCTTAGGAAAAGACAACAAAGAATCCATTCGTTCACACTTAGTCTCTAGCTGTCATGTAATAATGAACCGAAACCACAGCTCTCTTTCCACATCCAGGCCCCACAGAACTTTCCATGGTTAACCCCATACGCTTCATATGGCCTGGTTCAATCCATTACCATCACGTCGACCCCGGTATACCATATCATTCCAATTAACTCTATTCCTTGCACGCCTTTCACCCTCCTACATGTTCAGGCACCGATCAGTCAAAATCCTTTTCACTCCATCTTTCCACCTCCAATTTGTTCTCCCACTTAACCTCGTTCCCTCCACCTCAGACATATATACCCTCTTGGTCAATCTTTCCTCACTCATTCTCTCCATGTGACGAAACCATTTCAAAACACCCTCTTCTGCTCTCACAACCACACTCTTTTCATTTACACACATCTCTCTTATCCTTACATTACTTACTCGATCAAACCACCTCACACGCCATATTGTCCTCAAACATCTCATTTCCAGCAAATCCACCCTCCTGCACACAACTCTATCCATAGCCCACGCCTCGCAGCCGTACAAAATTGTTGGAGCTACTATTCCTTCAAACATACCAATTTTTGCTCTCCGAGATAATGTTCTCGACTTCCAAACATTCTTCAAGGCTCCCAGAATTTTCGCGCCCTCCCCCACCCTATGATTCACTTCCGCTACCATGGTTCCATCCGCTGCCAGATCAACTCCCAGATATCTAAAACACTTTACTTCCTCCAGTTTTTCTCATTCAAACTTACCTCCCAATCGACTTGACCCTCAAACCCTACTGTACCTAATAATCTTGCTCTCATTCAGATTTACTCTTAACTTTCTTCTTTCACACACTTTACCAAACTCAGTCACCAACTTCTGCAGTTTCACTCATGAATCAGCCACCAGCGCTGTATCATCAACGAGCAACAACTGACCCACTTCCCAGCGCTCTCATCCACAACAAACTGTATACTTACCCCTCTTCCCAAAACTCAACCATTCACCTCCCTAACAACCCCAACCATAAACAAATTAAACAACCATGGAGACATCACACACCCCTGCCGCAAACCTATATTCACTGAGAACCAATCACTTTCCTCTCTTCCTACACGTACACATGCATCCTCGATAAAAGCTTTTCACTGCTTTTAACAACTTTCCTTCCACACCATATATTCTTAATACCTGCCACAGAATATCTCTACCAATTCTATCATATGCCTTCCCCAGATCCATAAATGCTACATACAGATCATTTGCTTTTCTAAGTATATCTCACATACATTCTTCAAAGCAAACACCTGATCCACACAAAGCAAAATAAATAAATAATACATATATATATTGTACTTTAACTTTCTAAGAGGGGAAACAGAAGAAGGAGTCAGGCTGTGAGTGCTCATCCTCCTCGAAGGCTTACATTGCGGTGTCTAAATATGTGTGGATGTAGCCAAGATGAGAAAAAAGGAGAGATAGGTAGTATATCTAAGGAAAGGAACCTGGATGTTTTGGCTCTGAGTGAAACGAAGCTGAAGGGTAAAAGGGCAGAGTGGTTTGGGAATGTCTTGGGAGTAAAGTAAGGGTTAGTGAGAGGACAAGAGCAAGGGAAGGAGTAGCACTACTCCTGAGACAGGAGTGGTGGGAGTATGTGATAGAGTACAAGAAAGTAAACTTTAGACTGATATGCGCAAAACTGAAAGTTGATGGAGAGAGATGGGTGATCATTGTTGCATATGCACCTGGGCATGAGAAGAGAGATCATGAGAGGCAAGTGTTTTGGGAGCAGCTGAATGAGTGTGTTAGTGGTTTTGATGCACAAGACCGGGTTGTAGTGATGGGTGATTTCAATGCAAAGGTGAGCAATGTGGCACTTGAGGAAATAATTGGTATACATGGGGTGTTCAGTGTTGTAAATGGATATAGTGAACAGCTTGTAGATTTATGTGATGAAAAGGGACTGGTGAATGGGAATACCTGGTTCAAAAAGAGAGATATACATAAGTATACGTATGTAAGTAGGAGTGATGGCCAGAGAGCGTTATTCGATTACGTGTTAATTGATAGGCGCACGATATAAAGACTTTTGGATGTTAATGTGCTGAGAGGTGCAACTGGAGGGATGTCTGATCATAATTTTGTGGAGGCGGAGGTGAAGATTTGTAGAGGTTTTCAAAAAAGAAGAGAAAATGTTGGGATGAAGAGAACGGTGAGGGTAAGTGAGCTTGGAAGGAGACTTGTGTGAGGAAGTACCAGGAGAGACTGAGTACAGACTGGAAAAAGGTGAGAACAAAGGAGGTAAGGGGAGTGGGGAGAAATGGAATGTATTTAGGAAAGTAGTAATGGCTTGCGCAGAAGATGCTTGTGGCATGAGAAGCGTGGGAGGTAGGAAGATAAGAAAGGGTAGTGAGTGGTGGGCTGAAGAAGTAAAATTATTAGTGAAAGAGAAGAGAGAGGTATTTGGACGATTTTTGCAGGGGAATAAAGCAAATGAGTGGGAGATATATAAAAGAAAGAGGCAGGAGGTCAAGAGAAAGGTGCAAGAAGTGAAAAAGAGGGCAAATGAGAGATGGGGTGAGAGAGTATCAGTAAATTAAAGGGAGAATAAAAAGATGTTTTGGAAGGAGTTAAATAAAGTCCCGAAGACAAGGGAACAAATGGGAACTTCAGTGAAGAGGGCTAATGGGGAGGTGATAACAAGTAGTGGTGATGTGAGGAGATAGAGTGAGTATTCTAAATGTTTGTTGAATGTGTTTGATGATAGAGCGGCAGATATAGGGTGTTTTGGTCGAGGTGGTGTGCAAAGTGAGAGGGTTAGGGAAAATGATTTGGTAAACAGAGAAGAGGTAGCAAAAGCATTGCGGAAGATGAAAGCCGGTAAGACAGCGGGTTTCGATGGTATTGCCGTGGAATTCATTAAAAAAGGGGGTGACTGTATTGTTGGCTTGTTGGTAAGGTTATTCAATGTATGTATGATATGATTAGGTGCATGAGTATTGACGGAATGCTTGCATTGTGTCTTTGTAGAAAGTAATAGTGGATAAGAATGAGTGCCTAAATTACAGAGGTATAAGTTTTTGAGTATTCCTGGTAAATTATATGGGAGGGTACTGACTGAAAGGGTGAAGGCATGTACAGAGCATCAGATTAGGGAAGAGTAGTGTGGTTTCAGAAGTGGTAGAGGATGTGTGTTTCAGGTGTTTGCTTTAAAAGAATGTATGTGAGAAATGCGTAGAAAAACGGATGGATTAGTATGTAGCATTTATGGATCTGGAGAGGGCACATAAAAGAGTTGATAGGGATTAACTGTGGAAGGTATTAAGAATATATGGTGTGGGAGGCAAGTTGTCAGAAGCAGTGAAAAGTTTTTATCGAGAATGTAAGGCATATTTGCGTGTAGGAAGAGAGTAATGTGATTGGTTCTCAGTGAATGTTGGTTTTCGGCAGGGGTGTATGATGTCTCCATGGTTGTTTAATTTGTTTATGGATGGGGTTGTTAGGGAGGTGAATGCAAGAGTTTTGGAAAGAGGGGCAAGTATGCAGTCCGTTGTGGATGAAAGAGCTTGAGAAGTCAGTTGTTGTTCGCTGATGATACAGCGCTGGTGGCTGATTCTTGTGAGAAACTGCAGAAGCTGGTGACTGAGTTTGGTAAAGTGTGTGAAAGAAGAAAGTTAAAAGTAAATGTGGAAAAGAGCAAGGTTATTCTCTACATCCGGGTAGAGAGTCAAGTGAATTGGGAGGTAAGTTTGAATGGAGAAAAACTGGAGGAAGTGAAGTGTTTTAGACATCTGGGAGTGGATTTGGCAGTGGATGGAACCATGGAAGCGGAAGTGAATCATAGGGTGGGGGAGGGGCGAAAATTCTGGGAGCCGTGAAGAATGTTTGGAAGTTGCGAGCATTATGTCAAAAAGCAAAAATGGGTATGTTTGAAGGAATAGTGGTTCCAACAATGTTGTATGGTTGCGAGGCGTGGGTTATGAATAGAGTTGTGTGGAGGAGGGTGGATGTGCTGGAAATGAAATGTTTGATGACAATATGGGGTGTGAGATGGTTTGATCGAGTAAGTAATAATAGGGTAAGAGAGATGTGTTGTAATAAAAAGAGTGTGGTTGAGGGAGCAGAAGAGGGTGTTATGAAATGGTTTGGTCAGATGGAGAGAATGAGTGAGGAAAGATTGACCAAGAGGATATATGTGTCAGAGGTGGAGGGAACGAAAAGTGGGCGACAAATTGGAGGGAAAAGATGGAGTGAAAAATATTTTGAACATGCAGGAGGGTGAAAGGCGTGCAAGGAATAGAGTGAATTGGAAAGATATCGTATACCGGGGTCGACGTGTTGTCAATGTATTGAACCAGGGCATGTGAAGCGTCTGGGGTAAACCATGGAAAGTTCTGTGGGGCCTGGATGTGGAAAGGGAGCTATGGTTTCGGTGCATTATTACATGACAGCTAGAGAATGAGTGTGAACGAATGGGGCCTTTGTTGTCGTTTCCTAGCGGTACTTCCCAGAGATGAGGGGGGGAAGGGGGGGGTGTTATTCCATATGTGGCGAGGTGGCGAAAGGAATGAATAAAGGCAGACAGTATGAATTATGTATATGTGTATATATGTATATGTCCGTGTGTGTATATGTATTTATACATTGTGATATATAGGTATGCATATTTGCGTGTGTGGACGTGTATGTATATACATGTGTATGTGGGTGGGTTGGGCCATTCTATCGACTATTTCCTTGCGCTACCTCGCTAACGCGGGAGACAGCGACAAAGCAAAATTAAATAAATAATAAGTAAATAAATAAATAAATATATATATATATATATATATATATATATATATATATATATATATATATATATATATATATATATATATATATATATATATATATATATATATATATATATATATATATATATATATATATATATATATATACATATATATATTACCCCTAGGGATAGGGAACAAAGACTACTTCCCACGTTTTCCCTGCGTGTCGTAGAAGGCGACTAAAAGGGAAGGGAGCGGAGGGCTGGAAATCCTCCCCTCTCGTTTTTTTTTTCTTTTTTTAATTTTCCAAAAGATGGAACATAGAAGGGGGCCAGGTGAGGATATTCCCTCAAAGGCACAGTCCTCTGTCCTTAACGCTAC